>NW_012101596.1:60188-67322 GCF_000951045.1 Mandrillus leucophaeus
ATTTTTAGTAGAAATGGGGTTTCACCATGTTAGCCAGGCTGGTCTCAAACTCCTGACCTCAGGTGATCCGCCCGCCTCGGCCTCCCAAAGTGCTGGGATTACAGCTTTGGAGCCACCGTGCCTGGCCAGATCTCATCTTTTGACAATGGGACCAGCTCATTTTGCTAACCCCAACTTGAAGATCCTCGCAAGCCTTGCAGTTTCATTTATATCCTAAATTTTATATTTCATCAGGAAGTCAAGACCTAGTACCAGTACCTCACACGCAGACTTTACCTGCCTCTCAGGAATGAGGTGTCTTCTCAGTTATTTCCCTGAAAAACAGAACAGTAATATTGTTACTGCATGTTCTCTCGAGGACTGAAGGCCGCAGCCTGTATGTTTTCAGTTCGCCTCGTTGTTACGTGGGTAGTCCTCTTTACGTTCTTTATCTTTCTGTTACAAGGTTTAACTTCTCTAAATTTTTTTTTTCTTTACCAAAACCCTTTTCCAAAGCTAAGAACGTGGAATGACTTCAGTTCGCAATATTTTTATAGCTTTAGGTTGAAAACGTGTAGTCTACTCAATCTTCTATTCCATTAGATACTCTCTTATGATATCCTTAATTTTTTTTAACCATAAATGTAATCAGTCATTTCCTTTCAATGTGGATTTTATGGCTTTTCTGTAATTACCTTTCAGATATTTTTGCATTCTTTCAGTTCTGAAATTTGATCTTTTGTTTTCTGAGTCATAGATAACTAATTATTTAGTGGTTTTGAACTTAGCACCTATGAGATTTTGTGCAAATTACTTAACCTTTGCTTCAGTTTCCTCTTCCTGTAAAATGTTGATAATAATAGTCCCTAACTCAGAGAGTTAAATGAGCTAATGCACTCAAAGAGCACTCAGAGCCTGACCCGCCGTTAGTATCGTCCATGGTGGCATGGGGGTGCTCCTGTGCCTTGCAGTGCTAGTAGAACAGCAGGGAGCAGGTGCCAGGCAGTAGGGCAGCGAAGAATAGATCTGTCTCTGGGCTCAGGGTGCTGCCTCTGGGTACTCAGGGAGAAG
This sequence comes from Mandrillus leucophaeus, assembly GCF_000951045.1. Taxonomy (NCBI): domain Eukaryota; kingdom Metazoa; phylum Chordata; class Mammalia; order Primates; family Cercopithecidae; genus Mandrillus; species Mandrillus leucophaeus. Next base: position 61,239 of record NW_012101596.1, read on the forward strand.
ACCTGTCATGTGTGCCTGCCGGGCCTCCTTTCACTGTCCCCATATTCTCCCTCTTTGCTCCTTTTGCTGCCCCATTGCTTCTGCTAGTTTCCCTTTCTTTGCCACTGAAAGTGTAGAGAAAACCAGTACTGAAACTAAGCAGAATTTTATATCATTTTTTGTTGGAGATTGCCCTTTTTGTTTTTTTTGAGACAGAGTCTCACTCTGCTGCCCAGGCTGGAGTGAAGTGGCAGGATCTTGGCTCACTGTAACCTCCGGCTCCCGGGTTTAAGCAATTCTTGTGCCTCAGCCTCCCAAGTAGCTTGGATTACAGGCATGCACCACCATGCCCTGCTAATTTTTGTATTTTTAGTAGAGAAGGGGCTTCACCATGATGGCCGGGCTGGACATGAACTCCTGACCTCAGGTGATCCACCCATTTCAGCCTGCCAAAGTGCTGGGATTACAGGTGTGAGCCACTGCACCCGGCCAGAGATTGACGTTTTAAAGTAATGTAACAAGTTTAGTAACAAGTGATAAGTAGAATTTTCAGCTCTTAACATCTGTCCAGTCTCTGTGCATATGAGCCAGGTTTCCCAGCATAGCCCAGATCTCATAAGTACATGCGTCAGGGGAGCAATTCAGGCAGGTAGACCTTGCGTCTGCCCTGCTACACGGTAGGTCCTTGGTAGAAGAAATGTAGGAGGGTGTATGTGTTTTCTTGCCCTCTCTAGCTTCTGCATATACCAGGAAGAATTAAATAGAGTGATAGAGAAAAGTCAGAGGAAATTTTAGGATATTTTTCAGTTGAATATTCTGTTCACTGCAGATTTTGTTTTTGTGTTTTATTTTCCTGTATTTGCCCCCAGATGAAATGCTGGTTAGATACTTTCCCAAGTGTCTAATCTGTAAGAAATCCTGTTTTCCTTAGAAAATTTTCACCTAGCTTTCTCTGGAGTGGAAAAAGTCTAAATGTATTTTTTTTCTCATTGAGTCTAATGAAAGTATAGATTTGCACCTCCAGGTAACAGTATTGCAACAAATGTGGGGAATTCGTCTCAACATAATTAAGGATAAATTAGAGCCAGATATTCCAGCAATGTCTTATTCTGAATTTTGCCAACTGTAAAACTTGCACAGTGGAGAGCACTGTAGAAATTGGCCATGCCATTGTTCATTGACTTTTTAACAATAAGGTCTTTTCTTTTTAACTTACACAGGTTGGATGATCCTAAAATGTCTGAAACGGAGCGCCAGTCCATGGAAAGCGAGCGTGCAGACCACAGCCTGTTTGTCCAAGAGCTCCTTCTGTCCACTTTAGTGCGTGAAGAGAGATCATCCTCAGACAAGGATGATCGGGGGGAGATGGCAGATTTTGGTGCTATGGGCTGTGTAGATATTATGCCTTTAGATGTTGCTTTAGAAAACCTACATTTAAAAGAGAGTAATAAAGGACATGAGCCTCCACCACCTCCTCTTTGATGACATCCCAATTCGCAGACAATGTCCTCTGTGCTGTATTTGCCAATGAAAGTGGACAACAACTATCTTGGGTTTGTTTGGTGATTGTAATTTCAGGTCGGTCACTCTTGTTACATTGTGTACCTTCAAAAGGAAGAGAGAAAATATATATGATAATCATTTCCACTTAACTAATTTTTACTTCTAGCAAGTAAATGTAGGTAGCAGTGCAGGGGGGATCTCTGCTTCCTGTACCTTGACATGCAAAAGGCTCTCCTGATACTCCACATTCAAACTGAAGAGGAAAATTGAAATCTCGAATGAAGCTGCTGTGTGTACTTATGAATATTAATGAATAAAAACTGCTTGGATGGTTTACCTTAACTACTGCATGAGATTTTTTGCAGCGTGCATGAGTTTTAGTGACCTTGTTATTTAAAAAATTAAATACAAGGAGTAAAACTTAAAAAAAAAAAATACGAAGCCCAAAGCTTTCCCAAACATTATTCAACGGTTATACTATGAAGTAGCTTTTGAATAATGTCTGCCTGAATCACCTTTCTTTGTGTGCCTCCTAAGCACAAAGCCAGCTCTGCAGTGGAATCTGGGGATGGTAGCCGGGTGTGGCACTCCGCCCTGTGTGACTGTCCTGTCTCCCTGTTAGTCATCTTGCCTGTGTGGGGCTCAGCCTGTCTCTAACTCATCTGTAGAAGACACAGCAGTGAAGCTGCCGTTGGAAGCTGCTGCAGGGGCCTTTGTGTGCCCTAAAAACAAATCCTGCTCATGTTTGTTTACAGTTTTTACTTTTTGTGGTTGTTTAAAATTTTTTCAATTGTTAAGTATGTTTTATTCAGGTGTAGATGAATTTCATTTATTGACTGTTCAACAGAGTTAACCTGAATTATGTCGTCTTTGTTTTTAAAAATCTCACATTCTCGATCATATTTTGCGTTATTTATGTATTTGCTTTGTAGTTTGCTGAGACAGATCAGTATCAGGGGAGTTTTGAGGATTTGCCTTCCCAGATGTGTCAATAGATTACAACCAAATTCTTAATGCTAATTTTAGCACCTTTTATTTATTGGGTTTTTTTTTCTGGCATAAAAAGTAAAGCCTTTTAATTGAATCATGCCACCTATATGCCTATATTATTAATCCTATGTGTAAAAAAAAGTACAGCTTTTTGGGGGTTTGTTTTGGGGTTTGGAAGGGCTGGGTTATTTTTGATTTCCTGTTTCGGTTTTTGTGCATAGACTTTCACAATAGCTCCAAGGCAGGGACAGCGGGTTTGGGGGTTGGGAGGGCAGTTTTTGGAATGTAAATTTAGGACTTTTAAAAAGGTGCGCACAGCTTCTGATAAATTTATAACCAGACTTAACCTAATCGTGTCTCATTCCAGTTCTGTTTTCTCTGAGCCCTTTCCTTAGTCTCCACTCTTTCTCCTGTCATCCTTTTCCTTTCCTGTCCGCGTATCTCCATTTCTTCAACATGACAAGCATACAGACTTGAACACCTTTCCGCTGTTCTTCCGAGAACTGTGAAGTCCATGTTCATCCAAATGTAACCGAAAAAGAAGTCACCCTACATGTCTGAAAAACTGTTGCTTCTCCTCTGAAACTTCAAAGTCCAATCATAGCTTTGTTTTCTTTAGTTTCTGTACTGGAAAATGTTTAAAGGAAAACTTCACACCAGGCTTCTGGTTACACTAGAAGTCAAGCCCAGGAGGGATTTTCATTTTTTTTCGATTGGTTGTTGAGAAGTTTCAAAAACCAGTTTTCAAGCTGTGGTCTTTCAAACACATCTGCACTAAGTCACACATTTCAATAAAGCATTTTCAAGACTGTTGACCACTTGAATTTCTTTGGTGTGGGTGGATTAACCTAACCATTACTCAGAGATTTTCTATCTCTAATCCAGTATTTTTTTTTCTTTGTATGCTAAACGTGGGAGATCCTGGTTTTGTGTGAATGCATTATTCTGGATGTGAGAAATTTTTAAACATGCCAATTATGTACTTTCCCTTTTCTGCACAAATTCTTGGAAAATGTAAGAGCCTTCATTTTTTAACATGGTTTTAGGGAACAACTGTAAGTCCATTCAGAGCAGTTTAATTTAGATGATCACTTGAACACTGCAGAAGACCTAAGGAGTCATAAGATTCCATCTCATGTAGAATCCTGTATATTAATTATTTTTACCAGATATTTTACAAACACCTCACCTCATCCTGTATGTAATCAATAATGTATTATTTTAGGGTAGAAAGACAGAGAATATCAATATAAAAATATATTCAAGCCCTTGAAATTCTTGTGTCCTTTTTCTTTAGTTTCTGGATCAAAATCTTATTACTGGATGTACTGTTGAATAAAAATTGCAAAGACTTTGATGTACAGGAGACAAAATCAAAATACACTACTGTTTATTTTGGCAGTACCTTCAAATTTCTAAGGACCAGACCCTGAATTTTGAGAAGTGTTTGTTTGGTTGAGTTTTGAGCGTCTAGGATATAAGTTTATAAATGTTCTACAGTGCTTGTCTTTACTTCCTGTTAAGAAATCATTTAAATCTTTCTCCACAAGGTGCTCTGGAAGAAGTTTAATTTCAACTCTGAACAAATAGAAATAACTGTGCTTTCTTGTATGGCTGCAATCATAAGATACAATTTCTATGGTTGGCTACCGTGAAATTATTGTATTTATATTGCATTGTTTTGTTTAAAACAAAAAAAAATCCACAGAAGTAGAACCTAGGTTTGCTACTAACAAAATAGTGGATTCTTCTAGTGAGGCTCAGGTAAAGTAAGAGAAAGCTTCTCTCCCTGTGGTCCCCAGAGAAATGAAGTTTAGGATAGCACATTACACTATTAGAAATAATAGATGTAACAACAAAAACCCTGTCCATTATCCCCACCCCTCATTTTCCCTCTCAATATTAGAAATTCCAATAATATACTGACAGATTTTCAAAGGTCACCAAGGCTTTTGTGTTTTTTCTCGTCTGTGGGCCACAATTAGAGAACAGCTAACAGGTCCAGAGTTCTCTTGATAGGTCCAAGCCTTAGTTTACAGAAAAAAGCTAGGCTCCTCACTGCAAATATTAATACTTGATACACTTTACTCGATGGATCTTGGGGTGAGCACACATGTCAATAGTTCATAGCTCCAGTTAAGGACAAATAAAGCGGGGTTGGGAGTAGGAGGAGAACACTCTACAGAGAGGTTAGGGTAGCAGGTGACTGGAGAAAAGGATCTTTTGAATGGGATTCCTGTAACAGTGTTCAGTACCAATGTTAAGTCTACTGTAAGTGGGGTCTAATATGGCTTACTGATACAGGCATGTGTGACAAACTAAGTGTGATGGAGGAATGCGTGCTAAAAGCTCTAACAGTTTTGTAGAGAAGCCCTGCAGCAATGTTTCTATGACATGCCTGTTTCTTAATTATTTGCATGCACAGTTTAAGGGGTACATGCAATATTGGTTTCATGTGCAGTAAAAACATAGCTGAGTGCGGTGGCTCACGCCTGTAATCCCAGCACTTTGAGAGGCCAAGGGAGTTCAAGACCAGCTTCGCCAACATAGTGAAACCCCGTCTCTACTAAAAAACACAAAAAATTAGCTGCGCTTGGTGGCGGGCACCTGTCATCCCAGTTACTTGGGAGGCTGAGGCAGGAGAATCACTTGAACCTGGGAGGTGGAGGTTGCAGTGAGCCGAGATAACGCCATTGCACTCCATCCTGGGTGACAGTGCGAGACTCCATCTCAAAAAAAAAAAAAAATTAAAATACTGGGTACGAAATTTTCCCAGAATTACATGCAAAAGTTGGTGTTTATGCTGGAAAAAGGTAACAGTTATCTGTGCTCTTTCTAAAGCTCAACTAAACACTAAAACAGTTCCCTCCTTGAGACTGGAGGTAGGATGGCAGTTGGCAGGGTGAAGGGAAGAGGTTGGGGAGGAGTCTCTCATAACATTTCATCCCCAGTAGCAACTGAAGCCCTATGTCTGGCCTGGAGTGGATAGAGGTTAGGGTTAGAGTGCAGGATGGAGCAGCAGTCTGCAGACTTTCAGGTTGAGACAGTGTAATGAAATTCCGTGCTATTAAACATGGCTATGTCTGAGTTAGTCATTACAGTATTCCAAAGCCAAATTCAAGTGACTGTTTTTCAGAATAGTGTAAAAATTAATTCCCTGTGCTCATCGGCTTCAACCATGCAGACGCAACATTTGTTTCTAATTAGTACTCTTGCCTCTTGGTTTCTCTAGTTTTTCAACTCATTTCTGTCAGTGTTCTATAAATGCAAACATTCATTACTTAAGGAACCCTGCAGCAGACCTCGAATAAGATGTGACTTGATGTTTGTTGCCACTTCCTCAACTTGGTTAGCAAATTCAAGTTTTGAAAGATGATTCATCTCAGAGAAGTTGATCCTGAACCTCCACATCACATTTTAGTTGGTGGCTATCAGGTGGGTAATGTCTAACGTGGGTTCCTCGAATCACAAAGGAGAATGCTCTCAAGTCCTCACGTTAACTTTAGTAAGTTACCTTTACGGCAACTTTACGGCAACTAAAGAGATCAATTAAAAAGAACCCTTAAGCCGGGCGCAGTGGCTCAAGCCTGTAATCCCAGCACTTTGGGAGGC
>NW_012101596.1:68386-73856 GCF_000951045.1 Mandrillus leucophaeus
AGCCTGGGGCTGCTTTCCACAGGCCTAGATAGTGATTCTCTTCAAGGAGGCCTTTACTAACCACAGGAAACCGAGCATCTGACTGTGTCCTTGGCAGACAGTGCAGGTAGCCTGTAGAATGTTGGCTCCTCTGTCTATAGAAGCCATCAGTTCCCTGCTCGCTCTCATTCATACATACTTTTTGAGTTCTCAGTAGGTACGAAGCTTTGTCTAAGCATTATTTGCCAACTGTGATTTTTACAGACTTCCCCTGTAAGAATTTTCTAAAAGAACCTTTCTCCCTTACACAATTGAAATGTTTTCAAAGGTCATCAAGCCTGTTGCCTTTGGTCGATCACGTGACCAATCAGATCTGGTGAGTGAGCTGCTGCCTTAAATCTACCAAATTAGACTGAGAGCGTTTGGAGTCTGCCTCACACATAAGAGATCCATATTCATTTAATAGTGAAACCAGCCCAGAAGCATCCTCTTCTGTAAGTTGGATGGAGTCCCAGCTCTCTCTCCTTGTAGATTTTCTGACCACACCCTGTATATAAGGTTTTCTTGAGGTAGATGCAGCAATATTCCTGAGGTAAGATTCTACAATACTCCTGTATTGGCAAGTGGACTGGACCAACAGACACAGGCTTCAGCCGCTGTCCCTAGGGACTGAAGGAGAGTTCATGGATTCTTACACCCTAGTCATGAAAGCTATTCTGGCCAGCCTTGAATCCATTTAATTTTGCCCAGGAGAACCTCTCATGACAACAAGACACTCTTTTGCCCATAAAAGTCCATTTTTAAATATACAGTATGCTAATTAGCAGTGTCTGTTGAATTGCCCTATCTGATATCAGCCACCATGTGTGCTGACCTCTCAGGATTCAGACTCACCTTGGAAAATATCACACTGACGATACCGTACTTTAGAGTAAATTGCATATTGTGGCAGGCTCCCAGACTAATTCATACTGAACCCTTGATATAGATTTTCCTTTATAACATCACCACCTGCCATGAAGCTTACCTGTTTTCTGATTTGAATAAACTTTGGGTTGTGCGCCTCACTTGACATTGCATTCGCTGCGATAACTGAGTGTGACTTCCATGTTGTGTCATCTTAAGGTGTCAGTAATGTTCAACACAGACTTGGTCATCTGTGGCACTGGTGTTTTGGCGTTTCTGTAGTTTTTGTTTTGGTTTGTTTTTTGAGACGGAGTTTTGCTCTTGTTGTCCACACTGGAGTGCAGTGGCACGATCTCGGCTCGCTGCAACCTCCGCCTCCTGGGTTCAAATGATTCTCCTGCCTCAGCCTCCCAAGCAGCTGGGATTACAGGCACATGCCACCAGGCCTAGCTACTTTTTTGTATTTTTAGTAGAGACGGGGTTTCACCACGTTGGTCAGGCTGGTCTCAAACTCCTGACCTCAGGTGATCCACCTGCCTCGGCCTCCCAAAGTGCTGGGATTACAGGCATGAGCCACCACACCTGGCCTCATTTCTATAGTTTTAAATCCCCTGTGAAATACAATTTATGCTATTGTCCCTCTCTGCTTCCTCTCCTGTTTCCTTATGGGGGTGTGTGTGTGTGTTTTATTAATGCTTCTGGTGACATCTGCCATTTCAGTTCCATTTGCCTACAGAATTTTCAGGACCATCCAGGTTACCATTCTTGCTGGTGTCTGAGCCTGAGGGGTGAAGGTGTGGCTTCTGTCCTCAGTCCAGAAAAGGACTTTGGAATACTGATTCTACTTACAGCTTCACAGGGCAAGACCAGAAAGAAGGACTTGAGAAGGAGCCCCCCGAACTTCAGCATGAACATAAGCCCCACCCACTCAGGACCAGAAGGGACAAGACTTGCTCCTCATCCATTTTTTTTCCCTCTTCAGACTTCCTGTTGGCTTTTGGTGGTTGTTTTTCCCCATTTTGAACACTCAACTGCCTCTAGCCAATGGCAGGGGTTTTTTTGTTGCTGTTTGTTTTTGTTTGTTTATTTTATTTTATTTTATTTTATTTATTTTTTTTGAGACAGAGTCTCACTCTGTAGCCCAGGCTGGAGCGACATGGCTCCGGCTCACTGCAACCTCCGCCTTCCAGATTCAAGCGATTCTCCTACCTCAGCTTCCCGAGTAGCTGGGACTACAGGCCCGCCCCACCACACCCAGCAAATTTTTTACTTTTAGTAGAGACAGGTTTTCACCATGTTGGCCAGGCTTGTCTCGTACTCCTCACCTCAGGTGATCTGCCTGCCTCAGCCTCCCAAAGTGCTGAGATTACAGGAGTGAGCCACCGTACCCCGCCAAGCCAATGGCAGGTTTAAAAGCAATTGGTGAAAATTACATTTTAATATCTACCTGAACAAATGCCTATCACTTCAGCCTAGGGCTCTAGGGTTGTCCCCCAAGTCACTGTGTTCTGAGGAGGAGGGTGGATTGGATCTCTTTTTTTTTCTTTTTTCTTTTTTTTTTTTTTAAGACAGGGTCTCACTCTGTCTCCCAGGCTGGAGACTGTGTCTCCCAGGCTGGAGTGCAGTGGTGCAATCTCAGCTCACTACAGCCTAGACCTTCTGAACTCAAGCTATCCTCCCACCTCAGCCTCCCCAGTAGCTGGGACTACAGGCACATGCTGCCATGCCCAGCTAATTTTTGTATTTTTTGTACAGATGGGGTTTCGCCATGTTGCCCAGCCTGGTCTCGAATTCCTGGGCTCAAGCGATTTGCCTACCTTGGCCTCCCAAAGTGCTGGGATTACAGGTGTGAGCCATGCCTGGCCGGATTGTATCTTTTTAAGAACACTATTGGCATATTTTGATAAAACTTTTAATCCTTTCATAGTATTTTCCAAGTGTTCACCATTTTATGGTTATAGAGTCCCAAGCAAGTCCACCTAACAAAACCGAAACCCACCAAGTTCACTGGCAGGCGCTTGTCCAGTGGTCCTGGGCAACACATTCTTTTCACACAGCTGTCTTTCAAACTGCCTTCAGCTCCAGTAGAGTCTGGCCGCCAAGGATTAGGGTGGGTTGGTTGACCATTAATCCTAAAATGTAAAGGTTGCAACAAATAGCACTTTTCACATCTTATACTGTTGTAAATTACACATTTTAGACGTTGTTACAAGACATTTCAAGTACACAGCATTTGATGAAGTGTTTGTAAGATAGCTTTTAGATGCTTATAAATTCTGTAGCCAGCCATAACAGATGTTGGTTGGGAGAAAGAATGGAATTAAGTTTGTAAAAAGAAGTGGTTGGAAAATTTACAATGAATGATGAGAATGGATGTGAATCTTCTGCATCAGAAATTAGGGTTCAGCTAATCATCTTGGGGTTCTCTCTCTTACCTCAAAAGTATCCAGATCATGCTTGGACTAGCAGGAAAGTCATGGGTAATAATTGGTAGGTCAATTCTGGGGAGGTAAAATTTGCAGAACTTCCTGGATTGCTGACATTGCCTGCCCTGTGGAAGCAAAAGGGAAAATGGTGGTGTTGCTTGATCAGATGTTAGAACTTGGAATTCATGGTGGAGATAAGGAGATGCACGTTTTTGTGTCAAGGGCGGTGGACGGGTCTCAAAATCAAGTTGGGTTGGAGGTGAAGTTAGGGAAAACCTGGAGAATGGAACTCTGGAATTAAACCTTAGAATTGGAAAGGGCTAATTGCTCTCTGGTTGCAGAAGTTCCCTTAGAAATATTCCTGACAAGTGAATATCCACCCAGAACAGGGAAAAGATAAAATGCTGTGGTTACAAGCACAGACGTGAGTTTCAGTCTTGGCCCTACCACTTACTAGCTGTGTGATCTTGGCCAAGTTAATTAACTTTAATTAAACAGTGTTCCTATTGTCTCATTGTTAAATGTAGCTAATAATAGTATTAAATAATGTGCTAATATAGTGCCTGGTGTGAAGTAACCATAAAACAAATGGCAGGTGCCTCAGAAGGCAACCAACACAACAGGGACCCAAAGATGACCAATAGAAAGAGTGGAATCTGGGCTGGGCGCGGTGGCTCACAGCTGTAACCCCAGCACTTTGGGAGGCCAAGGCGGGCAGATCACTTGAGGACAGGAGTTCAAGACCAGCCTGGCCAACATGGTGAAACCCTGTCTCTACTAAAAGTACAAAAAATTAGCCGGGCATATTGGCGGGCGCCTGTAACCCCAGCTACTCGGGAGGCTGAGGCATGACAATCACGTGAGGAAGGCAGAGGTTGCAGTGAGTTGAGATCGCGCCACTGCACTCCGGCCTGGGCGACACCATGAGACTCTGTCAAAAAAAAAAAAAAAAGTAATAATAATAATAAGGAAAGAGTGATTTGCTTGGGAGCAAAGGGAAGACAGAGCCAGATAACGTCTACGCAAACACAGCACATTGATTTCATTAGTCTCATCCTGCTTCAATACTTCTAAGTCATTCTGGCAAAACTCCATGAGGGTCAGTGACCTGGTAAAAATCGTGGAAGCTCAAGTTTCTTTATCTGAGGAGTTCAAGAGTTGGGGAAGGACGGGGTCCCCCTAGACCATACGTATCAAAGAAGAAACATCAACTGAGGCTTTACTATGGATCCTGCCACCTCTTCATTTACTCAATTTCTTGGGCATCTACTAAGTGCCTGGCACTGTTCTAGGCACTTGGGGTTCTCCAGTGAATAAAGCAAAGAGGTCCCCAGCTTACTAAATAGCACAACTTCCCAGTTGCTCAGTCCAAAACCTGTTGGAATCATTTTCTACTCTTTTTCTCACACTTCACATCCATTTCGTCAGCAGATCCCACTGTCTCTATTTCCACACTTTTCCAGAAACTGCCCCTCCCACCATCTCCAATGCCCGCCGCCTGGCCCAGGCCTCCATCGTATACCCACAGAGTCATTGCTATAGCTTCCAAGTGGCATCGCTTCCCCTGCCCTTCCATGTCCCAGCACAGCAGCTGGGTGATCCTGTCAGAACCCGCACCTCCAATCCCTCTGCCGCTCCCACCTCTCAGAGGAAGGGCAGGGTCCTCACCACGGCCCCTGGCTCCCACAGGCTGTGGCTCTTGTTCCTTTTCGGGGTTCATGCCCTGCTATTCTATTCCCTCCCCCAAGCCTCGCTGACCACTTTGCTGTCCCTCGGGCATGCCTCAGCTCTGGGACTTTTGCCTTTGCAGTCCCCTTTTCTTGGAAGATCCATATTTCCTCACCTCCTTCTCTTTGTCGGTGAGGCCTTCTCTGACTATCCAGCTGAAAACAGGGATCCCAGGCCCACCCAGCACACCCATGCCCCACCTCCAGGGTTCAAGCCATTCTCCTGCCTCAGCCTCCCAAGTGGCTGGAACTACAGGCACCCACCACTATGCCCAGCTAATTTTTGTATTTTTAGTAGAGACAGGGTTTCACCATGTTGACCAGGCTGGTCTCGAACTCCTGACCTCAGGGGATCCACCCACCCCGGCTTCTCAAAATGCTGGGATTACAGGCATGAGACACTGCACCTGGCCTGTTTCTCTATAACTCTTA
>NW_012101596.1:73906-75914 GCF_000951045.1 Mandrillus leucophaeus
GAAAGAGTGATTTGCTTGGGAGCAAAGGGAAGACAGAGCCAGATAACGTCTACGCAAACACAGCACATTGATTTCATTAGTCTCATCCTGCTTCAATACTTCTAAGTCATTCTGGCAAAACTCCATGAGGGTCAGTGACCTGGTAAAAATCGTGGAAGCTCAAGTTTCTTTATCTGAGGAGTTCAAGAGTTGGGGAAGGACGGGGTCCCCCTAGACCATACGTATCAAAGAAGAAACATCAACTGAGGCTTTACTATGGATCCTGCCACCTCTTCATTTACTCAATTTCTTGGGCATCTACTAAGTGCCTGGCACTGTTCTAGGCACTTGGGGTTCTCCAGTGAATAAAGCAAAGAGGTCCCCAGCTTACTAAATAGCACAACTTCCCAGTTGCTCAGTCCAAAACCTGTTGGAATCATTTTCTACTCTTTTTCTCACACTTCACATCCATTTCGTCAGCAGATCCCACTGTCTCTATTTCCACACTTTTCCAGAAACTGCCCCTCCCACCATCTCCAATGCCCGCCGCCTGGCCCAGGCCTCCATCGTATACCCACAGAGTCATTGCTATAGCTTCCAAGTGGCATCGCTTCCCCTGCCCTTCCATGTCCCAGCACAGCAGCTGGGTGATCCTGTCAGAACCCGCACCTCCAATCCCTCTGCCGCTCCCACCTCTCAGAGGAAGGGCAGGGTCCTCACCACGGCCCCTGGCTCCCACAGGCTGTGGCTCTTGTTCCTTTTCGGGGTTCATGCCCTGCTATTCTATTCCCTCCCCCAAGCCTCGCTGACCACTTTGCTGTCCCTCGGGCATGCCTCAGCTCTGGGACTTTTGCCTTTGCAGTCCCCTTTTCTTGGAAGATCCATATTTCCTCACCTCCTTCTCTTTGTCGGTGAGGCCTTCTCTGACTATCCAGCTGAAAACAGGGATCCCAGGCCCACCCAGCACACCCATGCCCCACCTCCAGGGTTCAAGCCATTCTCCTGCCTCAGCCTCCCAAGTGGCTGGAACTACAGGCACCCACCACTATGCCCAGCTAATTTTTGTATTTTTAGTAGAGACAGGGTTTCACCATGTTGACCAGGCTGGTCTCGAACTCCTGACCTCAGGGGATCCACCCACCCCGGCTTCTCAAAATGCTGGGATTACAGGCATGAGACACTGCACCTGGCCTGTTTCTCTATAACTCTTACCACCATCTGACATCCTCCCTACCCCATGTACATATTATGCGCGCGCGCGCACACACACACACACACACACCCCTACATACACACACACACATACACACCCCTACATACACACACACACATCCCTACATACACACACACACACACACACACACACACACCCCCAGATGCCAGCTTCCTGAGGGCAGGGCTGTCCATTAGTCACCCTTATATCTCCATGTCTACAAGGCATGGCACATGGTAAGTGCTCCAAAATATTTATGGGATGAAAGAATGAATGGTGTGGGCCAGGCACTGTTAAGAGTGTTTTTCATTATGTCAAAAGTGCACACCAATATCAAATACTCAGTCCCTGTGGAAGACAGTTTGGCAGTTCCTCAAAACATTAAACACAGAATTACCATGTGACCCAGCAATTCCACTCCCAGGTATATCCAAGAGAATTGAAAACATATGTTCACAAAAACCCTCCTACATTCATGCTCGGAACAGCATCATTCATAATAGCTGAAAAGTGGAAATAACCCGAATGTCCATTCACTGATGAAAGGATAAACAAAACACGATCTGCGCAATGGACTATTATGCAGCCATAAAAAAGAATGACATACCGACACATGCTGCAACTTGGATGAACTTTGCAAACACGGTAAATGAAAAAAGTCAGTCGCAAAATGCCACAGAGTATATGACTCCATTTACAAGAAATTCCCAGAACAGGCAAATCCATGGAGACAGAAAGTGGATTAGTGGCTGCCAGGGGTTGGGCAAGGAGAGAGTGGGGAGTGGCAGCTCGTGTGCACTGGATTTCTTTCTGGAG
>NW_012101596.1:76694-79416 GCF_000951045.1 Mandrillus leucophaeus
TGGCCAGCCCCGCAGTCGCAGGGGTAATCTCTACGGCTGGCCCTGTTAGCCCCTGCTGCTTTGGAAATGCTTGATGCTGAGATGAAATAAATGTTCCCAGGGCCCACCACTGCTGGAGGCAGGATCCCATCCCAGCTGGTCTGACTCAAGTCAGACACAGTAAACTCCATCTGGCATGTTGTCTGATATGACAGTAAATTAAAATCAAGACAGTTCTAGAAAAGACAAGATTTGTTCTAAAGTTTTTCTTTCTGATCTCTTCAAAATTTCTGCCTTATCTTTACTACAACAATTCAGAGAAGTCAAGGAACTCCAAAGCCTTTCTTGGGGACATTTAGACAGTCATCTTTGGGGAAATGTGGGAGTAGGACATGTAAAGTCACTCAATGACTTTTAGAAACATTAGCCTGGGACCACATACACATTTCTTCAGGATTAGAAATTACACTGGCAGTTTTTACACTATAGTTAAACATTGTCTCCAAAATTGCCACTGCAGTTACCAAAAGCTGAAAGCCCTCACCCATTAGGGACATTTGAGTCATGACACCTCACCTAGGCCCTCTTCAACCACCACCCTGATCTTCCACCTGCCTCTTCTGTCCTCAAGACAGAAGCTTGCCTAATTCCTTGGAACAAGAGGCAGCAGATCCTGAGAAGTTTCTGCTTGTGTTTGTCTGCACGGAGATGGCTTTGGCAGTGGTGGGGGTGTGGGCAGGGCCAGGACTGCCCCCTTAGTCTGTGAGGCTTGTGATCAGCCACAGTGAATTGGCTCCACGTCCACGAAGAGGCAAGGAGGCTCTGTGACCCAGGGCCAAGCCTGGGAAGCTCCAGATCTGGGACAAGCTCCAGATTAGGCCCAGGCTAGCCGTGTGAGGTTGGAGCAGCTGCTTAACTCTGAGCCTGCCCCTCCTGCCACACGAGTCCCTGCTGGCTGTGTGGATGAGCAGAAATAACGTCTGTGAAGGCATCACAAGGTCTCAAATGGAAGGCTCCAACAACTGGTTCAGTGAAAAAAGGTTTAGGGAAAATACACACTTCCATGACCCCAACTGTGGAGAAATCTTTCTGTTTCTAGCTTGAAGAGCAGCAGGGCACTGTCTGGTGAGGAACTTTTCCTCCCAAACAGTCTCAAAATTGAAGCTCTGAGCACACTTAGCCAGGCCTTCCCTCATCTCTTCCTCTACTGCACATTTGTTCAACTGCGATCTGAGTCAAGCTAGCAAGGTCCAAGCTAGTTTAGCAAAGTGTTTTCCAAGCAGCCTTGAAAAGGGGTTGGCTCGTGATGGACACCTATTCCTAATATTTGCAGTTGGCTTTGCAGTGTTCTCATGACAGCGAAGGTGTGAGGGAGTCTATTGCCACCTGCTTTTGAGAGAGAAGCACTGAGCACTACAGCAGCACAGCTAATGTTTATTGGGCCCTTCGTTTTTGATCCAGGAATTTAGATGGATTATTTTATTTAATCATTTCCATTAACCTGCTACCATTATCCCACTTTGGAAAGAACACAACGGAGGCCCAGGAGGGGTAAGGATTCTGTCCTGCAGTCTGAGGCCAGCAGGGCTGTGGTTCCCAGCAAGGTGAGGGTCTTGACAGTTTGGGACCAAACAAGGGTGAAGTTCAGGACGTGGCCACGTGAGGGCGGTGGACCAACATGAAACAGAAAAGCAACCCCTCGCCCAAACGCCGGACACCTCCCAAAAGTCCTTGTTAACATCTATTTGATTTCTATTTATTTTCCAGGCAGTTGTGGGAATTGGGTCAAAGTGTGGTGTCTGGGGCCAGACGGCCTGGGATGGATGCTGCCTCCATCATTTACCGACTGTGTGATCTCAGGTAAATTAGTTACCCTTCCCGTTTACCCTCCCGGAGCTTGCTTCCGCTTCTGTAAAGCGGCCCAGTTAGCCACCGGCAGGCCGGGACTCCAGAGCAACGGAGGACAAGTGGCAGCGCGAAACTGCTGACGCCAGGGGGCGCGATGATCGTAGTGAGCGGCACGGTGGGAGTGGCGCTAACGGTCAGTTCAGAAGAGACTTCTGGAGATGGTTCATAGAACTTAGTATAAACAAAAGGCGAAGTAGTTGCATTAGCCAACAGAGTGCTATTGAAATTGAACCATCAGAAGAAATCAGGGATGGGTGATGATGAAGCTGAGGATAGTTGCTCCAATAAAAAGTCTCTCCCAATGGCGTGAACCCGGGAGGCGGAGCTTGCAGTGAGCTGAGATCCGGCCACTGCACTCCAGGCTGGGCGACGAAGCGAGACTCCGTCTCAAAAAAAAAAAAAAAGAAAAGAAAAAAAAAGAAAAAAAAAAAGTCTCTCCCTTGCCCAGTTTCTACACTGAGTCATTTTTTGAACCTACAACCCACTGATTGAAGCAGCACCTGCAACTCCAGCAGGAAGACTCCTGCAACACGTCGCAAATGAATATGTAATGACTCCTTCAGGCCTTCCCTCAAAGGGACATAACACTATTTACTTGGGTAATTGGGCACTGGGGAAAGAAAATACTAAACACCTTGAGGACAATTAGACACAGACTTATAGTAGATACGAATAACCTAAGATCCCAAGTGTAATCATGGCCCCTGTTAGAATTAGGCACATATAGGCTGGGCACAGTGGCTCATATCTGTAATCTCAGCACTTTGGTAGGTTAAGAGGGGAGGATCACTTGAGGCCAAGAGTTGGAGACCAGTCCAGGTAATATAGGAAGAAC
>NW_012101597.1:0-5404 GCF_000951045.1 Mandrillus leucophaeus
TGCAATTTGTAAAGGAAATTTCAAACTCTCAAGACCCCTAAACTTTTATGCAGAAGTAAAGGTTAAGCTTGGAGGCTGTCACTCAAACACCCTCTTCCCAATACAGAGCTGTGACTATTAACTAGCATTATCCATCAGCCAGATCCCGGGGAAAGGTAAGAGTCTCGGGCATCTGTGAGGGGACTTGCCCCCACAGATCACTCAGAAGTACATTTTTTCTTGGCCTCCTGTAAAATCATGCCTACTGTAACTTTAGTTCTGTGATCTATGTCTAACTCCTAAAATTAAAGTCTGCTCAATTCCACACTGATAATGTTGATGACAAGCTGCTTTCCAGGAGCAGAACAAAGACCAGATGAGACAAATCATTCTTCCACCTACCCAGGGACTTCTACAGAGTTGACTCTTCCTTGGCTCCTTCTTTCTCTTCAAACATGCGCCTTATCTTGTGTCAAATGTACATTGACTGGGCACTAACTGAAGTCTCACAGAAATGCAACCACTGACTTTACCACCAACCTGCCCTTCTTCCTATATGCCTTCCCTTGCCCTGAGAAAATGGATACATGCTGAATGTTCTAGAAACCTCTTTGGAAAAACAGCCACAGGTGTTCGTGTGGCTCCTTATCTTTCTAGGCATACTCTAATGTTGGCTTAATAAACCTTGACTGAGAAATTCTCAGTCACAACATTTCAATTAAGTTTCTAACATTTCTTTTGTTGGGTCTTGACAGCAAAGAATATTGATCAGTTATTTTGCCAAATGAATTTCATAGTAATTATTCCCTGGACTTTTTCTTGCATTACTGGATAAATATTCCTAAATACTACAGTTTAATTTTTACTATTCATTGAAAATTATATAAATTGTGTTGATGAAAAGAGTCAAACCCTGTAAAATATTTTAAGAGATTTATTCTGAGCCAAATATGAGTGACCAATGGCCCATGGAACTGCCCTCAGGAGATGCTGAGAACATGGGCCGAGGTGGCTGGGCCACAGCTTGGTGTAACATATTTTAGGGAGACATAAGACATCAGTCAGTACATAGGTGTACAGCGGTTTGACGTGGAAACACAGAACAATTGTAAGTGGGCGTTTCTAAGTCAGAGGCAGAGTCAAAGATTTTCTGATTGGCAATTAGCTGAAAGAGTTATCAGTAGAAATGTCTGGTTATGGTAAGAGTTTGTGGAGACCAAGACACTATCTTACAGATGAGGTCTCCAGCAAGCAGGCTTCAGAGAGAATAGATTGTAAATGTTTATCAGACTTAAAGAATCTGTTGTATCAGTAATTCTAAAAGGGAAGGGAGGGTATCGTGAGGCACGTCAAGCTCTTCCTTCCCATCATGGCCTAAACTAGTTTTTCAGGTTAACTTTGGAATGCCTTTGCTGAGAGGAGGGCCCTATTCAGATGGTTAAGGGAGCCTTAGACTTTTGTTTTTGGTTTAAAACCCTTTAGTATTTAGCCGGAATTTTAGGAAGGGGGACCCTGATTTTTGTAGTGAGAAGAACCCGTATCAGTGTACATGGAGATAAACGTGCACAAACAACAAATACACAATTCAAGATCAGATAAAAAGATAAATGTGACACTGAAAGATGCTTCTGAACCCTATACCTGAGGCCACCAAACAATCCAAGCAAAATCATTGTAACCTGGTTACAAAGATGTGTATTTCAAATACTGGCATATCCCAGGTGACTCAAGAGAAAAGACACAAAAATGGGAAGATTAAAATTTTTGAAAAGAGAAAACAGATTCCTTATCAGCCTTTTTACCAGAATGAGCTTATTTCCAGAGTCCCAGCCATTAATGAAGAGCATAGAGGGTTATGAACAAAATGTGACTTCACCTCACAAAACCTGACTTGGTGAACAAGGTCCCCAAACTAGTTGCCATCAGTGACGTGCAGAAGAGCAAGTGCAGAGGGCAAGCTGGGGCACAAGCAGGCTGTGTGGTGCAGTCTCCTCTGAGCATGCTCTGAGGCAGATAGGTCTAAAGAGCATAGGTGGAAGACCGACACTGATAGAATACCATGTCAGAAGTCAGAGTTGTGATCGCTTTGGCATGGGGACAGGACAGGAGTTTTGAGGGTTGGTCATCTTTGACAAGCTGGGTCCAGAAAAAGATTGAGCTCCTGGTCTCAAGCAATCCTCCCACCTCAGCCTCCCCAGTAGCTAGGAGATACATATATCTGTGTGTATCTGTGTGTATATATATGTATATGTGTATATATGAAAGAAAACTGACTAATTCGTCTATACATATATATATTTCCTTCTGATAAATATCCTGTTAAAATTGTGACTGCTTCAAGAAATCTCACTGTCATCTTCACAGGCCCTCCCTTCTACTGCCCCTGCTCTGCTGCTTCCATCCAGACTGTTTGCCCCAGGGCTGCACGAGGTCCTCCTGGGATGCTGCCTCTTCACCAGGACCCTCTGGATTCTTGACTGTCTGTACCACGTCTTCTACTTTAGAACTTCCCCATTGCGGAGCATATCTTTCAACAGGTTTATAACAAAATAGGTGGGAGGAATTTTTTTTTGAGGCCTTGTATGTTTGAAAATGATTTTCTTTTATCCTCCCACTTGACAGTAGACTTGGTGAGGTGTCAATGTGTGGGTTGAGGAAAGCCTTTCCCTCATGAATATGAGGATGTCCTTCCATTGTTTTCTAATGTTCGGTATTTCTACTGGGAGTTCCGTGCTCTTAATTTTAGATATGTTGTGTGTGAACTAATTTTTCACCCCCTTGGAGGCCTTAGGCTCTTTGGCAGTTGTGTTAAACGTTCATAGTATGTCTTCATAAGGGCTCTTTTTAACAATTGTGTTGGGCAATTGATGAACCTTTTAGTCTTGAAATGTCTTTCAGTTCCAGAATTTTTGTTTGGAAACGTGACTGGAATATGTGCTTTCCTTCCATTTAAAACATTCTTTTCCTCTGGAATTTCTATTACTTGATTTGCCTCCTGACTCTCAAACTGGATCTCTCGTTCTACCTTCTTTTACGTCTCTGTCTTGTCCTTTATAGTCTACACTGTCATAATCTAAATGTTCAAGAACTCCCAACACACCCTGTTCTAGTTTAATATCTATTCCTACGTTCTTCTCTCAGCAGATTAGTCAGTTATCTTTTATAGACTTTCTCTACTTGCTGCATACTGTATTTCCTCTTATTTACACTGATTCGTATGATTTCTGCCTTTTATTTTAGAAGTTTTCCTCAAGTGGCATAATCCCTGTCTCTCTCCTAATGTTAAAGTCTCTGGATAAGGACAAGTCTTGATAACAAGTGGGATTCACTAAACTGATGAAAATGATTTATTTTGGAAACCTCAAATGTCGGTATTGCTAGGTATTTTCTTTGGTGTGGTCTGCTTCCTCTGCAAATCCTTCTGGGGGCTGCCAGCATTCTGAGACCCACACTGGGGAACGAGCTGGTGTGCTTCACAATACGGGGCGCAGTCTTGCCACTTAACCCACACGACGTCTGTTTTCCAATCCCAGAGCCCCTCGGGCACAACACCTCCCCAGCTAGTGTTGTCAGGTCGAGGAGGAAGGGTCGTCTAACTGAAGTGGGTGTGTAACAGTTTGTGTACAAACTTTCAGCCAAGCCTCCCATCTCAGCGTTACCTGTAGCATTTAGCCCTGATGAGTTCTTCCAATAGGAACCAACTTGCTTCTGAACTTCTTCAATCACCAGCTCAGCGTTCTGCTTTGAGATTTTTATGTCAGAAACGGTTTCCTTTGGCTTTTCCAGCTTCTAAATCTCCATTGCTGGTTTTTCTCCCAACATCTCGATTCTTCTGTATTTATGCTTTAAACGTAATAGACCGTTCACTGAGTGGTAAACACTCGTGTTTCAAAACAGGCTGGAAAATATCTTTTGTTAATTTGATCTTTTTAATTATCATTTTGTTTCAAATTTTTAAACATATTTTAATTGACAAACATTGCATATACGTATGGTGTACAACACATTGTTTTTATATATACATATATATACATTTTGGAAAGACAAGCTAATCAACATATCAGTTACTTCACATCCTATAATTTTGAGTGGTGGGAATATTTAAAACCTATACCCTAGCCATTTGAAAATACATAATACATAGATATAAACTGCAATCATCCTGTTATACAATAGATCTAAACCTATTTCTCCTGTCTGACTACCCTTTTGAATGATAGTATAGCTGAGTTTACAATTCAGGATTGGTAGTTTTATTCTAACAGCATTTGCCCTTGAGACATTCTTTTTTTCTTTGAGTTTTTTAACTTTTATTTCAGGTTGAGGGGTCCATGTGCAGGTTTGTTATACAGGTAAATTGCATGTCACTGATTATTTCACCACCCAAGTAATAAGCATAGTTCCTGATAGGTACTTTTTCAGTCCTCACTCTACTCCCTACCTTCACTCTCAGCTAGGCCCGGGGGGTCTGCTATTCTTTGTGTCCATAGGTACTCTGTTTAGCTCCCACTCATAAGTGAAAATATGTGGTATTTGGTTTTCCATTTCTGTTAGTTTACTTAGAATAATGGCCTCTAGCCCCATCAACATTGCCACAAAGAACACGATATTGTTTTTTCTGGCTGCATAATATTCCATGACGTATATGTACAGGATTTTCTTTATCCAGTCTACTATTAATGGGCATTTAGGTTGATTCCATGTCTTTGCTATTGTGAACAATGCTGTGATGAACGTGTGTGTGTGACTTTATGGCAGAATGATTTATATTCCTTTGGGTCAAAAGGTAACTATTTTAAGTTCTTTCAGAAATCACCAAACTACTTTCACAATGGCTGAACTAATTTACATTCCCAACAGGAGTATATAAGCATTCCCTACTCTCTGCAACCTAACCAACATCTGTTATTTTTTGACTTTTTAGTAGCCACACTGACAGGTGTGAGATGGTATCTCATTGTGGTTTTTATTTGGACTTCTCTAATGATTAGTGATATTGAGCATTTTTCATATCCTTGTTGGCTGCATGTAAGTCATTTTTGGAAAAGTATTTCTTAATATGCTTTGCCCACTGTGCAAAAGCTCTTTAGTTTAATTAGATCTCATTTGTCAGTTTTTGCTTTTGGTGACCTTGCTTCACCTTGCTGTTGGCATCTTCACCATAAAATCTTTTCTGGGTGTTATGTCTAGAATATTTCTTAGGTTACCGTCCAGATGTTTTATGGTTTTAGATTTTACACATAAGTGTTTTATACCATATACAAAAATCAACTCAAGATTGATAAGGAAGGGTTCCAGTTTCAATCTTTTACATTACGGCTACACAGTTGTTTTAGCATTTACTGAACAGGGAGTTCTTTCCCTATTGCTTGTTTTTGTTCACCTTGTTGAATGTCAGATGGTTTCAGATGTGTCATTATTTCTG
>NW_012101597.1:5454-6978 GCF_000951045.1 Mandrillus leucophaeus
TTTTAGCATTTACTGAACAGGGAGTTCTTTCCCTATTGCTTGTTTTTGTTCACCTTGTTGAATGTCAGATGGTTTCAGATGTGTCATTATTTCTGGGCTCTCTACTTTGTCCCATTGGTCTATGTCTGTCTTTATACCAGTACCATGCTGTTTTGGAAGCTGTAGCCCTAGTTGTATGATTTAAAGTTGGGTAGTGTGGTGCCTCCAGCTTTGTTCTTTTTGCTTAGGATCGCCTTGGCTATTTGGGCTCTTTTTTGGTACCATGTGAATTTTAAAACACTTTTTTCTAATTCTGTGAAGAATTCCATAGGTAGTGTTAAATGAATAGCATTGCATCTCTAAATTGCCTTGGGCAGGATGACTATTTTCATGATATTGATTCTTCCTATTCATGAGCATGTAATGTTTTTCCATTTGATGTTTCATCTCATTTCTTTGAGTAGTGTTTTGTAATTTTCACTGTAGAGATCTTTCACCTCTCTGGTTAGCTGTATTCCTAGATATCTTATTTTTGTGGCTATTATCAAGGAGACTGCATTTTTTATTTGGCTCTCAGCATGAATGCTATTGGTGCATAGGAAGTCTGAGTTTTGTACCTTGATTTTCTACCCTGAAACTTTGCTGAAGTTACCAGATCAAGGAGCTTTGGGACAGAGACCATGGAGTTTGCTAGCTACAGTATCATGTCTGCAAACAGGGATAGTTTGAGGTTTTTTCTTCCTATTTCGATGCCTTTTGTTTCCTTCTCTTGCCTGATTGCTCTGGCCAGAACTTCCAGTACTATATTGAGTAGGAGTGGTGAGACAGGGCATCCTTGTCTTGTGCTGGTTTTTAAGGAAATGCTTCCAGCTTTTGCCCATTCCAGTATGATGTTCACTGGAGTTTTCATAGAAGGCTCTTGTTATTTTGAGGTATATTTCTTCAATACCTAGTTTAATTGAGTTTTTAACACAAATGGGAGTTGAAATTTATCAAAAGCCTCTTCTGAATGCATTGAGATAATCATGTAGTTTTTGTTTTTACCCCTGTCTATGTGATGTGATGTTGAACCAATCTTGCATTCCAGTGATGAAGCCTACTTTGATCATGGTGGATAAGCTTTTTGATCTGTTGTTAGATTGTATTTTGAAGATTTTTGCATCTATGTTAATCAAGGATATTGGCCTGAAGTTTTCCTTTGTGTGTGTCTGCCAGGCTTTGGTATCGGGATGCTGCTGGCCTTATAGAATAAGTTAGGGAGGGGGTCTCTCCTCCTCAATTCTTTGGAATACTTTCAGTAGGAATGACATGAGCTTTCTCTCCATCTTGTAGGATTTAGCTATGAATCTGTCTGGTCCTGGGTTATTTGTTGGTAGGCTTTCTATTACTAATTTCAGAACTCTTTATTCAAGGATTCAGCTTCATCCTGATTCAATCTTGGGAGGTTGTCTGTGTCCAGAAATTGACTTCTAGATTTTCTAGTTTGTGTGCATAAAGCTGTTGATAGTGGTCTCTGAGGGTTTTCTTTGTTTTTCTGTGGGGTTG
>NW_012101597.1:8628-12896 GCF_000951045.1 Mandrillus leucophaeus
GATCTTTCACCTCTCTGGTTAGCTGTATTCCTAGATATCTTATTTTTGTGGCTATTATCAAGGAGACTGCATTTTTTATTTGGCTCTCAGCATGAATGCTATTGGTGCATAGGAAGTCTGAGTTTTGTACCTTGATTTTCTACCCTGAAACTTTGCTGAAGTTACCAGATCAAGGAGCTTTGGGACAGAGACCATGGAGTTTGCTAGCTATAGTATCATGTCTGCAAACAGGGATAGTTTGAGGCTTTTTCTTCCTATTTGGATGCCTTTTATTTCCTTCTCTTGCCTGATTGCTCTGGCCAGAACTTCCAGTACTATATTGAGTAGGAGTGGTGAGACAGGGCATCCTCGTCTTGTGCTGGTTTTTAAGGAAATGGTTCCAGCTTTTGCCCATTCCAGTATGATGTTCACTGGAGTTTTCATAGAAGGCTCTTGTTATTTTGAGGTATATTTCTTCAATACCTAGTTTAATTGAGTTTTTAACACAAATGGGAGTTGAAATTTATCAAAAGCCTTATCTGAATGCATTGAGATAATCATGTGGTTTTTGTTTTTACCCCTGTCTATGTGATGTGATGTTGAACCAACCTTGCATTCCAGTGATGAAGCCTACTTTGATCATGGTGGATAAACTTTTTGATGTGCTGTTAGATTGTTTGTATTTTGAAGATTTTTTTCATCTATGTTAATCAAGGATATTGGCCTGAAGTTTTCCTTTGTGTGTGTGTGTGTGTGTCTGCCAGGCTTTGGTATCAGGATGCTGCTGGCCTTATAGAATAAGTTAGGGAGGGGGTCTCTCCTCCTCAATTCTTTGGAATACTTTCAGTAGGAATGACATGAGCTCTTTCTCTCCATCTTGTAGGATTTAGCTATGAATCTGTCTGGTCCTGGGCTATTTGTTGTTGGTAGGCTTTCTGTTACTAATTTCAGAACTTTTTATTTGTTCAAGGATTCAGCTTCATCCTGATTCAATCTTGGGAGGTTGTATGTGTCCAGAAATTGACTTCTAGATTTTCTAGTTTGTGTGCATAAAGCTGTTGATAGTGGTCTCTGAGGGTTTGGTTTTTCTGTGGGGTTCGTGGTAACGAACCCTTTGTCAATCCTGATTGTACTTATTTGTAACTTCTCTTTTTTCTTAGTCTATCTAGTGGTCTATTTTTAGTCTTTATTTTTTTCAAATACTACTGGATTTGTTTCTTTTTCGTATGGTTTTTCACATCTCAGTTTCCTCCTATGAAGCTCTGATTTTGATTACTTTGCTAGTTTTGGAGTTGGTTTACTCTTGTTTCTCTACTTCTAAGTGTGATGTTAAGTTTAGGTCTTTCTGACTTTTTCATGTGGATAGTTAGTGCTGCAAACTCCTCTTAACACTGCTTTAGCTACATCCTAGAGATTGTTATGTTTTATCTTTGTTCTCATTAGTTTCAAATAATTTACTGATCTCTGCCTTAATTTTGTTATCTACAAAGGTCACCATTAGCATATTGTTTAATTTTCATATAACTTTGTTTTGAGTGATTTTCTTAGTATTGATCTCTATTTTTATTGCACTGTGATCCAAGAGTATGGTTGCTATAATTCAGTTGCTGAGGGTGGTTTTGTGTGAGATTGTGTGGTCAATTTTGGAGTATATGCCACGTACAGGTGAGAAGAATGTTTACTGTTTTGGGGTTCAGAGTTGTGAAAATGTCTGTTAGGTCCATTTGGCCAAGTGTTGAGGTTAGGTCTCAAGTATCTTTGTTATTTTGCCTCAAAACTGTCAGTGGGATGCTGAAATCTCCCATTCTTACTGTGTGGGAGTCTAAGTATCTTTGTAGGTCTCTGTATAACTGGCTTCATGGACCTGGGTGCTTCTGTGTTGTATGCATAGATATCTAGGATAGTTAGATCTTGTGGAATGGAAACCTGTACCGTTATATTATGGCCATCTTTGTCTTTTGTGACCTTAGTTGGTTGGAAGTCTGTTTTGCCTGAAATTAGAATTGAAACCCCTGCTTCTTTGTTTCCATTTGCTTGGTAATTTTTTTTCCATCCCTTTACTTTGAGCTTATTGGTGTCATTGCACGTTAAATGAGTCTTTTGATGACAGCATATCTTTGAATCTTCTTTATCCAGCTTCCCACTCTGTGCCCTTTAAATGAGGTATTTAGCTTGTTTACATTCAAGATTAACATGATACGTGTAGATCTGATCCTGTCATCCTGTTCCTAGGTGGTTTTTTTGCAGGCTTGTTTGTGTGGTTGCTTTATGGTGTCAATGGTCTATGTATTTAAGTGTCTTTTTGTAGTGCCTGGTAATGGTCTTTTCTTTCCACATTTAACACTCCTTTCAGGACCTCTTGTAAGGCAGGTCTGGTTGTAATGAACTCCCTTAGCATTTGCTTGTCTGAAAAGAATCTTATCTTTCCTTTGCTTATGAAGCTTAGTTTGGCTGGATATAAAATACTTGGTTTTGAATATTCTTTAGGAATGCTGAACATAGGCCCCCAACCTCTTCTGGTTTGTAGGGTTTCTGCTGAAGGATCTGTCAGCCTGATATGGGGTTTCCTTGGTAGGTGACCTGCCCCTTTTCTCTAGCTGCCTTTAACATTTTTCTTGTTTTCCATCTTTGAGAATCTGATGACTATGTATCTTAGTGATGGACTTCTTGTGTTGTGTCTTGCAGAAAAGAAGTACTGAAATGTGCTGAAATGACACCACAGTTAAAGGGATATGAGCCCACACAGATGAGAACAAACCAGTGCAAGAACTCTGCCAACTCAAGAAGCCAGAGTATCTTCTTTCCTCCAACCAACCACACTTTACCCCACACGAATATGGAGAAATGCAGAGCTGCTACCAATAGGTGTGACTGACCCAGAGTGTCCCAGCTGTGTCATGGGCCTACACCATGGGCCCTTCCTGGTGATGAGCAGGGGACCAAAGGGCTCACAGGGGAGACCAAATGTGTTCTCACTCAGTGCTCTCAATTTGAATATTGGCCCCTCTAACAACGTGGGGGAAATCTTCATGGGCAATTTCCTGAAATATGTCTCCTAAATTGCTTGTCTTCTCCCCCTCTTCCAGAGATACCATATAAATCATAGATCTGGTCTCTTTACATAATTCCATATTTCTCAGATGTTTTCTTCACTCTTTAATTTTTATTTTTTCTGAGTTTGGAGTACATCTTCAAGCTCTGAGATTCTTCAGCTTAGTCTAATCTGTTAATATTTGTGATTGTATTAAGAAATTGTGTTTTTCAGCTCTCACAGATGAGTTTGTTTCTTTCCTATAATAACCATTTCATCTATCACTTCTGTATTATTTTATTGGAATTCTTAGATTCTTTGGATTGGGTCTCAACTCTCCTGAATATTGATCTTCATTCCTATTTATATTCTGAATCCTATTTGTCATTTCAACCATTTTAGACTACTTAAGAGTCCTAGCTGGGGAGCTAGGGCAGTTGTTTGGAGAAAAGATGTTCTGGCTTTTTGAGTTGCCAGAGTTCTTGCACTAGTTCCTTCTCATCTGTGTGGGCTCATGTCCCCTTCACCGTGGTGCAACTTGAGTACAGTCAGTTGACTTCTAGATGTTTTCAGAGGGCCGAGGCTTTGTGCAGGGTCTTTATTCATAGCTGAGTTCTTGGGCTTGGTTTCACAGGGAGGTATATTAGAGTATTTTTGACGTTGAAGTTTGGGCTGTGATCCAGTAGATGGTGCTTAAGCATAATGGCCAGTAGACAGGCCCTTGTTCAGCCCCGCGGCTCCTCTGTGTTTCCTCACCATTGCAGCCATGCTCCCTCTCAGTGCTCTGAAAGTGTGGGCTCCTTTTCCTGGGCTACAGGCCACACCTCTGGGGTGACTCAGGCTTTGTTCCCTCAACCTGGAGGCAGCGTGGGGGGGAGGGACCTGGCAGGGTTGTAGGATGAGGGCCTTTCACTTGTTTCTTGGACCCCAGCCCAGAGAGATGCAGAGCTGCTACCAATAGGTGTGGTCAGCCCAGAGAGGGGCAGCTGTGTTTGGGCCCAAACCAGGGGGCCCTGCATGGTGACCGAAAAAAAAAAAAAAACTCATGTCAATAATATTTCTTGTGATTAAAATTATATTAAATTACCTTTTTCCATTCATTATATTGGTTTAATTCAGCATAAATGTATCAAAACACCACATTGTACTCCAGAAATATGTATAATTATTGTTAATCAATTGAAAATAAAGATTATCAGACAAGAAAAATGTCATTTTTGAAGTATAACATTCAGAAAAATATCTCTGAATTTTTACA
>NW_012101597.1:15731-18225 GCF_000951045.1 Mandrillus leucophaeus
CAAGTATCTTTGTTATTTTGCCTCAAAACTGTCAGTGGGATGCTGAAATCTCCCATTCTTACTGTGTGGGAGTCTAAGTATCTTTGTAGGTCTCTGTATAACTGGCTTCATGGACCTGGGTGCTTCTGTGTTGTATGCATAGATATCTAGGATAGTTAGATCTTGTGGAATGGAAACCTGTACCCCATTATATTATGGCCATCTTTGTCTTTTGTGACCTTAGTTGTTTTGAAGTCTGTTTTACCCGAAATTAGAATTGAAACCCCTGCTTTTTTGTTTCCATTTGCTTGGTAGATTTTTTTCCATCCCTTTACTTTGAGCCTATTGGTGTCATTGCACGTTAAATGGGTCTTTTGATGACAGCATATCTTTGAATCTTCTTTATCCAGCTTCCCACTCTGTGCCCTTTAAACGAGGCATTTAGCTTGTTTACATTCAAGATTAACATTGATACGTGTAGATTTGATCCTGTCATCCTGTTCCTAGGTGGTTTTTCCTCAGGCTTGTTTGTGTGGTTGCTTTATAGTGTCAATGGTCTATGTATTTAAGTGTCTTTTGGTAGTGCCTGGTAATGGTCTTTTCTTTCCACATTTAGCACTCCTTTCAGGACCTCTTGTAAGGCAGGTCTGGTTGTAATGAACTCCCTTAGCATTTGCTTGTCTGAAAAGAAACTTATCTTTCCTTTGCTTATGAAGCTTACTTTGGCTGGATATAAAATACTTGGTTGAAAATTCTTTAGGAATGCTGAACATAGGCCCCCAACCTCTTCTGGTTTGTAGGGTTTCTGCTGAAGGATCTGCTGTTAGCCTGATGGGGTTTCGTTGGTACGTGACCTGCCCCTTTTCTCTAGCTGCCTTTAACATTTTTCTTGTTTTCCATCTTTGAGAATCTGATGACTATGTATCTTAGTGATGAACTTCTTGTGTTGTGTCTTGCAAAAAAGAAGTACTGAAATGTGCTGAAATGACACCACAGTTAAAGGGACATGAGCCCACACAGATGAGAACAAACCAGTGCAAGAACTCGGGCAACTCCAAAAGCCAGAGTGTCTTCTTTCCTCCAACCAACCACACTTTACCCCACACGAATATGGAGAAATGCAGAGCTGCTACCAATAGGTGTGACTGACCCAGAGTGTTCCAGCTGTGTCATGGGCCTACACCAGGGGCCCTTCCTGGTGATGAGCAGGGGACCAAAGGGCTCACAGGGGAGACCAAATGTGTTCTCACTCAGTGCTCTCGATTTGAATATTGGCCTCTCTAACAATGTGGGGGAAATCTTCATGGGTAATTTCCTGAAATATGTCTCCTAAATTGCTTGTCTTCTCCCCCTCTTCCAGAGATACCATATAAATCATAGATCTGGTCTCTTTACATAATTCCATATTTCTCAGATGTTTTCTCCACTCTTTAACTTTTATTTTTTCTGAGTTTGGAGTACATCTTCAAGTTCTGAGATTCTTTCTTCAGCTTAGTCTAATCTGTTAATATTTGTGATTGTATTAAGAAGTTCTTGTGTTTCAGCTCTCACAGATGAGTTTCTTTCCTATAACGGCCATTTCATCTATCACTCCTCTATTTTATTGTAATTCTTAGATTCTTTGGATTGGGTCTCAACTCTCCCGAATATTGATGATCTTCATTCCTATTTATATTCTGAATTCTATTTGTCATTTCAACCATTTTAGACTACTTAAGAGCCCTAGCTGGGGACTAGGGCAGTTGTTTGGAGAAAAATGTTCTGGCTTTTTGAGTTGCCAGAGTTCTTGCACTGGTTCCTTCTCATCTGTGTGGGCTTATGTCCCCTTAACTGTGGTGTAACTTGAGTACAGTCAGTTGACTTCTAGATGTTTTCAGAGGGCCGAGGCTTTGTGCAGGGTCTTTATTCATAGCTGAGTTTTTGGCCTTGGTTTCACAGGGAGGTATATTAGAGTATTTTTGACGTTGAAGTTTGGGCTGTGATCCAGTAGATGGTGCTTAAGCATAATGGCCACTAGATATGCCCTTGTTCGACCCCGCGGCTCCTCTGTGTTTCCTCACCATTGCAGCCATGCTCCCTCTCAGTGCTCGGAAAGTGTCGCTCCTTTTCCTGGGCTACAGGCCACACCTCTGGGGTGACTCAGGCTTTGTTCCCTCAACCTCAGGCAGCGTGGGGGGGAGGGACCTAGCAGGGTTGTAGATGAGGGCCTTTCACTTGTTTCTTGGACCCCATCCCAGAGAAATGCAGAGCTGCTACCAATAGGTGTGGTCAGCCCAGAGAGGGGCAGCTGTGTTTCAGCCCAAACCAGGAGGCCCTGCATGGTGACCAAAAAAAAGAAACTCATGTCAATAATTCTTGTGATTAAAATTAAATTACCTTTTTTCATTCATTATATTGGTTTAATTCTGCAGCATAAACATATCAAAACACCACATTGTACTCCAGAAATATGTATAATTATTGTTAATCAATTGAAAATAAAGATTATCAGACGAGAAAAAATAAATGTCATTTT
>NW_012101597.1:18275-19345 GCF_000951045.1 Mandrillus leucophaeus
TAGATAATTTAAGACATAGATGTAACTGAAAGAAATAAAGGTATCTCTAATCCCACCACATTTTATTTACTGTAAAGTTTTGTTTTCTTTGTAAAATTTAAGTTTTTGTTTTTAATCAACTCATAACAATTGTATATTTTTACAGGGTATGGGGTGATGTTTTGATACATACATACATTGTATAATCAGAATAAAATAAAATTTTCAAAACAGCTAAAAGACAGGATTTTGAATATTGTCTTTAACTGACAAATGTATATATTTGGGGGTTACAGTGAGATGTTTCATTACATGTACACATTGTGGAATGACCATGTCATAATAATTTACATATCCATCATCTCACATACTCATCTTTTGTGGGAGAACATATTTTTAATATATAGATGGATACATAGATACAAAAATACTAGAGTCATGCTGTATATAACTACATCTGCATAAATATTGTGCTTGTTATCCATATTTTCAGTGTTTAAATACTTTTTAGAAATATGGTTTTGAATATAACTTCATAGTATTTTACCTTAACAGAATCTGAGTTTTCTTATTTCCAATGTAGATTCTTCCGATTTTTTTATTAATCTAAAAATACTATAATGAATCTGTGTAAGAAATTCCTTTATCAGTTGTTACATTTTTATTAAACAGTGTCCCTCTCATATTCATATATTTGCATTGTACCCATCAGGGAATGACCCTGACATACCACAAAAGGCGGCACTTGGTGTTTCCACTGTACTCACAGCAACACTGGTAATCATACATTTTTGCCTCTGTTATTCAACAAATTAAAAAATGGACATTTTTGTGCTTTTTATCATTAATGTCTTATTTTGTATGTACAAGTCTTCCACAAATTCTTTACTAACATGTTTTTTAAAAATTGACATGTCTCTCTTCTGATTAATATGCAAGAGAATCTTACACATTACCGATCCCTAGCCTTTCATTTGTCATATGAACCATAAGTTTCCTAATTAGAAAAAAATTGTTTTATTCAGATTTTCATTTTCCAAAAGCTAATTTTACTTTCCATGTTTTCTTCATTGCCTTTGCTCATAGTTCAG
>NW_012101597.1:19975-35549 GCF_000951045.1 Mandrillus leucophaeus
TAGAGCAGCACAATGATAACTTAAGCATCTTAAAATACTCAAGTTCTGTAGAACTTAGTATAGTTCCCTTCAACTCCAGGGAAATGTCGTGCCTCCTAAATTTACACAAGTCTATTTTTTTTTCTTAATTTTCTAATAGTTTCACCTTGGAAGTTGTAAGTAGCTTACCTGGATGGGAAAGCAGATCAGTGGCAGGGCTGGCCAGGTCGTGGGCCGGCCTGCCCTGAAATCCCCTGCACACCTTGCTTGTCTCGATCTCTTATCTCAGGCTCTCCCACTCTGAGTAAGTCTCCAGCCAAATGCAAGGCATTATGGAGGATTAGGAAATGGAAAGAAAGATGCAATCACTTTTTTTTTTTCCACAACGGGAAAAAGCATAAGGAACACACAGGAATTTGGGCTTCCTTGCAGGTAATTAGGGGCTAGTACTGAAAGGTTATGAAGACGAAGATAATTTGTTTTGAATGCTTCCTTTGTTTTCAGTAAATGAACTGAGCTATCATTTTAACTATTTTCAGGTGATTGTTTTAATCCTTTCAATATAATGAAGTAGTCGATTTGCCCATTATAAATTCTAAATGTTGCCAGGCATTGATTTATTCACTCCAGTCAAGTGCCTGCTTTGTGCCCCTTCCTATGCTTGTCACTGGGGGCACAGTAAGGACAAAAGAGGCAAAAAGATTAAAGACAAGATCCTTTATCAGTCTGAATTAAATTGCATGTGTTATTAGATAACTAAACACAGGGGACACTGAAGAATTCAAAGCAAGGTTTGCAGAAAAATTATGGAGATGAGGATGAGGTTCTGATGTTTAAGTATAAGAGAAATGATAAAAACAGCCATATTTGGTCTCAGACATGTAATGATATATAGGACAGAATATACAAGACTTTAAAACATTTCATCACTTACTGTCCTATGATAGCTACATAGGATACATAAAGGATCCAAAAGACTTTAAACACATTTCAAAACTCATATGCCTAAAACACATAGGTAGCTAGTAATGGAAACACATTTAAATAAAGTATTTCATTTTAGGCAACATAAAAAGAGAGCAAAATAGAAAATGTACAAATCTAAAATTATGAAAAGTTGGTTCCCTTGAAATAAAGTTGCAATGAAATCTATTTCTTTGTAATAGAATTCAAATGCTACATATTAGGGTCAAAGGAATCAGTATCAAGCAAAAATAGAAATTAATATTGAGGTGACAGATGTTAGGTAATAGAAGATAAAAGCAAAATAAAAAATGTTAAGAACAAATGAAGAGAAACAGCTTAAAATAATGAAAGACAAGAAAGAGGCTTAAAAGTCTCTTTTAAGCTGGGGGTGAGTCGATGGGGTTTTCCAAATACACAATCATGTCCTCAGCAAACAGACAATTTGACTTTCTCTCTTCCTATTTGAATACTCTTTATTTCTCTTGCCTGATTGTCCTGACCAGAACATCCAATACTATGTAGAACAGGAGTGGTAAGAGGCTGGACCAAGTGGACTGAACAGACACAGAACTCTCCACCCCCAATGAACAGAATATACATTCTCAGTGCCACATAGCACATATGCTAAAATTGGCCACATAACTGGATGTAAAACACTCCTCAGCAATTCCAAAAGAATGGAAACCATAACAGTCTCTCAAATCACAGTACAATCAAATTAGAACTCAGGATTAAGAAACGCACTCAAAACCGCACCCCTACATGGAAACGAACAACCTGCTCTTGAATGACTGAGTAACGAAATTAAGGCAGAAATAACTTATTTGAAACCAATGAGGACAAAACACAACATACCGGAATCTCCAGGACACAGCTCAAGCACTGCTAAGAGGGAAATTTATAGCACTAAACGCCCACAACAGAAAGCTGGAAAGATCTAAAATTAACACCCTAACATCACAATTTAATAGAACTAGAGGAGCAAGAGCAAACACACTCAAAAGCTAGCAGAAGACAAATAAGATAATAGTAAGACTGAATGAAATAGAAACACGAAAATCCCTTCAAAAACCAATGAATCCAGGAGCTACTTTTTTAAAAAGATTAACAAAATAGATGGACCACTAGCTAGACTAATAAAGAAGAATCAAATAGACACAATGAAAAATGATAAAGGGGATATCACCACTGATCCCACAAAAATACAAACTACCATTAACATTTAGAAACCAAGATCTAGGCACTCCATGTGCTCATTCATTGCTGCTGGGATGTCGCTGCTTTCAGAACATTCACTCCTTTGTGTGAACAATTGAATATGACTGGTGGTCCAACAACTCTACACTCGGCCTTGCACAGGTCATTAAAAGCGAAACCCTAAAGTTCATGACTATGAATACATTTTCAAATTCTGGAGAATCCAAACCTTCAAATTCATCCACTGACTCCTTCACAAAGCACACTTTAATTTCCATATTAATAACACTTTGTATGATTTTTTTCATGTGAATTTCCAGGACAACTTTGTTTTATCTTCCTAACAAAGACTTCCATTATATTAAAAGTCTTTAAACCTCTTATAAATTATTCTTGTTTTCCAGGTTTTTGAATCAATATCACTCACTTCCATCTGAGGCATTTATTCTTCAAAATATGAAGTAAGAGTTTTCCTTGGAGGTTTCAGTAAATTTTAGAATTGAAAATGGAAGAGTCAGCCAAGTTAGTGTCCCCAGTGGTGGATGTTAACACATTATTTCCAGCCATTGTTTGTACTCTTCTAAATTAGCACTCTCAAACACAGCCCTGGGAGTTCCTCCTCTTCAAATGCCAGCTCCCCTCACAGATACCACCATTCCTTGCTGGTGGCCACCACAGCCAATTCCCGTTTGCTTGACGTTAAAACTATACCGATTTATATGGGATGGTGTCTGCAAATCGTCAAATGAACAGATGGAACAGAAAAAGCCTAGAAATGGATCAGCACCTACATGTACATTGGGTTTATGACAAGGGCAGCCATTCAGAGTGGGAAATGAAGTATGTTTTTAATAAATAGTTCTGACTCCACTGTGCACATCCACATGGAAAAAATGAA
Source organism: Mandrillus leucophaeus (assembly GCF_000951045.1). Classification (NCBI taxonomy): domain Eukaryota; kingdom Metazoa; phylum Chordata; class Mammalia; order Primates; family Cercopithecidae; genus Mandrillus; species Mandrillus leucophaeus. The sequence continues at coordinate 23,016 of NW_012101597.1, forward strand.
TATTGATCCCTATATTACAGGATAAGAAAATATAGTTCAGATGGGCTGTAGATTGAAATATAAAAGGTAAAATAATCTTAGAAGAAAATGTAGAATAACACATTATAATCGTGAGGGTAAGCAAGTATTTCTTAAACAGAAAAGTGCTAACCCTAAAGGAAAACAGCAAATTGGACTTCATTAAATCAGAATTTATTTTTAAAAATACTCACATTGTAAAAAAGTAACCCATAGAAAATAAGGGAAATATTTACAATAGATATATCTATGAAGGATTCATATAGAACATAGAGGAGAAACTCCTACAAATCAATACGGAAGCAGAAAATCCACTTACAAATGACAAAAGAGTAGAATGGGCATTTACCAATATGATAGCCATGATTCCAATAAATTCCCATAAATGCACGAAAAGGTGCTCAACTTGGCTAGTTGTCAAAAAATGACACTTTAAAACCACAACGAAATATCACATCTGTCAGTGTGGTTATGATGATTAAAATAACTGCTAATGGGACTATAAATTGATAAAACCTCTGGAAAACAGTTTGACAGTATCTGATAGAGCTGAACATGTGCCCATCTATGACCCAAATATCCCACTCCTGGTTATATATGCAACAGAAATGCAAATGTGTGTTTACCAAAATACATGTTTTAAAATGTGGGTGAAATATTTTACTGAATGAATTTGTTGTGGTGGTTAATATATATTTTTTAAAACATATAGTTTTATAAAATTTAAATGATTGCAATAAATTTCTCCAATTAATAAAATTAAAATGGTCAATTTAGCTGCTGTATTTTTGTGTATTATCCTTTTAGCTTGTACTATGCAATTTGTGTTTTATTAATGGATGTAAAGATGTGCTGACTATTTCATTAGGTTGAGTTTCAACTTAAAAATGATCATAGGGTATTTATAATAACCATAAATAGAAAACAAGCTGCCGTGAACAACAAAACAAATTGGTCTTTATTCTCATAGTAGCATACATACAATACAGAGTAAGAATGAACAAACCACCACCATAACTACATGTAAATGTGGTTGAATCTTACATAATTAGTAAAAGCTAGGCATGAAAGAGTGCATGTTTTGTGACTTTATTTACATAAACTACAAATCCAGACAAAACTAATTTATAGGAAGGCAGAGTCAGTTTTCTTGGGGAGGGTATTGGGATGCAGGCTGGGGTCTACTTGGGGGCTAACCCACTTCTGATTGTGTATCTTTGGGCAGGCCGTGGTGAGTTCAGTTCGCAAGAACTACTTGAGCTGTACACTAGTGACTTTTGCATTTTGGGTCTGTTTATTTTCTGAAAAGTTTACTAAATACAGACTACAGTATAATCAGAATATCCTTCAGCTGTTACCAGGAATTGCAATTAGGGAGTTAGTGCGGCATTGTGGTTCTAGGGGCATGTTCTTGAGTCCAGCTGTCCTGTCACTCATCTGTCTGACTTGGAGAAATTCCCTGATGCCCCTGGCGTCTGTGTCTGCATCCTCACTCGGGGTAGGGTTGATTAGCACCTACTCTGCGTGACTCCTGATTGGATCAATCACTGAACACATTCCGTGTGCTTGGAATGCATCTGCATGTGACATGCACATACTTTTTGGAGGTGGATTTATGTTAACACTGGCACAGTAAAGTATGCTTGATAAACTTTTCAGTATAAAACAGTAGAACACTTCAATGGCACATTCAATTTCTGTAGATTATTCCTTCCTTGAAGTTTGTATTTGTAAATTTTTTATAACGAATGTGTTGTTTTGGGACCATAAACATAAAACTTAATAGTGGTTACATTTTGGAAAGTTGTTTAGTGGAGTGTTCTAAGAGGTATAGATCCTCTGACCATCACACCTGGAATTTCAAATTTGTAACTCCACCAAAATAAACACATTGAACAGAGAACTGTTTATTGAAATATCACTCAGGTTACAAAATCTGAAACACTCTGAAGACTTAAGACACGGGGAGGTCATATAATTTGTTTACTCAGCCAATGTTCTACATGAATTATTTCAAAGTCATATGCTACAGTGTAAAGACCATTCTATAATCTGCTTGAAATGCAAAAACCAAAGTTTTGGATATATCAGTTGTCTCTAAACACGTCCTGGAGGGAAATGCTACATTATTCCTAAATTGGTGCCTCTAAGGGTTAAAAGCAAAAAATGTTATTTTGTATTATCTACATAATTCTATGCTTTTCACATTTTCAGAAATAACCCTTTCATGAAAATTTCAGTTAGAAGGGTTTATACGTTTAACAAAGCAATTTCAATTACAAATGTCCATTTTCATAACTTAAAAAGTTTCTTATATGCAATTATTTGGGTTAAATAAGAAAATTAGAAATAACACAAATCTCTAATAGTTTTACATCTTATGGACACTCAAATACACACTTTGGTTTAAAATGTCATATTTTCAAAGACAAATGGATACAAAATTCTATAGAGAAAATCATATGAAAATGCCTAAAAGCAAGGAAAATTCAAACTAGTTATCTTTGGCTTTCTAGAGTATATATTATTTCTCCTTTTTATAATACTTAGTTTTTAAATTTTCTACAGTTATTACTATGAAAACCAATAAATACGGAAGAATATACTCTACTAAATGTGTTAACAATTGTCTAATTCGGGTTTGTGTCACTCTTTTTCCCTCATGGCAACATGATGCAATGATTTGAGCTGTGAGAGGAATGGTCTTCAAGGAAACATTCTGGTGAAGTCTGTGTGCCATTAGTAGATACTTATTTTCCTTTGGAGGGTTACAGGAGTTAGGCAATTAGAAAAGTCTAGAGAATCAGGCCCAACAACTTAAAGGCCGAGGAGACTCCTCCAGGGCTGCCCCCATGGAGGCCACCACAGCCCTGGGAGGGTCCCTGAGGAGAGCGTCGTTCAAGTTTGTCAACCCAGGACCGCACATGTGAGACTCGGCAGCATCAGCTGCTCTTCAGGGAGAGTCATCGAGTTTGTAAGTGTTTCCTTCGCAGAAAAGCAGGCTGGTGTTTCACTGACAAAGTGGACAGATCACAGTGAAAATGACAAGGCTGTAACTCATCAAGACGGCTGTACTTGGAGGTACCTTCTTGGAAATAGAATTCCTCAGGGTATCACATTTCTTCCTTTGCTCCAGTAAGAAAAATTTATTAAATAAAAGGTTATTTTAACTTTTAATCCATAAATCTATGCATTATAGAATTATCAGTTGATATTAATCACCAATATAACATATATTACAGCAAATATAATTGGTAAAATATACTAATATTGAGTTATATATTGTTACAGATCACATAAAATAACTTGTATTTATTATAAGCATATTTAACCTAATACTACACACAACGCTAGAACTTAGAAAGTACTTATGTGCATATCGTATCTGAAACTCTCTGCAATCCTATCGGGCTGTAGAAATAAGTAGTGAGTATCCCTACAGGTATAAATGGAAAAAAAGATATTCAAAAGTTTTAGGTGACTCGCAACGTATCTCAGAAAAGAACAAAACTCAGTAACTCAGATCTTGAGGCTTTTCCTTCTGGTGATATATTTTTCCAGGCAAATCTGACTTAACATTTTTTTTCTCTGAAAATTGGAGCAATGTTGAATATTAGTTTTCCTTTTCCTTCCTCCTTCGTTTCTTCCTTTTTTGCCTTTTTCCCTTTATTTAAAAAAAAAAACAAAAAACCAAAAAAAAAAAAAAAAACCCACTGATCTCGAAGACCCTGAAAGAGGAACACATGGATGAGTGGAAGATGTCTGATAGAGGTTTAAGCTTCATGGTGAGCAACATAATTCTCCTTCCTGGGTGAAGCATGACCATCACTTTGGAGTATGAATGCCCACTCAAGAAGGAGGGGTGCTCTCCTTCCTACAGTGCAGATGTTACTACTGGGAAGCCTGCCACAAGTGGTCTGCTTTGTTATGAAGGTTTTATGAAGGTTTACTTTTGGCAAGAGCAATTGTTCTTTAAAATATTTTATTGCTTTGAAGGAACCTAATTGCTGTTCTTTGCCTTGCATGGCTGTCTGTGCTGGTGTCATTTGTTTCCTACAAGTGGACAAATTAATTGATCTGGTTAAGGAGAGTTTTTGCTCTGCAGCTTTATGGACTGAGTTCCCCGTGTTTCAGTGTCTGTGGAAGAACAGTAGATTGAACTACATGGCCAAGAAATCCAATATCCACTCTCACTTTTGTTCTCCTGAATAAACCTGAGACATGCTCACCCTGACTAGCTCATGTCCATCTCACTACTGATTTGCATAACTCTACTCATTGTAAACCACCTGTTCAATTTGGGAAAGGGCTTCCTTACGTAGACCTAGAGTTAATTAGCTCTGACAGGCACCAATCTTATCATGGACACTGTCCCTATAAGAACTCCATTTTTGGGAGTGGACATTAAATATACTTATTTCACTGAGAAGCCGGGCAACAAGTGAAAATACTTATCTCCTATGTTGTGGAAATTCCGTTGAGTCTTTTCCCTATACCTTTTCCGTCTACTTCCCGATTTTTCTTTGAGACATGATGTGATACAGATGGATGATTATCATTTAATTTGGCACGTGTGTTTTGTCTCAGGTTTTTGCCTTCAGTCCAGATGTACCATGACTTTCACATTTTACATGTTTTGTCTTATTTGACAGGACAGACGTTGGCTGACATTGGCTGGAGCAGGACTGATAGTGAATTTCTGAAACGGTTTACCCGATTCTCTGCTTTCTAAGTTCTTGGATATCTGAGACAGGGCCTCTATGATGTTTCACTGCTGGATATATGCTTCATTCGTGGACCATAATTGTTTTTTCAAATTTTCTAGATGTTGCTTCATTGTCTTTTGGAATCTACTAAACGATTCCACTGAATTTTTCAAGTTTATTGGGAATTCTTTATTTTGCCTTTATACTTAGAAAATTTTTTCTGCTCCAGGAAAAAATAGTTTATTAGTCTAATAATTGACTAAAATCTACCATTTGTTATGGCCAATGATACAATGTTGATTTACTGAAAATACCTTCAGTCAATTTGGTTTTAAATCTCTTAACATAAGCAATTTGTTAAAAACTGGCATTACTTTACTCTCATGCTTTCTGTGTCCTCTGTGCTAAGTATCTCCAAAACAAAATGAAAGCCCACGAGATTAGCTTTGGCCAGGGCAAGATATTTGAAATAAAAAAGGAAATAATGGTACTAATTACAATAATTCTTATTTATAAATTTTAATGATAAAAAATATAAAGTGTAAGTTGCAATGTAAAGGTTACATAAGAGAAGTTGCAATATAAAAAGGATGAATATGTGTTTGATTTAAATAAACATTTGACACGTTAATATATTGAACATTAGTATCTAAAACTTCATTTTATAAAGGATAGGCATTTTCTTTAGAGAATAATAATAGCATCCACATGTAAATCACAGAATTCTGAACAAGAGAAAGAGTGCTATCAATGGAAAAGGGCTGACCAGCACCACTGATCCCCAAAAATAACCAGATAGAAGAATTCTACAGTCTATTACAAGGTGATTAACTGACCTGATGCTCTGAGAAGAAACTGGAATTTGGATGATTTGAAGATAGTGAGTTATCTCGATTGTTCACAGCCAGTTACAGGTAGAATTCCTTGTTCTATGTTTTCCTCCCTCTCACTAGTACGCTCGAGTAGTCTTTAAAATATTGCAACTTCAGGGACCCCTGAGGATATAGTCATAATTTTTTTGATATCTTAAAAGATTGGCAGAACCACAGTGGATCAGAACATCTTGATGGAAATCACGAAAATATGAATAAATAAATCAAGATTAATGTCTTTGTAAGAGGATAAGTGGAAGTAAAAAAAAAAGTATTTTATAAATCACGTGTGTAAAAGCATTTAAATCATTTTAGAAAAATGGACAAGTTGTACTAGTGTCTTTAATACACTTAAAGAAATTTGACTAAATTTGTACCTGTTATATAAAGGTTTGGAATTTTATGTTTAAAATGTCTACACTTACTGGTTGCTTAATATATTGCTTTTAAATATTGAAAAATTGTATGTTCATAGATTTGTAACAAGATATTTAATAAGAAACAAGTATTACTAATCCTTTTTTGCAGAAATGACTCTTGAGGGTCAAATATATAGAAATATTTATATTGATTATTAGCTCTAAAATCCCATGGGAATGGAATTCGGGCAATACAGGCACATGCAACTGTAAGATACTAACACACAAAATAACCAATGTGAACATACACAAGTAAAAATAAATACTAGTGACTATATCATCTCCTATAGGAAGTATTTTAATGTCAGCTGTATGGACCTCTTCACTGAGAATATAAATTATTTCATTCCCATTCTAGATGGGAATCAGATTCACAATCTAATGTACTGTCTCTTTTTAGTGCCAATTCACAGCTGACGTCAGAAATAAACTCTGATTTTTACATGGAATTTTAAAAGTTGAAGTGAAGCAAACATAGTTTGATGTGGCGCACACAGGATTATAAATAACATAAAGTTTACTTTTGTCCTCCAGGTAAAGCCACTTCAAGCGATCATACCACATGTGGCTGGCCAACCAGACCCTGAGTGGTGACTTTTTCCTGTTGGGAATCTTTAGCCAGATCTCACACCCTGGCCGCCTCCTGCTTGCTTATCTTCAGTATATTTTTGATGGCTGTGACTTGGAATATTACATTGATACTTCTGATCCACATTGACTCCTCTCTGCATACTCCCATGTACTTCTTTATAAACCAGCTCTCCCTCATAGACTTGACATATATTTCTGTCACTGTCCCCAAAATGCTGGTGAACCAGCTGGCCAAAGAGAAGACCATCTCGGTCCTTGGGTGTGGGACCCAGATGTACTTCTACCTGCATTTGGGAGGTGCAGAGTACTGCCTTCTAGCTGCCATGGCCTATGACCACTACGTGGCCATCTGTCATCCTCTCCGTTACTCTGTGCTCATGAGCCAGAGGGTATGTCTCCTCCTGGCATCAGGTTGCTGGTTCGTGGGCTCAGTGGATGGCTTCATGCTCACTCCCATCACCATGACCTTCCCCTTCTGCAGATCCCATGAGATTCACCACTTCTGTGAGGTCCCTGCTGTTTTGAAGCTCTCTTGCTCAGACACCTCACTTTACAAGATTTTCATGTACTTGTGCTGTGTCATCATGCTCTTGATCCCTGTGACAGTCATTTCGGTGTCTTACTACTTTATCATCCTCACCATCCATAAGATGAACTCAGCTGAGGGTCGGAAGAAGGCCTTCACCACCTGCTCCTCCCACATGACAGAGGTCAGCCTCTTCCATGGAGCTGCTATTTACAACTAGATGCTCCCCAGCTCCCACCACACCCCGGAGAAAGATATGGTGTCCTTTTTCTACACTATCCTTACACCTGTGTTGAATCCTGTCATTTACAGTTTCAGGAATAAGGATGTCACAGGGACTTTGAAAAAAATGCTAAGAATGCAGAAAGCTCCATATTAAAGTGTAAAACAACTTAAGTTGGTCCTCTCTTCTTAGGGTCTCTCTCTTCACTTTAGGTGTCCTTCCTATAAACAATCAGCACATCATGGTGGTGTCTGGCTCCCTGAGTTGCCATTCAGGGGGTTTCAGCCCACTGTTCTTCTCTCCTATAATCACACTTGAGATGATGTTCACTTATCCCCCTCTTCCCTCATAGCACTGATCTCTAGTCCAGTCCTTCCGGGCCAATAGTCCTTTTTTAGATTGCAGTTGATAAATATGAAAAGAAATGTGTTTATGACCCTTGAGCACCTTGTACCAAAGAGAAAATTTGTTTTGATATCATGGGCTCATTGAGTATGAAATAACACCATATTCAGATTGTTCCTCAGCATCTACTCTTTGCTAAACACTTGTCATTCACCACCTCATTTGACCCTCACCCTCTGTGGTTGAAGCTAAGGTCATCCACATTTCACAAGTGACAAAACAGCCTTTGAGGCTTCCCCTGACTTGCCCCAAGCAGGAGATCCTCAGGGGAAGGAGGTTCATTCATCTATAGGCATTTGGGGCTAAACACATTCAAGACCTCAGAGATGCTAAATGTACAGTTGAGATTTTTCTTCCATCAGAATTTTTAGAATGTGTTCTCTATCAAGTTATTTTCTTTGAGCATATAAAAAGTCCAACCTCAAATTAGACCAGAGACATGGGCTATACAGAACACATTTGTTTGGAGTAGAATTGGTTCATTCATAGACTTCCTTAACCAGAGAACTATGGAAGTATCTCACACTTCTCCCTGTTCAAGCCAATGGTGACACATACTTAGAATATAATTTCAAATCAGTTTTATGTATGTGCATGGTTGTATTTGTATTAATTTATTTAACAAATAACAATTATAACCTCTTGTGTGATTATCACGATCTGGCATCATTTTTAGTGTGTGACATGGATGTAACACTTTTATTTTCACAGCCTATTATTAGCCTTATTCTAGTTGATTTAACTGAGATTCCGTGGGTTCGAGAAACTTGAACAAGGGTATGCAGCTTATAAAGTGCTCAACAGGGATTTAAGCCCAGGCAAGCAGGCTGGAGTCCCTGCCCCTGACCACTGTATGTGCCACCTCTTGTGGAGTCTGTGGTCTTTTCCACACTGCGTTGCCTCTCCATCTGGGAGGGCCATACTCCAATGCTGGAAACACTATAGTTCTTTCCATGCCCTATGTTTTCACATAGCTTTCCCTCTCTTCAGAATGTTCTTTTTCATCTGTAAGTACAAGGATACAAAGATAACTTTCCATGACTCTGTTATCTTCCTTTAGGCCCCAAGTCATTCATTCATTCATTCAACAAGTAACTACTGACCCCCCTATAGTTTGCCAGGCCCTGTTCTACAAACTGAGGTTATATCAATGAGCAAAACAAAGAAAAATCTTCATCTTTTTAGCACTTAAAGGGTATATACAGAATATAAATTTGGTAATTGAGAAGAATACATGGAGTATTATCAGAAAAGTGCATGCACGGGGGCTCCAGTGGCCGCGATGTGTAGGCTTCTTCCGCCTGCTTGGTGTCCTCATCCTCCTCCTAGGGCTACAGTGGCGTCCTGGCTGGATCTGACGGGCTGCTGGCGGGGAACGAGCTTACCACGCAGAACCTCAGCACCGCTTGGCTCCTGCCTGGACAAGGTGTGCGCCCTGAAGGCGCGGCCCATGGTGACGGAGGCGAAGATCCGCGACGGGTACCAGAAGCAGGGGCCTGGGCCTGGGCCCTCCTGCGACTCCAGCCGCTCCTACAAGACCATCGAGGACCTGTGGGAAAAGATATTCTTGGGGCCACCACTGAGACCCGCAGGACTGTCCTGCAGATCGACAACGCCCGTGTGGCCGCAGAGCACTTCCGGGCCAAGCCTGAAACGGAAAGCTCTGCGCATGCGCTTGGAGGGCGCCATCAAAGTGCGCAGGTGCGGGACGAGCTGACCTAGGCAGGACCCGCCTGGAGATGCAGATCCAAGGCCTGAAAGAGGAGCTGGCGTCCCTGAAAAACAACCACGAGGAGGAAGTCGGTGGCTGAGGTGCCAAGCGGGAGGCCAGGTCAGTGTGGAGGTGGATTCCGCCCCTGGCACTGATCTCGCCGAGATCCCGAGTGACCTGCGAAGCCAATGTGAGGTCATGGCGGAGCGGAACCGGAAGGAGCTGACGTCCGGTTCACCAGCGGGGCTGAGGAGCTGAACCGGGAGGTCGCTGGCCACACGAAGCAGCTCCGGATGAGCAGGTCCAATGTCACTCACCTGCGGGGCACTCGCCAGGGTCTTGAGATTGAGCTGCAGTCGCAGCTCGGCCTGAAAGCTGCCTTGGAAGCCACACTGGTGGAAACTGCGATGCGCTTTGGGGCCCAGCTGGCGCAGATCCGGTCGCTGAGGAGACGTATTGAAGGGCCAGTTGGCCACTGTGCGAGCTGACAGCGGCAGGGGCAGGAGGTTGCCACCTACCGCAGCCTGCTCAAGAGCCAGGGAGATCATTCCAACAACCTCTGCACCTCCAAGGGCCTCTGAGGCGGCAGGCTCCGGGGCTTCTGCCCTCCTTCAGAGGGTGTCTCCTGGGTAGGGGACAGGAAGGAAGGGCTCTTCCCCTGACCTGCCAATAAAATTCTTTGGCCCAAGGGGGGAAAAAAAGAATGAAAGATGTAGCAGACAATAACTAACCAAAGAATGAAAAATGTTTTTTTAAAAAAATGCAATTAATGTGGAATGCAGCATTTGAGACAACAAGCACTAGTAGAGATAGTGATGACTGGAACCAACAACCAGGAAAATATTGCAAGTCTAATCTTGCATAGAACTGATACCAAATCTTCACGATACATAAAAAAATGAAAAAATGGAAATCTGTAATCACAATGGCAGATTTTTTTTGGTATGTGATTTATCTGGCTTATTTTCAACCTGATTGAGGTACAGTTGATGAATAGAAATTGTACAGATGAAAGCTGTACATATTGATTTATATATATGAAATCATGACCACCATCAAGCTCGTTAACATTTCCATCACCTCAGTTATTTTTTTTTCGGGCGGGGGGGGGAGGGTGTGGTTAGAACACTTAAGATATCCTCTCAACAAATGTCAAGTATACAAGACTTATTCTCTTAACAGATGTCAAGTCTACAAGACTATTGCTAACTGTAGTCACCATGCTATACATTAGCCCTCTAGAAATTATTCATTTTTGTGTGACTGAACTTTGTACCATTTGACCAATCCTTATTCATTTCCCTAAACTCCTAATCACTGGGCACCAACATGCTACTCTGTTTCTATGGGCTAGTCTACTATTTTAGATAAGTGAGAATATATGGTATTCGTCTTTCTGTGTATTTTTCACTTAGCATAGTATCGTTCAGGTTCATTCATGTTGTCCCAAATGGCAGGACTAACTCTGGGGCTAAGAAATAAAGAATATTTCATTGTGCTAATATGTGTATGTGTATTTTCATTCCTTCATTTAGAGTTATTTTTCTATTTTTGCTATTGTGAATACTGCAATAAACACTGGTGTGCTGCTACCTCTTTGAGATCCCGATTTCACTTCTTTGGGTGAACCATGACCTAGAAGCATGATTGCTAGATCATACGATAGTACTATTTTTAACTCTTTGAAGAAACACTATACTGTTTGCTTATAATTGCTGTGCCAATTTTCATTCTCACCAACGATGTTCAAAGGTTTCTTTTTCCCCACTTTCCCTCTTGTTTCATCTGTAGTGAAGGCTATTCTAACAGGTGGGAGGAGATACCTCCTTATGGTTTTAGTTTGCATTTGCCTGATGCTTAGTGATGTTGAGCTCTTTTTATTTACCTGATGGCCATTTTTATGTCTTTTGAGAAATGCCTACCCAGGTCATTTACTTATTTTAAATCAAGGTAATTGGTTTTTGCTACTGAGTCGTTTGAGCTCCTTATAAGTTTTGGATATTACCCCCTTTACAGATACATGGTTTGCAGATATTTTCTCCCATTCTGTAGGTTGTCTTTTCACTTTGTTGATCAGTTGGCCAATTATGCTCAGGTTGCTTTCTGTTCTCCCTATTGTTTCATTGGTCTATATGTCCATTTTTCTTTTATGACAGTTCTTTACTGTGATAATTCCCATATCTTTGTGTGATATATTTTGAAATAAATGTGATGCCTCTAGTTTTGCTCTTGTTCAAGATTGATTTGGCTATTTGAGATCTTTTATGGTTCTAGATGTATTTTCTTATTGGTTTTTTATTTCTGTAAAGAAGTACCACTGATATTTTATAGAAATTGCTATTTATAGATTGTTTTGCTTAATAAGGACATTTTTAACAATGTTAATTTTTCAAATCTACAAATTTGAAGATTTGTTAATTTTCAAATCAGTGAATATGGTGCCTTTGCATGTTATTTGTCTCCTTCAATATCTTTGACTCTAATGTATTATGATTCTTAGTGTAGAAGTCTTCTGTCCCATTGGATAAGTATTCCTAAATATATTATTTTTTGCTATTTTAAATGGGATTGCTTTCTTATTTTCCTTCCAAATAACTCATTGTTTGCAGAAGTGTCACTGATTTTTGTGTGCTATTTTGTGTTCTGCAACTTTACTGAATTTATTAGTTCGAATAGTTTTTTGGTGTAATCTTATATATAAAAACCCTAAGGCCATGTCATCTGCAAATAGAAATGATTTTAATATTTTTCTAATTTTGATGCTTTTTTGTCTAATTGCTCTGGCTAGGACTTTCAGTAGCGTGTTAAATAGAAGTGGTGACAGTGGACATCCTCATTTTGTACCAGATCATAGGAGAAACATTTTCATTTTTTATTATGTTAACTGTGGGCTTTTCACACATGATAGGTTGTGTTGAAGTAAGTTCATTCCCTCTGTTACTATTGTTGCTAATAAAGTTAAAAATAAGTAGAAAGCTGAAACTGTATCCTTTCCTTACTCCTTATACGAAAATTAATTCAAGATGGATTAGAGACTTAAATGTTAGACCTAATACCATAAAA
>NW_012101597.1:36364-41742 GCF_000951045.1 Mandrillus leucophaeus
AATTTTTAGTGATCGCCATTCTAACTGGTGTGAGATGGTATCTCATTGTGGTTTTGATTTGCATTTCTCTAAAGACCAGTGATGATGAGCTTTTTTTCATGTTTGTTAGCTGCGTAAATGTCTTTTGAGAAGTGTCTGTCCATATCCTTCACCCACTTTTGAGGGTTTTTTTTTCTTGTGAGGTCCTGCCTTCTCAAAATAGCTCTTTTCAGTGCTGGGATTCACCACAGTTTTGACACTTCCTACTAAGATCCAGAAGTTCCCAGCAAGGGACTTTTGTGCCTGGTTGGCTGCTATATTATTGCTGCTTTGAGGGGATACGATTATAGGAGCTCCTCTTCTATCATCATGCTAATATTTTTAATCTTTGTATTAAGAATAGTTCTCTAGCACATTATTCAACTTGGATTTTACTCAGTAAGTTAATTAAAAACCTGTGAAACCGGACAGCAAGTTATCTGCTGTCAAGATACAACAGTGACACTGATGTGTAGGATGGACATTCCTATTCCAAAAGAGAGAAATTGGAAGTAATAAAGAAATCTTGGAGCCAAAGCAAGCCTGAAACCTGTCATGGAAAGTTTTAGATTTTAGGGCTTGAGGTCCTCTTTGGCTTGATCTCCTGACCTCCAGTCCATAAATGTGGTGGCCCCTCTTCCTTCATTCTGGGCATGTGTCTTTCCACTTCTTTATGTCTCTGATGGTGTCTTCAGGATCGTTCACAAAATTTTTGACATGTTTTATATGTTTATAGCTCTTAACATTTTATTTTTGCTTTTATAAATATTTTCTCAGTTTACATTTAAAATGTAAAAAAGGTAAAACTTAAGCAGGGTTTCCACCATAAATATTACTGTTGAAAAAATATATATCAATAGCTCTTGTCATTGTTAATACATTTTAAGTATTTTTAAATAAAAATGTTCTCTTCAAAAAATATAAAAATATCTCAATAATCTGAATTATTGTGGAAGAATTTTATTAAAATTATTTTAAAATCCATACTCGACCTCTAAGTGTTTGGATGCCTGGGAGACCTATCATGCTTGTTTATAAAAATCTGCAACATTTTAACAATATCAGCTCTTTCCAAATATATTTTATTGTATTTCAATCAGTACGATTAGTTAGATCTTTTGAACCTAGCCAAATAGATCAACTGAAAGGAAAAAATAACTGTTAAAAGCTTGACTATTTTGAACATGAACATACAGCAAGACAAGAATTGTTTCACTAGATGTTTAAAATCGTCATGAGGGGAACACCCAATAAAACAAGGTATTTTAAAGGAATCCAGTGGAAGACCAACGGAAAAGAGTTCATGTGGAAACTTAGCCTCCCCTGCTCTGGCTTCTGGGATAGGATGTTGATCCTCCTTCCTTGTGCAATCCCATTGTTTCCTCCATACACACTGGTTCTCACACCCATGATCTCAGGACTGCCTTCTCTTATGAGCTCTGGATTCATGGATGCACTAGCCTTGCATAATCTTCATGGTCGATGTGTACTGGGCAACTGGAGTCCCAAATTTATTTCAGTGTTCCATGCCAACCTGCCCAGCCCCCAAATTCCTGTGTGTATAAATAGCAATCCACCTTCACCTCCTCCACCACAAACCCCTTGCCCAGACACCGTATCTCTCATCAGGACTAGCTCTTATTATTCTATACATACATATAGAATATATACATCTTATTATTCTATACATACATATAGAATATATTTTGTAAAGTGGAAAAGGCTAAGTCTATTAACTAACTCATATGTTTCATAGATAAGATTTTGATGATGAGATCTGAGATTATTATAAATATTGGTTAAGAGTTTGCATTTAAAAACAGAGGTAAAAATTAGAAGAAAACCAGAATGGTTCAGGAGAGCTACCTACTGACTTCTTTAGCTCTCTTAATTGCATTCTTCTTCAAATCCCAGAGGTGATGTGTCAACGGAAAGCTTTCATCCACTCCCCTAGTGGACATGGTAAAACCAGGCATGATGTCACCTTCTTCTCTTTGTGCTCTTAACCTGACTACACACCACTAGCTCATCTAGGTGAAGTTCAAGACAGCGTCTGATGGTGAGTTCTGCCAGAAGACAGGCAGTACTGGTGGAAACAAAAGGGTAAGCTCTGCTCTCGACTTGTTCTGCTTCTGAAACGTTCTATTAGGAACAAAAGGGTAATCACGGCTCTCCACTTGTTCTGCTTCTGAAACATTCTGTTAGTTCTTCACAGTATTTCCTCATTTTGTCTTAATTTTTTAATGGAGAAAAACACTTGTGATTCTTTCTTAAAACTTCTATATAACACTTATTTACTGTGACATAATTGTAAATGGATTTTTAATTTCCGTTTATTTATGGAAAAAAGCTTTTTCTATATTTTTGGATTTTTATACAAAGATGCATTTATTTTTCCTGTCACTAAAGTTTTATAGAGGAAAAGTGACTGATTTTCTTTTGAGTGGCGATGATTTCTGAGGGTTACAAAACTCTAGAAACAATGTCTCAATCATTTTGTTTCCCTGATGAAACCCACAGAGCGTGGCCTAAACCCAAGTGTAGACTGCGGGGGGAGGATGGTGTCCGTTAGAGACTGAGGCAGAGTCACGTGCTCTGGGTCCCACTCTTGGGCTGAGACACACGTTCTTTCTCAGATGAGGTGTGTGATATTAGGCAGGTACCCTGAGAACCTGAATTTAATATGTAAAAAGAGCAAATGCTATGACAAAGTAACTCATAGGCTCTGGGGAAAGAAGAAATGTAAAGTATTAAACAATTTTAATATTGGTATTAGAACAATTCCTGGAATGGTGTCTGCTTCAAATAAAGATTTGATATGACTCCATTTATACTTATAATAAATCCCCAAGTTAAACATGCATTAAGCAATTTACATAAAATTCAAACAAGCGGATCGAGAAGAATAAGAATGAACAGGGGACCAGTCACTACGTGTGGACACAGTGTTTCCATATCTGTCCCGTGTCCTGGGTGAGCTTTCTGAGTGGCTTCATGATAGTGATCCCCATTTACCAAAGTGCAGCGCAAAGATTTGCTTAGCAAACCCTGCATCTCCCTGCCCTCCTGTTCCCTCTGAATTTACTGAGCAAACACCTTTTAGGTCTTCACATGTGCTGGTCACTCCCCTGGTCCTTGCTTCACTTTGGCCACAAATACAGACGAGATCAGCAGTTGTGTTTTGCAGTTTATTGGAATGTGTTAAAATTGTACACAGATCTCAGCCACCATTTGCCAGTGGGGACCGTGTTTGACACAAATCATCTACTCACCTACCTACCTATGTATTCATATATATAGAAATATATAGACACACAAAATGTCTCAGATTTGTTGGGTATTTATATTAAGGCATCAAAGCATCCCAGCGTATTGGAACTTTTGGTGAATTGAATGTATTAACTAGTTTTTATAATTATAAGAATACAAAATGTATTTGAAACTTGTAAATTCATTCTAAAATGTCCCTGCATCATAACCACAGCTAAAGTCTTCCCAGAAAGAGGAGTTATTCTGTCCTTATTCTTGACTAGGGCTATCAAAATTTAACATTTAACATGTCAGAAGTTGAAAAGTTGGAAAGGTTTAATTTCTTTCGGAGAAAACATGGAAGAAGCTGTTATGGACTATTTCAGAAAGGCCGGATATATTTTGTGTCTATTGCCCTTGTTTATTTTGTAGCTATTTAAAAATTCCACTTTAAGTCACATTTACAAAATAATTGTTCCCTGAATAGACTCACTGTGACCTCCTTAAGTGCACTGAAGTTCAATTCATCTTTGATTCATCTTCAGCATATAACATAGAGACAGGCTGTGAGTGTCACGGTAGAGAAGGAAACAGTGAGTTGAAGTCAGAGGCGTCTCAGTGTTTGATTTTCCTCCCTGCCTCTCAGTGTGTGTGAAAGATTGTGGCAGGCAGTGAAGCACATGATGTTTGCAAAACCAACTAAAGCTTTGTCTGATAAACAGCAGTGACCCTCCAAATTCTAGTTCTTCCTTGCTGAGATTTAATGAGCTTTAAAATGAGGGGAGCTATAAGGAGATGAGGTTGGAGGACCACATACCAGACAGGAAGGACATGGGATTCTCCAAAAAGCTCTGCATAACCAAGGTTAAAATAAGAAATGTAGAATATAGTTATATTTATATATTCACCTGTGTATGTTTACATAAATATGTTTACATTATATTTACATAAAACCAGAATATTTACACATAAACACACAAATATAAAAACCAAAGTTGTTTTCTTCAAGTGGGTCATATGCTTTATTTTGCAGACCTGCCATTTTTATTTTGAAAATCAAATTCTTAAATGTATGAACAGGTACTGCATCTGGAGAATGGAAGTTAATGCATCTTATATAATAGTAGCAACCATCTTAGGTAGGTTGTGCAGAATTGTATAGATATTAACTCCTTAAGAGTATATGTGTTTATCGGAAACTGTACTATTCTAAGCACCTTCGTTACATTTCCTCATTTTTCCCTCATCACACCTGAGCTCAAACATGATTTGTATCCTTTTTGATGTAGACTGGAGAAAGGAATAGCAGATAGAGAAAAAGATGGACCTATGGCTGGGGTCTGTGTGCTCCTTACTCATGTCCCTCAATGTCTAAAGGGTCAGTCGTGTGTGAGGACCCTTCCCTGCTCACGAGAATGTGAGGCTCGCTCCATGCAATCACAGAGCCTCACAGCATGGCCTGATCCTGTGGAAGGAGGAGTTTCAAACATCTGGTATAACGTCTTTTCCAAGTTACGCTTTAGTTACTTGCTACATCTTTCTTATATCAAATATACCCCCTGAGTATTTTGAAGATGCCTATTTTCTTAAACCAGAGATGTTAATTCAATCCAACCCTCTATGACAAAAACTCTAGAAATAACGAGTTTGATTTATCTTTCAATGAGTCACATTTGTGTTAGCAGAGGAGGGTGGTTCTGCAAATTTGCAGTACTTGTTGATAAATGACACTATGAGGAAAGTTTATTAATTTGAACCGTGACAACCTTACTATTAGTTACCAATTATTTTGGCCTATAGTTGTGAATTCTTTTCATAAATTTGTTATGTCATTTATATACTCAAATATCTAGACCCACGAGACTTACTCAGGTAGCACAATCGGCATACACGAACGTGAGTACTCACTAAACACTCGTTACAAAGGGATGCATTACACTAACTCCAAAACTCTCCTTGGTGGCCTAGGTGAAACCTCATGGCCAACACCACCTGGATGGCCAACCACACTGGATGGTCGGATTTCATCCTGATGGGACTCTTCAGACAATCCAAACATCCGGCTCTACTGTGTGTGGTCATTTTTGTGGTTTTCCTGATGGCATTGTCTG
>NW_012101597.1:42075-65862 GCF_000951045.1 Mandrillus leucophaeus
GAGGGCCGGAAAAAGGCCTTTGCTACCTGCTCCTCCCACCTGACTGTGGTCATCCTCTTCTACGGGGCTGCCATCTACACCTACATGCTCCCCAGCTCCTTCCACACCCCTGAGAAGGACATGATGGTATCTGTCTTCTACACCATCCTCACTCCGGTGCTGAACCCTTTAATCTACAGTCTTAGGAATAAGGATGTCATGGGGGCTCTGAAGAAAATGTTAACTGTGAGAATTGTCCTTTAGGAAATTATAAAGTAGGACATTTGGATATAATGATTTATTTTCCTTTTCTCTACCCATCAGGTACTTAGGATTTTATCCCCGTGTTGTTCCTTAAACTCCCATACAATGATGTCTCATCTCATATTCATCTCATGTTGAGGAATTCTTTCACTGTGTGGAAAATCTATTTTACTGTCCTTGTCCACCCAAAATTCTTATACGATTGTGTTGTACTAATGTAACATTTTTGGAAGTGGATAACTGCTCTTTAATTTTGTGAAAAAGTATTCATAACCTTAGGAATGCATAATAAAATATTTAGAGAAATAAAGGTCATGAGGTGTTCAAATGAGAGGGAAGGAGGAAGAGAGGGGGCAGTGAAACAAACTGAGCACAATGTTGCTGCCACAGGTGAGTCTAGGTGAACGGTATGTAGGTATTAATTGTACTATTCTTTTTAAATGATAGTTTTCTGTATATTTCAAATAATTTACAAATAAAGAATTAAATGCCAGGCTTTTCTTCCTTTTTGAAAATATTCTCTTTTCACTTGGAATTGTGACATCTTAGAAATCATGCTCATTTCATTGTGTCTAATAATTACTGAGAAAATCCAGTCATCACCTCTTTATTGAGGGCTACCTTTTTCTGCATGGTCCGATTCTGACAGCATCTAGTCGATATTGCCTCTCTGAAATATTCAGTGCCATATGGTATACTGAGGATGTAAGACCACATCATGAACTGCAGAAAAAATATTACACCTAAGTGGAAGGAGTTTTAGGGAAGGTTACCTGCCCAGGGTGATTCCTGAGCTGAGATTTCAAACATGTAACTTGTTATACAAACAAGGAGAGTGATGGCATCAACATTCAATCCTTCGTTTATTCAACAAACATTTTGTGCTTTATTATAATTAAAAATAGCTAAATAAGATTAAATTTGGAATAGCACATGGCTACTTTTTTCCAAGGAATTGGAAAAATACATGTAGTTGTTTATGCAAACAAATGTAATAAATTGTTTTGATACTCGTGTGTGAAGGGTACAGCTTGTAAGGGCACATTAATTCCATCTGTGACAGCTGAGTTCAAACAAGGAGCTGAGAGGAGACTGCGGCTCAGTGCTGAATAGTGACTAGAAGTTACCCTCAGCTGAGTGTGTGATAGTGGAGGCAGGGAAACAATGCTCACAGAGACATGCTGCAAGGGAAAAGCACAGCATGGGCAAAGACAGGCTCTCACCAAGCGAGAGAGATCAATGCTCCAGGAGATCCTTCTTTCTTATTTCATTTTAGCCTCCTTTCTTGCCCTTGTGTGGCCCAGGGTTTTAAAAACAATAGTGAGATGATCAGATTTGCATTTTGGAAATGTTATTTGTGTGGTAACCAATTGGAGATGTGCAAGACCAAAAACATAGACACTAGGTAAATGAGAACGGTGATCTAAATGACGTTGATCTAAGTGGAGTCGACTGTGCCTTTACACCAGGATAGGCTGATAGGAGGACATTTGAGGTGGGACCTGCTGAATCTGTTGCATAAAAGCACAACTGTGGTAGCTGCATGCCTATAATTTCCTAATGGACTATGTCCAACTTGTGAATAATCAGGTAGTTTCAAAAGTACAGATTCCTCTTCTCTCACCACATCCAATTATTTTATGACTATAACAAAGATTCTGTAGTGTTTTGGAAAAAATATGAGAGAACTAGTTTTTAATATTTTTCCTGAACTCAGACAATATAAAAGGCATACTCTAACTTGGATGAGTTAAAGAACCTGTGTCAACTCTCAATTTGCTGGATTATAATTACAGACACATTTGATGGTTATCTTTAAAACATATTTGTAACAGGAAATAAAATATAGCAAAACCTCTTAAAATGTTTTTTTTGTAGAGTTTTATTGTGCTCAACATTAAGTTGTTTAGCAGATTAAAATAACCTGTTATAATATTTTTGTTAAGTCTTGTAACTACGAAGCAAAAACCTGTAGTACACAGACAAATAATATTTTAACACAAGGAACCAATGCATACCACTAGATAAAACATCACTTAGCCCCAAAAGAAGATAGGAAGGAAGGAAAAAAGACTCTATAAAATAACTGGAAAACAACAAAATTATTATATTAAGTCCCTATGTATCAAAAGTTATCTTGAATGTAAATGTATTAAATTGTCCAATAAAAAGACATACAGTGACAGAATGCATAAAAAATGTTACCTTCAACAATTACTTTAACTTGCAAGGACATATGTAGACTGAAGTGAAGTGGTCAAAAAGGATATCCCATGCCAGTCGTAACCAGAAAAGAGCAGGACTAGCTATGCTCACATCAGATAAAATAGGCTGAAGTCCAGAACTGTAGAAAGAGACGAAGATCTTATATAATGATTAAAAAGCCAATTCAACAAAGTGTACAGTAACTGTGACTATATATGCTCTAAACATTAGAGCACCTAAATATATAAAGTTAACTATTAATAGATCTAACGGGAGAGATAGCAATAAAATAATACTAAGAAACTTCACACTTTCAGCAATGGAAAGATTACCTAGACAGGAAGTCAACAGTGAAATAACAGCTAAGTTGCACTCTAGGGCGATGGACCTAAAAAGCATATGCAAAACATTTTATTCAGTAGCTGCAGAACACACCCTATACTCAATTGCACATGAAACATTTTCTAGATTAGATCACATGTTTAGTATAGAAAAGACTTAAGATAAAAATATCAAGCATCATTTCTGATCACAGCAAGTTTAAACTGTAAATGAAGAATTCTCCAAAAGTTTACAAATAAATGGCGATTAAACAATACGCTCCTAAACAATAGGTGTGTCAATGAAAAAAATGAAAATAAAACGTTGCTTGAGGCAAATGAAAATGGAAAATTCAAGATACCAAAACCTACAGGACACAGCGGAAGCAGATCAAAGGGGAAGTTTATAGCGATAAAGGGCTACATCAATAAAGAAGAAAGACCTCAAATAAGAAAAGGTAATATTGTACCTTAATTAGCTAGAAAAAAGAAACCCAAAATTAGTAGATGAATTAATAATCAGAGAAGAAACAAACGATAAAAAATGCAAATCAGATAAAAGTCTTTTTGTGGAAAAAAATTAAGAAGGATGAAGTAAATCAGAAATTGTAAAAAGGAACTGAGGCCACAGAAATACAAAAGATTATGAAAGTATAATGAATAATTGCATGCCAAAAATTAGATAAACTGGAAGATATAAATTCATTGATACATAAAACCTATCAGGATTGAATTATAAATAGTAAATCTAAGCAAACCAATAACGAATAATGCAATGAAGTAGTAATAAAAGTCTCCCACCAAAAAGGAAAAAAGCAGCCCAGGACAATATGGACTCACTGCAAAATTCTATCAAAAATTGAAAGAACTAATACCAATTCTTCTCAAACACTTCCAAAAAATTGAAGTGGGAATACTTCTAAATTCATTTTACAAGGCCAGAATTACCCTAATACCAAAGCCACAGAAGGACACGGGAACAAAAAAGGAACTACAGGTCAATTTCCTTTGGGAACATGAATGCAAAATTCTTCAAAAAAAGGTAGCAAACTGAATTTAAAAGTACATTTCAAAAAGCATTCACCATGATCAAATGGGATTCATCCCAGGGATGCAAGGATGCTTCAACAGATGCAAAATAATAAACATCACATAGCACATTAACAGAATGAATGATACAATTGTGTGATTAAGTAGATGGAGAAAAGCATTTGACAAAATTCTAAAACTCTCAACAAATTAGGTATACAAGAAATGTATCTCAACATAATAAAGCCCACATGTGACAAACCCACAGCTGACACAACACTTCGCAATGAAATGTTGAAAGCTTTTTCTCTAAGATTCAGCAAAAAACCAGAATGGTCACTCTTGCCACTTTTATGTAACATAGTACTGGAAGTCCCAGACAAAGCAATTATGTAAGGAAAATAAAAATGTAAATAGGAAAGGAAAAAGTGACATGGTTTCTGTTTGCTTATAAAGTAATATTACATGTAAAAAAACTAAAGACTTCAACAAAAACTTCCCTAATAAACAAATTCAGGAAAGTTTCAGGATATAAAATCAATGTACACAAATTAGAGCTTCTATACTCTAACAGCAAACTGTATTTTTAAAGTCAAGAAAGACTCATAGGAGTTATAGCAACAAGATAGATGAATAGAAGATTCTCCAGGATCATTCATCCACACCCACAAAAGCACAACTAGAAACTATTCAAAAACAAGAATAACATCCTGAATTCACATGAATTCAGGAGAGAAAAAAGAGAAAAAGAAGTTGTGTCTGGTCTTAGCCAGAGCAATTAGGCAAAAGAAAGAAACAAAAGCCTCTAAACTGGAAAGAAGGAAGTCAAATTTTCCCTGTTTACAGATGACATGGTCATGTATTAAAAAAAAAAAAAATACTAAAGATACCAGCAAAGACTGTTAGAACTGATGAATGAATTCAGTAAATTTGCAAGATACAAAATCAACATACAAAATTAGTGGCATTTATATATGCCAACAGTGAACAATCTGAAAGTGAAATAAGGCAACCTCATTTACAAAACCTAAGGTAAATACAAAATAACTAGGAATACATTTAGCCAAGGAAGTGAAAGATCTCTACAGGAAAAACTATAGAACTCAAAGAAATTGAAGCGATCACAAATAAATGGAAAGATTCCCTGTGTTCGTGGATTAGAAGAACTGATATCATTAAAATGTCCATCTACCAAAAGAGAGCTACAGAATTAAATCAATCACTACCCAAATACGAAAGACATTCTTCCCAGAAATAGAAAAAACAATCCTAAAGTTCATATGGAAGCATAATAGACTCCAAACATCTGAAGCAATTCTGAGCAAAATGAATGGATCTATAGGCATCATACTATCTAATATACTACAAAGCTATTAAACACCGAAACAGGATGGTACTGGCATTAAAAAAAAAAAAAAAAAAATCAGAGCTTGAAGACAAAGCAACTGAATTAACCCAATCAGTGGGGGAACAGTGGCTCATGGCTGTAATCCCAGCACTTTGGGAGAACACCACGGGCAGATCACTTGAGGTCAGGAGTTCCAGACCAGCCTGGCCAACATGATGAAACCTCATCTCTACTAAAAATACAAAAATTAACACGGCATGGAGGCACGCATCTGTAGTCCCAGCTACTCAGGAGGCTGAGGCAGGAGAATCGCCTGAACTGGGGAGGCAGAGGTTGCAATGAGATAGCAGCACTGCACTCCAGCCTGGACGACAGAGTGAGACTCAGTCTTAAAGGCTTTTTTTGTTGTTGTTGTTTCCTTGTACTTTGGGGTTTTTGTAAGTTAATGACTTGCCTTCATTCCCCCATCTGAGTAATTAATAATATGGTTATAAAGAATATCAAATGTCAGACTTAATTCTTTTCAAACTTGCCTCAGCAGCTTAAAATTAAAATTTTTCATTCCTCCTTCTATCATCTTCTGGGTTTGAAAACACCATTCACTTGAACATAGACAAAATAATTGTTCATCTCTACCACATGGAATCTTGTTTAATAATTATTTCTGAATTTATCCTGATGCCATGCATCATTGGTTTGTTATATCTAAAGAAGTACACAAATTTTTGCATTTTTCTCTATGTCCTTGATTTCCAGAAGTTGTGATTGTGTTTTACTTCTCTGGAAATTTTTCCATCCAAGTCTTGTAACATTTTTAAAATTTTCTTTAAGTTGGTATTCACCTTTCTCTGGTGCTTCTTTGAGTAGTTTAATAACTGACCTTATGAATCATTTATCTGGCAATTCAGGGATTTCTCCTTCATTTGCATCCATTGCCAGTGAGCTAGTGTGATCTTTTGGGGGTGTCAGAAAACCTTGTTTTGTCACATTTCAGAATAGTTTTCCTGGATTTTTCTCATTTGGGTAAACTATGTGAGACAGAAGATCTGGAGCTAAAGGGCTGCTGTTGAGATTCTTTTGTCCCATGGGGTGCTCCCTTGATGTGGTATCTACCCCTTCTTCTAGGGATGGGGCTTTCTGAGAACCAAAGTGCAGAGATTTTTATTTCTCTTCCACATCTAACCACCCAGCAAATCTACTGGGCTCTGGGCTGGTACTGGACAGTGTCCACAGAGAGCCTTGTGGTGTGATCTGTCTTCAGGTCTCTCAGCCACGGATACCAGCACATGCTGTGGTGGAGGTAGCAGGGGAGTGAAGTGGACCCTGTGAGGGTCCTTGGCTGTGTTTTTTTATAAGTGTGCTGGTTGGTCTCCAGCCAGCAGTTGATTCTTTCAAGAGTGCATCAGCTGCAGTAGTGTAGGGAAGATACAAGCTTGCCTTAGGGTTACCTGGGTAAGTATGCAGATTTCTTAGGCAAAGGGCCGGACCTCAGAGCTCCCATGAGATTATCTTTGGCTCCTAGGGTGGGTAGAGGAAGGCCATGAGGTGGGGGCAGTGTTAGGCCTGTCTGAGCTCAGACTGTCCTTGGGCGAGGCTTGACATGGCGGCTGTGTAGAATTGGGGTGTCTGAGCTGAGACTCTCCTTGGGCGAGGCTTGCTATGGCTGCTGTGTGGAATTGGGGTGTCTGAGCTGAGACTCTCCTTAGGCAGGGCTTGCCTTGGCTGCTGTGTGGGACTGGGGTGTGGTCCTCAGACTGATGGAGTTATGTTTCCAGGGGGATTATGACTGCCTCTGCTGTGTCATGCAGGTCACCAGGGAAGTGGGGGAAACCAGCAGTTACAGGCTTCACCCAGCTCCCACGCAGCACAAAAGGCCAGTCTCACCTCCACTTTGTGCCCGCAGTAGCACTGAGTTTTTTTTCAGGTAGCTGGTGAGCAGGGCTGAGAACTTGCCCCAGTCTACAAGCCCCTCATTAAGAAAGCAAGCAGGGCTTTTAGGTTTCATGCCTCTCTGTCTGCCTCAGCTTCTGTGCTTGTGTCTGCACCCCAAGTTTCCCCTCCCCAGGTTCTGTCCAGGAAACTTCACATTAGTTAAGATTATTACAAAATTGATCTGAAAGTTTCCTTCTCCTTGTGGTCTTTTCCCAATTCCACTGGCAGTCCTCCCAAAGGACCCCTGCAAGACAAAGTCAGAGATGGCTTCCCTGGGGGCCAAGAGTGCCCTGCATAGCTCTTGTTGCTTCCCTTACCTGTGTATTTTGCTTGGCTCTCTAAATTCATTTCAGCTCCATGTAAGATTAAATCATTTTCACACCATCTGGACCTTCAGGTTCCCCAGGGAGGATGTGTGTCTGAGGGTGGAGCCATCCCCCTTTTACACTTTCACACATTTTGGCACTCAGTTTTTGGCACAGAGCCTGCAGTGTCAAAGGGTGTTTGGATTCTCTTGGCTTTCCTGGTATGTCCTATGGTAGTTCTTGTAGCAAAAGTCCACAGTGTGAATCTCCACATGCTGCTCTATCCATCCGAGCGGGAGCTGCAAGTCAGTCCTGCCTCCTATCTGCCGTCTTCCTCTTCTAGAGTCCACGAGAGGGACTATAAACAAACTATTTTGTTGGGACTAATAATCTGGTCCTGGCTTAGTGTGAAGTGAAGCTCACTCCAGGTCACTTCTCTCAAGCTGTGTTAATTTGTACCCTTCAGCAGTTTATGAGAGATTCATTTCCACAGGCCCCCAAATACTACAACCAGGGGATTTCGTGTATCTAATCTGAGCAGGGACATGGGTTTTACACGGACACAGTGCAGAGATGAGCTGTGCTGGAGGCCGCACCTGTAGGTAGGGTCTAGACTGGGAGACAGGCAGTGGCCAACAGAAAGTAAAGAACACAAAGTGATGTCCTTCTCCACTCACTTCAGCTTTTCTCCTTCAACATTATTTCAGATGCTTCATTCCTGGCTTAACTCTTCATTCAAGGTGAGATATGGGAACAGGATCGTGGGGACAGATGGCCGCAGGTGTGGAGCCTAAGGGGAAGTGTACATGGCAAGAGAGAAGCCAGAATATGGGGGATAAGAAAGGACCAAGGTGTCTGTGGTGGTCATCCATGGTTGAGATGACGTGTGGACCCTGAGTCAGACTGCCTGGTTCATAATGCAGACTCTCTACTTGTTGCTCGTTTGATCTTGGCCTGTGGCTCTCTACTTCTTATCTGTTTCAGCTTGGACTTCCAGCTTCTCATACCTCATCTTCCTCAGTCCTTCATATGAAATCCCCCTAAAGTAGGAACAAAGCTTTGACCACTTGGTCTTCCCATCTTTCAGTGGTCTTTACTTAGGGAGTATGTGTTTAAATATACATGACACAGGGTTTCTCCCACACCGCTGAGCCGGAACAAGCTGTATCTGTATTTTGCACTCTACTCACTCCCATGCTAACCCCCCCATCTACCTCCTGAGAAATGAGGGTATGGTGGGGTTCTTCAGAAAGTTCTGGGAACACATCAAGTCTCTAAACAGAACATATAAATATCAATGTGGAAAACAACGGTAGAGGGCCAAGATGCAAAGACCCCAGGAGCATCTCATTTTCCAGCATGCAGAACGTTGCTCCATCTTATGAGAAAACCATTTGGTTCAATTTAATTTGAATTATTAGTTTCCTCATAAAAAGAGCCAGGCACGGTGGCTCAGGCCTATAATCCCATCACTTTGGGAGGCTGAGGAAGGTGGATCACTTGAGGTCAGGTGTTTGAAACCGGCTTGGCCAACAGGGTGAAATCCCTTCTCTACTAAAAATACAAAAATTAGCCAGGAATGGTGGTGGCCACCTGCAATCCCAGCACTCGGGAGGCTGATGCAAGAGAATCGCTTGAGCCTGGGAGGCAGAGATTGCAGTGAGCAGATAGCGTGCCACTGCACTCCAGCCTGGGCGACAGAGCAACTCCATCTCAAAATGGATAAATAAACCAATACATAAATAGTAAAAAGCTTAATAACTTTTTATTAAGTAGTTTCTAACCATTGTTTTGAAATAGCTGAACCCAACTGTGTTTCTCCTTGAAGCTAGATGATAAGCATAGACAAAATTCCAGTTTTCTCTCTTTATACCTGCTTTAGCCATTTCTCAGTGTCCTTTGAAGCTCAGCTCTGTTCAGTGTTATTTGTGCTTCAGGTATTGCTAATCTCCACTGTTGTGAGTATCAGCTTCCTAGGAAAGACAAAAGTATGGTTTGTCAGGGGCAATACTAACACAGTAGATTTTCTTTTCTCTTCATTGCTCTGGAAATCCCAACATGTTGGCTCTATTCTCTTTTCCTGTCTTGGGTGGGAAGTTTTCTGGTAATTCTCAGATAAGCAATAATTCAGCTCATATGTGATACAAGAAGACTTTCTCTTCTGTAACAAATACAGCCAGCCTTGAGTAACGGTACATAATCTATGGGTGAGCAAGGAACGATAGGCTTCTCTCTTGACTTTGTAAGCTCATCCCAATCTCACTAGCTCTAGCTGCATACTCTTCCTTGAGTCAGTGCAGGTGGAACTCAGGGGATAGAGTGGAAGTAAGGAGCTAGAAAAGCCTTACCTACTGCCACCAATACAGAGAAACTTCCCTCCGAGTTTCGATGGTTTGATTATAATATGTCTTAGGGGTAGTTTTGTTTGGATTGAATCTGATTGGTTACTTTTCACCTCACTGCACATGGTTATTTACATCTTTTTCCAGGTTTGAAAACTTTTATTTATTTATATAAGCTTTCTACCCCTTTATCATTTTCTTCTCTCTTCTTCAATGACTCAAAAATTTGCTGTTTTGTTGCTGTCCCATAAATGTCCTAAGTTTCCTTTACTATTTTTCATTTTTTCTTCTCTATTTTCATACAACCTGGATTTGAGTTCACAGATTCTTTGGCTTGATCCATTCCTCTGTTGATGGTCTCAACTGAAGTTTACATTGTGTTCATTACATTTTTCAGCTTTAGAATTTGTTAGATTTTTAAAGTTATTTCAATATTTGCTAAGTTTATCATTCTGGTCATATTGTATTTGTCATTTGTTTCAACAGTTTCTGTGTATTTTCTTGAAGTTTGCTGGGCTTCCCTAAAACTATTGTTTCAAATTCTTTGTCAGGCAATTTATACATCTCCATTTGTTTGGTGTTGTATGCTGTTTTGATTTTTCCTCCTTCTGTACTCATGCATCAATGTCTCTGCATCGAATAAAATAGACACTTGTTTTAGTCTTTGTAGACTTGTTTCATCCTGAAACGTTTTTCAGTAGTAAGCCTGTCTAGAGATTCTGAGCAGGTTGTCTGGTGTGGTCCCTAAGCTCTAGATTGCTGTGGTCAGTGCAGCTCTAGGTGGTGCCCTAAGCCTGGGACTGCCATGACTGGTGCTGTGCAATGCTGTAATCCCATGGCCACTGGAATTGGAGTGGGTCCCAGATGATATCCTGTGGCCACTGAGGCTGGTGCAGCACTGATGCACGTCTGAAGCCCATGTTCACTGAGGCGTGCCTGCCAGTGGATACTTCCCAGAGCATAAGGCCACTCTGGGTGGGTGGCAGTGATGATGACTGCACATTAATTCTGCTTTGCGTGGGCTGCAGCT
Source organism: Mandrillus leucophaeus (assembly GCF_000951045.1). Classification (NCBI taxonomy): domain Eukaryota; kingdom Metazoa; phylum Chordata; class Mammalia; order Primates; family Cercopithecidae; genus Mandrillus; species Mandrillus leucophaeus. The sequence goes on from NW_012101597.1 coordinate 52,830, forward strand.
TTCTGCCTCGTGTTGCTGTAGATGGGGAGGCTCAGACTCTGTGGACTGGCTGGAGTCAGTGGTTGTGGGGGCTGCCTGGTTTTCAGTTTCTTGTGGTGGGCCTTGTGTTAGGCACCAATACCAAGTCCTACACTTGCTTCCCTTTTTATTCCCTAGATGTTTGGTATCTCTCCCTACACTGCTGTCTGAGGTTAGGAATAAGAAATGCAGGTAATGAAAAACTCTCCCCCTTGCCCTCTTCAATGTTCCTTATTTTATAACCAGAAGAAAATTGTATAACCAGGTACTATGATCTCTCACATGCCTTTACTAGCTTTTGTGAAGGTATGTTTGTGTAAGGATAGTTATTAAAATTGATGTTTCTATGGGGGATACAATTGTTAGAGTTCTGTTCTGCCAGTTTTCCCACTCTCCTCTCTTTTTACTTTCTTGATTGAGATCTTTGAAGCACAAAAATTTTGAAGTTAGATGAGGTCCAATTATTTATTTTCTTGTTGCCTGTGCTTTTGGTATCATGCTAAAAAAAAATGCTAAAATTAAGGCCTTGAATATTTAACCTTATCTTTTCTCATATTTTTTATAATTTTACTTTTTATGTTTAGGTCCCTGATCAATTTAAGTATGATTTGTAATCCCACGTCCTCGTTTTGTTCGTGGACATCTGGTTGAGCACAGTGTGCTAAAGTGAGTCTTTTCCCGCTGAAGAGACACGGCGTCCTTGTCGGATGATTACTGGCCGTAGACACATGGGTTTATGTCTAATCAGATTCTCCATTGTGTTCTATTTATTCATGTGTATGTCCTTATTCTGTTACCAGGCTTTTAAAATTAGTGTATCTTTTTGGAAAATTTTGTACTCGGGAAGTGTAAATCCTCCAACTTCATTTTTCTATTCAAGGTTGTTTAGGCTTTTTGCGGTCTCTCGTAATTTCATGATTTTTAGTGTTTTCCACTCCTACAACAAAAGGCATGGACTTTTGACGGGCATTGTATTGAAACTGTGGCTACATTTTGGTTGTATTGTCGTCTTAACCACAAGTCTCCCAATCCATTAACGCGCGATATTGTTTCATCCATTTATGTCTTATTTGCTATTAGCAGTGCTTTGTAATTTTCAGTGTGTTGTTTAACACTACTTTAAGTTCCTTCTTGAGTAAGTGTTGGTAGTTTCTGTGTTTCCAGGATTTGTTTTTCATCTCGTTGAAGGTGTCTAGTTAGTATTCAATTATTTGTAATATTCTTTTATAATTATATTTCTGAAAGGCTAGTTATATACCCATGTTATATTCATATTTATATTGTCATGATATAAGACTTCTCTCTCTCTCTCTTTTCTTTTGTAAGTTTACCTAAAGTTTTGTAAATTTTGATCTTTTGAAAGCTTGAAATAGTCAAATTGTTTTTTCTATTCTGCATTTTATTCATCTCTATTCTAATACTCTTTTTTTTCCTTCTGTCTGCTTTGTATTTAGTCTGCTCTTCTTCTAGTTCCTTAAGGTGTAAAAGTATGTTATTGATTTTAGATGTTTCTTCTCTTTTTGAATGTAGGCAATGTAGCTAAAATTTTCCTTAAGAATTGCTTAGATGCATCCTATATGTTTTGTTATGTTGGGTTTCTTTTAAATCATCTGAATATATTTTCTAATTTTGTTTACAATTTCTTTTTTGACCCACAGGTGTTCAGTGTGGTGTTTAATCCCCACATATGTGTAATTTTGTACTTCTCCCTCTATTTCAGATTTCCAGTTTTATTTCATTGATGGGAAAAGATACTTTGAATTAAATCTTTTAAAATTTAGTCTCACTTGTTTTGTGGCAATTGATCCTGGAGAATGTGTTGTTTGTACTTGAGAAGCATCCATATTCTACTATTTCTGTATTGTGCACATATATGTTAGGGCAGGGTGGTTTATAGTGCTGTTCTAGTCACTACTATATTAACATTCTAATAATGTTAATGCACTATGCATTATTGAAAATGGACATTTAAGTCTTGAACCATAAGTATAGAACTGTTGATTCCTTTTATTCTGTCCATTTTTGCTTCATATATTTTAGGTCTCTGTTACATCCATTCATGTTTATACTTTTTGTATCTAAAGATCTATATTACATTCTCCAAGGAAGGTACACAAATGATCCGGAACAGTATACAATTTTCTTTTATTCATAACAGTTTGTGTCATAAACTCACTTTGTCTTAAATTAACATGGGCCCTCTAGCTATCTTTTGGTTACCATCTGCATGAAGTATCTTTTTCTTTTCACTTTTTACCTATAGGTGTCTTTGCAAATAATGTGAGTCTCTTTTAGACACCACACAGTTGGATTATGAGTTTTTCACCCATTCTCCGAACCTGTGCTTCATTGTTCTCTCTCCAAATGTTTCTGAACTTAATTATTAATTCCAGATAGTAAGAGAGTGTATTACTAAAAAATATATATATAACAAATTTGTCAAAATTTGCAAACTTATCCAGAATTATTTGTCTCTAAACAGAAGGATAAGCAGTTACATTTTTAAAGTTGTATTTTATTAATGATGCATAATTGTGAATACTTACGGTATACAATGTGGTGCATACATTGATCATATATGTGTAATGATCAAATAAGGGTATTTAGCCTATACATCACTTCAAACTTATTATTTCCATGTGATGAAAACATTCCAAATCCTCTTTTCCAGTTATTTAGTAATGTAAAATACAATATTGTTAACTGTACTCATCCTATTGTGAAATGGAACACGGCAACCTATTCTTCCATCAGACTAATTTTCTGTCCTCTGAGCAATGTCTTCCCATGTCCTTCTTACGCCTACTCTCCCCAGCTTCTGGTAACCACCATTTTCCTCTGTACCTCGATGAGATCAGTGCTTGGCTTGTTTAACTTAACAGAATATTTTCCAGGTTCATCTGTGTTGCCACAAATAATAAAATTCTACATTTTATAAATGAATAGTTTTCCATGGTGTATATACCACATTTTCTTTTGTAAATTTAAATTTTAATGATTATGGGAATATAATTATATATAATTTTAAGGTACATGTGATGATGCAGGTATATACATCAGATGATAAATTATAGGAAAGCAGAGTTTCTCTGTGTTTTGACCATTTCCTCTTAACTTGGCAGATGGTGAATGCTCAAAAAAACTTCAATGAATATGCTTACATTTGGAAAGTACTGCTGGAATGATACTTAATATTGATCATTTGCTATATTTAACAATTTACTAATAATATAATGCATCATTTTATAACCGTGCCCAAACATAGTTATATAATAATATTTAACTAGAACAGTGGAACTAATGCATTCATTTTTGTTAATGAACATTTATAAAGATAAGCTGAAGATATATTTTGGATAATATCAATAAATAAGGCAATCCTTCCCACTGATCTTTCATTTAACAAAGCCATGCCTGTCTTCTCGGTTAAACTCAATCATTCCTTCAGTCAAGCATTTTCTGTCATCATTATACAACTCATTGGTGCACTGTTCTTTGTTTGCTATTTAACTTGGTATCTCTTTGGCCCTGTATCTAGACATGCACATTTTCATATCTGAGTCGAAGTGTAGGCATTGGTGCTGCTCTGTTTGCTGTGGCTTTTTGTAGTTTGTGAAGCTTCTCTGAAAGTTCAGTTCCTCATCTGTAAATCGAAGGTCCTCATTTAGATGACTTAAATCTATAGTAATCCCTGGCTCCAAAACTTCATAATTGTTCACTCCCTTTTCAAAGAAGACTCTATGATTGATGTTTACATTATTCAAAGAAATAATGACATTAATAGATACACAAATACTTTCATAAATGTACACTTATTCTGACTTTAAAAGGACTTCTAGAGTCATTCTATGGACTTAGATAAAATAATTAAATTGTTATTTTCACAGATAAAACAATTTAAGGTATAAAATTCTGACTCAATGTGCTTTTTAATTTCCTTGAACGCTTTTTCTCCTAAATCTATTTTTCTTTATTCTTCCTTTATAGTTTATTTTCATATACTTAATAAACAAATTCAGAAATGACAAAGTTGAAATTACAACTAACCACACAGAAATACAAAAAACCCTGAGGGACTATTATGAACACCCCTATGCAGACAAACTAGAAAACCTAGAAGAAATAGATAAATTCTTCAAGGAAGATAAATTGGAAGATAAATTTCTTGGAATTTATCTTCCTTGAAGAATTCTTCCAGGAAGAAACTGAAATCCTGAACAGATCAATAATGGGTTCTGAAATTAAATCAGTGATTAAGAAAACCTACCAACCAAAACAAGCCCTGGACCAGATGGATTAACAACCAACTCCTACCACACATATAAATAGGAGTTGGTACAAAATCTTCTGAAATTATTTAAAAATTGAGAAGGGACTACTCTCTAAGTCATTTTTTGAAGCCAACATCATTCTGATATCAAAATCAGGCACAAACAGAACAAAAAAAGTAAACTTCGGGCCAACATTCCTGATGAGCAGAGACACAAAACTCCTCAACGAAATACCAGCAAAGCAAATCCAGCAGCACATCACAACGTGAATTCACCACGATCAAGTAGGCTTTATTTCTGGGATGCAAGGTTGGTTCAGCATGTGCAGATCAGTAAATGTGATTCACCACATAAACATAACTAAATACAAAAACCACACAATCATCTCAATAGATGCAAAAACGATGTTTCATAAAATTCAGCATCCTTTCTTGTGAAAAACCCTCAGTATTCTGGGCATCAAATGAACTTATCTCAAAAAAATAAGAGCCATCTATGACAAACCCACAACCAACATCATACTAAACAACATCTGGAAGCATTCCTCTTGAGAACTGGAACAATTTGAACAATTTCAGTTTTTAATTTCTCATCAAAAATCGTGTTGACATGATTAATTGAAGTATTTTATCTCCTTTTCTCCCAAATACCAGGCCACAGACAGAATGAAATATTTTAAATAAACATTAAAATAAGTCCAGATTGGTCATTAAGTTTTTTTTTTACTTTTTATTGTATAAATTCAAGATGTGCAACATGTTTTGATATAGATATCTAAAGTGAAATAATTACTGCATGCTAGCCGTTTAACATATCCATCACTGCCTGTAGTTTATTTTGTGATTAAAAACACGTAATCTAGTTACTCTCAGCAAATTTGCAGTATACAATAAAATATAACTATAGTCCTTCTGTTGTACATTAAATCTGTAAATATCTTTTTCTTACGTAACTGTAATTTTGTCTTTTACCTACATTATCCCCAATTTCTCTACTTCCCCGACTCTGGTAACCGCCCTTCAACTTCCTATTTATCTTACTCAATTTCCTTTTATTTTACATATAAATGAGCTCATGCTACATTTTCTTTCTGTGCCTGACTGACTTCACTTAGCATATTGTACTCCATACTTTAAAATTTATTAAGCTTAAACAAGTAAGCTCCAGTCTCTTAAGAAGTTAATTTATCCACAAATATAAATTTCTGAACAATCATGGAAAATGTGTTTACAACTATGTCTTTTCAAGTAGCTCTTGTAAATATTTTCTATATTATACTGACTATGCTCTCGTGTGGTTGTCATTCTATTCTGAGTTTTTAACCCTCTTGTTTCACCAGATCTCTCCTGAAAAATGAATAAATGCATTGACCCAAGAAACATTTATTTTTGAGCATCTATTTTGGAATAGGTGCTATATTAGGCTTTGGAAAGACACTAGTGATAAAATGGGTAAAATGTTCTATCTCCTGGATCTACATTCCATGGTAGACAAGAGATAATAAACAAATACTCGCAAGAAAAGTATCAGGAAGATAAACATTGTAAAGAAGTGTAAGACATGGTATGTAAGACACGGTATGTACGAGGTGTGTTACTATTTTCTATTCACTGCTCGGAGATGTCTTCTCTGATAGGACAGCAGAGGACAGACCTAAATCAGTTGAAGAAGTGGGTCACGATGTATTGGAAAAGAGACCACCAAGCAGAGAGAATAGTCTTTTTTCTTTATAAATGTATTAAATGCATTGTGTTTATTGATATGCCCCATTAGTTTAATTGTATTTCCTCACGCTTGATTTTATTACCTTTATTTTAATTTCCATTTTTAAATTTTTATTTTTGTTGAACAAATAAAATTGTATATATTTATCATGTACAATGTGATGTTTTCAAAAATATATATAGTGTGGAATGGGTAAACTGAGGTAACATATGCATGACCTCACATATAATTCTTTGCAGTAAGAAGACAAAATCTACTCTTTGCCTTTATTTCAAAATTATTTCATTGTGTGGTAGAGCATTTAATATTTTCTATATAACAAAATTTGTATATTATGTACAAATACCTATTCATAAAACATATCTTATAATAAAATATCCTTAATTTCCTTCTTTACACAGTATCTACTAGTTTCCTAGCATAAGCAAGAACAGAATACCTTCTGAAATACTAGTCTGTTCTCCCTTCCTTTATCATTCAATGGTAGCCAGTATGTTTACCCTGTGCTTATTAGTATTTCTTCAAATGTGTGTTCATGTTTTCTCCATCATCTTTATTATCTTACAATCACTCACCAGCCACAGAGCAGCCATTCGGCTCCTTCCCCATCATGCTCAGTGCTCTCCGGACTCAGGTGATTCCCATCTCATGTCGTTCTGTTGGCCGATCATCGTCTCTTCTTAGTGGGTCATCAGTTCTCTGAATCGTCATATTTCTGCCTTAAAATGTTTTCTCATTTATAAAATTGCTTTATTAAGGATTTGGGGTTGGAGAGTAAGTTTGAGGTTTTATATCAGTATTTAGCTCTGATTTAAGGCAACAATATTGGGGTGGTTTAATTTATTCTAAGAAGTTACTCATTTCTTCTATAGGATTTTTGGAAAGTCGTTGCATTTCCTAATTTTATTTTTAAGAATTTGATTTGCCTTTCCAGTTATTACCAGGTGGATTGCATGGGGCTGCAGGCACTGGGGAATCTTTTCTTGTTCCTCAAGCCCTACAGCTTTGTTGTATGCATTCCTGCTGCTCCATGTTCATTTCTTACCACCTCCCTCCTCCTGGTTATGCCTGGGATGGTGACCACTTTACTTTAGGCAAGTTTGTCCTGTTATCTCCACCACTTCTTTCCCAGGTACTCTCTGCATTTTCTCTTCAATAATCCTCGGATTGCTACCTGGCTCCGTGTTCGTCAGGCTTGGGTATAGCAGTTTACAGTTAAGAGAGGCCCCTCTCCTCCTTGGGGAATAATGTTTCCTGATATTTTTTATTATTACCACTGCCTGACTGGGTCTCTTCCCTGCAGGACTTCCTGCTTCCAATATGGAGTTTCTGTACCAATTCTGATGAGTGTCAGTGACTTTCTTCCCCTTCCTTACATGTAATTTATAGTTGATGGATTGCCTTTGTCTCCTGATTTCAGTGAAGGAATCATTTGTGCTTTCTTTCATTATTCTTGGTCTTGGATGTTTATTATATAGTTGGAGAATTAAAGTAGCATGAAAAAGTTGGAAGACTATCTAAAAGTTTGTATCAGCAACTAGGACTCCCTTATGTATGTTTGAAATGTTTTGTTCTATTTGCTTTTGTGAGGAATGAGATGAATTGATACATAAAGTGTTGTTAGTTAGGGTGCTCCAATAGAGGCCCAGGAAACATTGGAACACCAAAATTGATGAAGCAAACATGAGCAGAAAGAAAAAAGAAAAATAAACAGCAATATGATAATAGTAGGGGATTATAATACCCCACTCTCAACAGTGGATAAATAATCCAGGCAGGAAACCCATAAGTAAATAGTGGATTTGAACAACAGCTAGACCAAATGGCTCTAATAGCCATATACACAGAGCATCCCATTCAGCAGCAGGATAGACATTCTTTTCAAGCACACATGGAACATTCTGAAGAACAGATCATATTTTAAGTCACAAAACAAGTTTTAGCAAATTCTAGAAGTTTGAAATAATATCAAGTAGTTTTTCTTATCCCAATGGTATGAAACCAGAAATAAATCACAGTAGAGAAATTTGAAAATTTACAAACATGTGGAAAGTAAACAATACACTCATAAACAACAAATGGAACAAAAATAAAGAAAATTTAAAAATATCTTGAGACAAACAAAAATGGACAAATAACATACCAAAATTTATGGGGTACAGCAAAAGTAGTTCTGATAGCTACCTTGAGAGAAAGAGAGAAAAACGATCCCAAATAAGCAACCTAACTTGGCGCTCTAGGAATTAGAAAAGAAGAAAAAACTAAGCCAAAAGTTAGAAGAAAGAAGAAAGTTATAAAGGTTAGAGCAGAATTAAACAGACAAGAAAGGCAATAGAAAAGATCAGTAACACGAGGAGTTGGTGCTGTAAAAACGTGAGACAAATTGGCAAACCTTTAGGTAGACAAACCAAGAAAACTGAGATGACTCAAATAAAACTAAGTAAAACAGGAGAAAGTACAGTTGATACCACCAAAATACAAAAGGTCATAAGAGACTACCATGACCAATTATGTCAATAAATTGGGTCAATTATGTCAATAAACATAGAATAAATAGATAAATTCTTAGACATATATGTCCTGAAGAAAGAATAAACGTGAACAAATGAATAACTAGTACAGAGATTGAATCAGGAATAATAATAATAAACTTAAAAGTTCAGGACTTGATGTTTTTACTGGTGATTGCTACCAAATATCTAAAAGCAGATTAATGCTCTTCTCAAACTCTTCCAAACAATTAAAAAGGGTACACTTTCCAACTCAAACTCATTTTTTGATGCATTACCCTAATACCAATGTCAGACAAGGAAACTATGAAAAAATTACAGGTCAATTTTTTTTTTTATGATCATAGATGTAAAGATTCTCAGCACTAGCAAACTGAATTCAATATGTTCAAAAGATCATTTTCTTGAATGTTTTCTTTCTTCTGAAATTTATTCTTCATTTTGCTTCCAAATGTCATTTCTTCATATTTTATTTTTTTCATTATTAAATCTAATTTTAAATTTTCCAACTAAAAATATTTGTGGGTTTAATAAACATATTTTAATTAACATTTAAATTAAGCCCAAGTTTGTAAATATAATTGTATATTTTCTGTCCATTAGATTTTGGTTATGAGTATCTGATCAACTGCATGGTAAGCTATTTTTTCCCACAGAAGTAATCCCAGGACCTTAAATCTACACTGAATCTCTCAAAGTTTAATTGGTGAGCTGGGATTGTAGTCCCTGGGGTGTTAAAAGCATAAATAAGCCATACCTTAAGTCTAGGCCCTTTATCCCTGTAGGGAGTCCCTCTTCTCCTCTATTCTCTTTCAGAACTACTTATTACTTTAGGTTCAGTGTATGTAGCACATAGTGACTCTATGGGTTTCAGTTTTCTGAACCTCAAATATGCAAAAACATAGAAAAAGCACACCAGGCATCCCACCTTCTGTGTATCACTAAGGGAGCATCTCTTCCTCTTTCTCCCCTAATAAGTTGTATATTATGTTCTCATTATTTTAATTTTTTGCTATTTTTATTATCTGAGATTTATCATTGGAATCACATAAATATTAAACCAGGAAAGATCATCCAGGAAGAAATTGAGATCACCCACAACATCAGGTATTCTAAAACGTGTTGTATGAAAATTATAATAATTTAAAGCATGAATTGCAAATCTTGCAGGTAGAAATGTCAACGCATTTCTTAATTTTGAGGAAGAACAACTTGGATGAATATACGGATGTAAACTGCTGATCAACTACAGCCAAAAATTACATTGTAATTTAAACATGTCCCTAAACTTGGCCCATTACCAATCCAGATAAGTCTGTGCTTCCGATTATGTAGATTTTCAAAGGATTGAAATGTAGTTGCCTTTTCCAAATCTTGACTAGCTTGTCTGGCAAGGTGGGATCATATCAAGTAGATTGGACTGAGGTGATCCCTTTATTTTAAAGAGCAGTCTTTGGCAAACACTGATCCTGGAAACTGATATGATTTTGTTTGATGAATTTTATGGGTTGTTTTTTAAAAGCCAGGAAAGGAGACATAACGTTAAAACCACTCATTTGTGGCCATCCATATTATACTATAGGGAAGACTGATTTTTTTTCAGTTGATTATTGTAGCAAAATATTTTAAGTTTTATTGAGATCTTTTGTCATGTCTAAATTAGTTCATCATATATCCTGAGCTTAATTCAATGCCTGGCTCATGATAAATTTTATTTATTGTGGTGACAGCACTTAACATGAAATTTACCCTCTTAAACTTTTTAGGTGCACAATACAGTATTGTGAACTACAGGCACGATGTTGCACAGCCAATCTCTAGGACTTACTCATCTTGTGTAACTGAAACTTTATACCCATTGTACAGTAGATCAAGTGAAGAAATATGTGATATATGGCACGAGACCTATAGAACAGGCAGGGAAAACTTCTTCTGGCATCAGAAAATCTGTCCATTTCTGAGATCACTATATTCACCTCCTTAGACCACAATGCTAACCAATGAATGTAACTGGCTGTGACAAAACTGTCTTTCATCAACCTACAGACTTTAAGATTGATGGAAAGAGAAAGATCTGTTGTATCTTAGAATTCTTCCATCCACTCTTGGATCATCATTACCACTTAGCAGAGCTTTGCATCGAATTCCAGATAAAGAATATCAAGCTCAAGGATATAGCAGCTCTTGAATAATGGGAAAGACAAATGAAGTAGAAAGATAATCATGAAATTCAGTCATTAAAGTCTTGCCCTGAGCAAATGCCATGGACTTGACATCATAAAAAACATAAAATCGGTATAAGCCAAAAATGTTTATTTTGGGAAATCTTATTTAAAGCGAAATGAAAAATACCTGAAAGACAACAGAAAATTCAGTCACCAAGGGAAATAAAACTCTAGTTACCAAAACAAAATGTCAAAACAAAACTTATAAACATATATATCCATGCATTCAATAGAAGTTGCATAGAATTTTATTTAGCCATCTCAGTATTTTGGAATTTTACAAACACCAAGAGTTGCAATAATAATATATAATCTTCATCTCTCATTCTGTTTTTTCCTCGAGCTTGGGAAAGATAATATGTGAGTGGATAGAGAGTGATTTTGGGGATCAGGATGAGACAATTCTGCTTAAGGCAGCTTCTCTTAGGACAGCAGGAGATAGCAAGAGAAGAAAGGGCAGAATAACCATTAACAGTTTACACCATATTTATAGCTATAATAGTTTAATATGAAGTAATTACTTTCAATTACTTTTTAATAACATACAGATATATACTATATATTCTTTAAAATTATCTAAAAATTTAAGAAATTAAAAACTCTTTAATCTTAGAAATTATCTAGAAATTTAAATTTCTGAATAATCACAGGTAAATGTATTATGATTTTATCTTTTTTCAAATAAACCTTACAAATATTTTCAATATTGATATTGTTTCATTTTAAGTGTGCCAGTAACATGCTGTCATTTCATTGTCATTCTAGCAGTAAGGATTCTGAATCCTTAGCACTGTGTCTGACCCAGCCCTCTCCTTCCAGAAAGTGACTGAATAAACTCATTCAGAACATATTTGAGCATCTACTTTGGGGGTAGCACCATGTTAGGCTTTCAGCAGATGCCAGGGATAAAAATGAGCAAAATGTCACATCTTATTAATATGACACTATATTGTGGAAAAGAGAATTATAAAAATATGTTCAAGATTGTTAATTTTATGAAGAAAAATAGGATAAGGGACAGATCAGTCTTTTTTATTCATTGGTCATTGAAATCTTTTCTGATAATCAAATAGCAAAGAAGAGACCTAAAATAATTGAAAAAAATGGGTTCTAGTGGATCTGGGGGAAAAGACTGCAAGGCAGAGGGAACAGTAATCGTTTTCCTTTAATGAGTGTGTTAATCCCATTGTGTATTGATATGCCCGTTAAGGTTAATTGCATTTTCTCACGTTTTGTTTTATATTATATTCCCTCTTTTTTAAAAAAAAGTCATTAAGTTGTCTATTTTTTTCCATTTAGTACAATTTTTATACTTTTTCTATTACTTTATGCTAACACTTCTATAAAGTATAGAAATATTTTTATGAAGACTAAACACTGTTGTCTTTCCATTTACACAATGTCTATTGATTCCCTAGCATACGTAAGAATACAATAGCTTTCTCTCATTTTTTTCCTTTAACATCCAAATTTAGTCAATATTTTTTAGTGTTTATTATATCTTTATGCTTCATGCTTCACTACTTATCAGCTTTTAGTATTATTTTATTGTTATACAAACTATGAAGCAACCATTTGGCTTATTTTTCATCATTTTCTTCAAATTCTTTCCTGGGTCAAGCTAATTTCCATTAAACATCTTTGTGTTGTCTGACAAGTTATGTCAATTATCAAGTCTCTGCTTTCCAGTATTTCGACCTCATGACGATCTCTCGTTGCTGAAAGTGCCTGTCAAGGACTTTTTCTTTGTAAATTAAGTGTGATACCGTATCATGAGTTAATTCTGTTTCGTGGCAATAATTTTTGGGTGGATTTATTCTGTTAGGAAGTTAGCTACTTATTTTTATGTTGTGTGTAGTGTTGGAAGGAAACTGAATTCCATATCTTATTTTGAAGATTCAATTTGCCTTTTCAGTTATCACTGGGGGAATTCCATGAGTTTACAGGCACTGGGGAGTCTTGGCAGGTTCCTCAGGCCTTGTCATACTCATTCCTGCCGTCTTCTCCGTGTCCTCTTCTGTATCCCACCCTCTCACCGTGGGCAGGCCTGGCCTGGCGATCACCCCAGTGTAGATGATGCTGCCCTGTTAGCTCCACCACCTCCTCCCCATGTGGTCCTTCTTTCCATTTGCTCTTTCGATGGCTTCCTGCCTCCTTGTCTATCATAATTGTGCACAGAAGTTCAGGCTGATGCGATGACACTCTCAATCTAGGAAAAGATGTTTCCTGATATTTTTGAGCACTGCCACCACCAGTAACTTCAAATCCCATTTGTCTTCCCTGA
>NW_012101597.1:67507-68162 GCF_000951045.1 Mandrillus leucophaeus
ATGGTATTAGGTCTAACATTTAAGTCTCTAATCTATCTTGAATTAATTTTCATATAAGGAGTAAGGAAAGGATCCAGTTTCAGCTTTCTACTTATTTTTAACTTTATTAGCAACAATAGTAACAGAGGGAATGAACAAAGTGCTTTGAGGATCAAATGATTTTTTTGTCTTTCCCCTAAATAATTCTAGCTCAAATGACGATGGTTTTACACAATTCGTCATCACAGAGGGTTTTTGTATAGCTTCATTCTCTTAAGGAAAAGAAAGTCTTAAATTCCACAACTTCTGGCCTCAAAGAAATCTATATGTAGCTACAGAAATAACGCAATCTCCGAACTGCCCCCTAATTATATCATGTACACACATACACAAAGACAAAAACATAAACATATTGGAAAGTTACAAAAATCATAGAGTGTAAGTTACCTATTAGCTTAATATTTGTTCAGTTTCTCTTTCTCCCCTGCTACTAAAGTTACAGACAATTAAAACGCCTGATTTGGCATCATCTTTTGTGACTTCGGAAGGTAGGGAAGCACTCTGTGCTCCACACACAGCTGTGGAATTTTTCTTGGTCTTCTTTTTTCACTTACTTTTAAAAACTTATTTTGCGAAAGCATTCCTATTTCTCCACCTCCTCTCCAGCATCTGTTGT
>NW_012101597.1:68502-69255 GCF_000951045.1 Mandrillus leucophaeus
GATGCGATGACACTCTCAATCTAGGAAAAGATGTTTCCTGATATTTTTGAGCACTGCCACCACCAGTAACTTCAAATCCCATTTGTCTTCCCTGAAGGGTCTCCTGGTCCAAATCTTGGTTTTCTGCACCAATTCTGATGTGTCTCTTTCTGCCTCACATGTCGCCTGTAGTTGGAGGGTTTTCTTTCCCTGATTTCATTGAAATAATCACTTGTACATTCTTTTATTATTCATTGTCTTGAAATCTTAGTATATATTTTAAGAATAAAAGTAGAAAGGCTAAGATGAGTAGTATAGCTAAAGATACATACCAGCACCAAAAGCTTACTTTTTATGTTTGATGAGTTGTGTTCTGTTTGCCTGTGAATAAGGGGATGAGTAAGGCAAAGGTTGCAAGGGGTTATTGGATAGAAGCCTCTCACTGAGGTCCAGGCAGAAAACGGTGTGTGCTAAGATACAGTGTAGTGGAAGAGGTGAGGAGAGACACCAGCAAACACACACACATGCATATGCATGTAACTGCATATAGTTGACAGGAGATTGGTTTAAATCGTACTATTTTCTCAGTACATGATTAGTTAGCTGGCGCATCCATGATTTAGCCTATGCATTGCAACTGTTGTCTATTCTTTTTTTATTTTAAAATACTTTAAGTTCGAGGGTACCTGTGCACAACCTGCAGGTTTGTTACATATGTATACTTGTGCCATGTTGGTGTGCTGCACCCATCAACTCGCCAGCACCCATCAACTC
>NW_012101597.1:73415-75674 GCF_000951045.1 Mandrillus leucophaeus
CCAGTGATGATGAGCTTTTTTTCATGTTTGTTAGCTGCATAAATGTCTTTTGAGAAGTGTCTGTCCATATCCTTCACCCACTTTTTGAGGGTTTTTTTTTTCTTGTAAATTTAAGTTATCTGTAATTGTGGATATTAGACCTTGACAGACAGATTGCAAAAATTTTCTCCCATTCTGTAGGTTGCCTGTTCACTCTGATGGTAGTTTCTTTGGCTGTGCAGAAGCTCTTTATTTTAATTAGATCCCATTTGTCAATTTTGGCTTTTGTTGCCATTGCTTTTGGTGTTTTAGTCATGAAGTCTTTACCCATGCCTGTGTCCTGAATGGTATTACCTAGGTTTTCTTCTCGGATTTTTATTGTTTTAGGTCTAACATTGAAGTCTTTAATCTATCTTGAGTTAACTTTTGTATAAGATGTAAGGAAGGGGGGGTCCAGTTTCAGGTTTCTGCATGTGGCTAGCCAATTTTCCCAACACCATTTATTAAACATGAAACTGATTTCCCATTGCTTGTTTTTGTCAGGTTTGCCAAAGATCAGATGGTTGTAGATGTGTGGTAGTATTTCTGAGGCCTCTGTTCTGTTCCATTGGTCTATATCTCTGTTTTGGTCCCAGTACTATGCTGTTTTGGTTACTGTAGCCTTGTAGTATAGTTTGAAGTCAGGTAGTGTGATGCCTCCAGCTTTGTCCTTTTTGCTTGGGATTGTCTTAGCTATGCAGGGTCTTTTTTGGTTCCATATAAAATTTAAAGTAGTTTTTTCTAGTTCTGTGAAGAAAGTCAATGGTAGCTTGATGGGGGATAGCACTGAATCTAATTTACTTTGGGCAGTGTGGTGTATATACCCAAAGGATTATAAATCATTCTATAAAGACACATGGACACATATGTTTACTGTGGCACTCTTCACAATAGCAAAGACTTGGAACCAACCTAAATGCCCACCAACGATAGACTGGATAAAGAAAGTGTGGCACATATACAACACTAAATACTATGCAGCCATAGAAAAGGATGAGTTCACATCCTTTGCGTGGACATGGATGAAGGTGGAAACCATCATTTTCAGCAAACTAACACAGGAACAGAAAAGCAAACACCACATGTTCTCATTCATAAATGGTAGTTGAACAATAAGAACACATGGACACAGGGAGAACATCAAACACCAGGGTCTGTTGGTGGGTTGGGGGACCAGGGGAGGGATAGCATTAGGAGAAATACTTAACGTAGATGATGGTTTGATGGCTGCAGGAAACCACCATGGCACGTGTATACCTATGTACCAAACCCGCATGTTCTGCACATGTCCCCTAGAACTTAAAGTATAATTGAAAAAGAAAAATTTAATTTTGCTTTGGCTTTTGATGTAATTTTACCTAGACAACTATTATACATATAGAGTAACATACACACATTTCATTTTATAAATTCTCCATTTTATTTTGACTTGGCATTTGACAATATCACTTTGATAGTAGCTTGTGAATATTAGTCAAGATTTGTATAGAGGTTGGGTGCGGTGACTCACGCCTGCAACCCCAGCACTTTGGGAGGCTGAGTCAGGTGGATCTCTTGAGGTCAGTTGTTCAAGAGCACCCTAGCCAACATGGTGAAACAGTATCTCGCTAAAAATACAAAACTGAGGCCAGGGACAGTGGCTCATGCCTATAATCCTAGCACTTTGGGAGGCCAAGGCAGGTAGGTCACCTGAGGTCAGGAGTTCGAGACCAGCCTGGCCAACATGGTGAAACAGCATCTCTACTTAAAAAAAAAAAATACAAAAATTAGCTGGGCGTGGGACCTGTGCCTGTAATCCCAGCTACTTGGGAGGCTAAGGCAGTAGAATTAGTTGAACGCAGGAGGTGAAGTTTGCAGTGAGCAGAGATTGCACCACTGCACTCCAGCCTGGGAAACAGAGCGAGATTCCGTCTCAAAAAACAAAAGAAAATACAAAAATTAGCTGGGCATAGTGGCACATGCCTGTAGTCTCAGTTACTATTGAGGCTGAGGCAAGAGAATTATTTGAACCCAGGAAGCAGAGGTTGCAGTCAGCAGAGATCATGCCACTGCACTATAGTCCGGGCGACAGAGCAAGACTCCATCTCAAAAAATATATATATTTGTATAAATATAACAAAATATTTGCATAGAAAGGACATTGGGTCAGTTGCTTTACTGCATAAATACAGCATTTCAACATACAAATACATCAGTGTAAAAATTGGCAAAGTACAAGAATAAGCAAAGAGTGAGTAAATA
>NW_012101597.1:76184-109340 GCF_000951045.1 Mandrillus leucophaeus
GCTTGGGCTCGTCTGAGTGCATCCTCTTGGCCGTCATGGCTTATGACCGCTATGCTGCTGTCTGCCGGCCACTGCACTACACAGTCATGATGCACCCGAGGCTCTGTGCGTCTCTGGCCAGTGTAGCGTGGCTCAGCGGCCTCGTTACCTCCCTGGTTCAGTGCTCCCTCACTGTGCAGCTGCCTCTCTGTGGTCATCGCAAACTGGATCACATTGTCTGTGAGGTGCCAGTGCTCATCAAACTGGCCTGTGTGGATACGACTTTCAACGAGGCAGAACTCTTTGTGGCCAGTGTAGTCTTTCTAGTAGTCCCGGTGTTACTCATCTTAGTCTCCTATGGCTTTATCACCCAAGCTGTGTTAAGGATACAATCAGCTGCGGGGCGCCAAAAGGCCTTTGGGACCTGTTCCTCTCACCTGGTTGTGGTCGTCATTTTCTATGGGACCATCATATTCATGTACCTTCAACCGGCCAATAGTAGATCCAAAAACCAGGGAAAGTTTGTTTCTCTTTTCTATACCGTAGTCACCCCCCTTTTAAACCCCATTATCTACACTCTGAGAAACAAAGATGTGAAAGGGGCCTTGAGGACCCTGATACTGGGAAATGCTGTTGGACAAACCACGGGAACTAGTGAAACACCTGGAATTATAAAGAAGCGAAACAAGCCAAGGCCGAGTGAGGGTTCATTCTCCCCAGACATTCCTCTTGTCAATCCCAAGACCCTAGGTTCAATCTAGAAAAAAAAAGTTTGTCCTTTACTCCACCTGCCATCAAGGTTCATGTATCCATTATCTCTATCTAATGTGCCAGCCCATCTGATAAACTTCTAGTGCTTCAAAGCTCAGCTGAAATGTCTGCATTCCCTAGCTGTCCTGAAACACCATCCTTCTCATCCTTCTGCAGAATTGTGTTTCATATGTTTCCATAGCACTTGACACACACTGCCATTTCTACAGTTATACAGTTTATATAGTTTGTGTGCATCTACATATGTGTGTGTGTGTATATATATATATATATGACTAGGCAAAGCAATGTATATAACAGACTGAAAAAATATATGACCATTTTCCCAGAATATGTAACTTTTAACCAGAGAATGGACCATCCCACTCTATTGGCTTATTTACAACATGAGAAACACAATTATTATTCAGAGTTGTGATGCTTTGGTTCCACAGAATTGTGGGATGCAAATAATGATTAATATTTTATTAAAAGAATCAAATAAGCAAACTTGCATTAAGGAGACTGATTCACATATTGTTTAAGTTAGTTCCCTTTTAACTGAAGTGTTTAAAAGTTGAGTAAAAGTGCCATACACTAAAACGTAAGTGTTTTAACATGTTTATAGAAAATTCATATAATAAGTTATTGTTTCTGGCCTTAAACTCTGGAAAACAGTTACTCACATAATTTTATACTTTAAAATTTGAAATATGAATCCCACACACAGTCTCATGTTAATGATCATAGTTATGTTTGGTTTCCAAAACAGCAAAAAAATGAAATATGTAGAAGCATTTTAATAAGAACTGTATTCTTATATTTAACCAAACTTTTACTTTAATTCTGTCTCTCTGTGTATCTTTGTCTGTCTCGGCCTCTTTCTCACTTTCTTTTCCCAAAACGATTGAACTTCATCAATTTGTCAACTTCAAGTATTTTAAGAGAACTGTGCAATTACAGAAAAAAATGGTTTAATATGTGGTTGTAATTTTACTTCATATTCTCATTATGATACACATGAGGGGAAAAAAGCAGCATGAAAACATCACTGCAAATGAAGATTAAAATGCAGGGAGAATCTGGGGTGAAAGTGGAATTTTCTAGTGACTTAGACTTTTATCTGGACAGGCTCTTGCTCTGTTGCCCAGGTTGGAGTGCAGTGGCTCAATCATGGCTCACTGCAGCCTCGACCGCCTGGGCTAAAGTGATTCCTCTGCCTCAGCCTTCCAAAATTCAGATTTATAACAGAAAATAAAACTAGTGCTCATGTATAATTCATCTTTGTATGACAATTGTAGCCCGTGTACAGATGTGTTAATGATAACGTTTGGACCTGCCTCTCCTAGCAAAGCCTGGACTGAAGGTGAAATGGCTGCACACACAGAACAAAAAGGCATCAGGAGAATTCACTAATGACTCAGGCTGCCTCTTCACAAATACCCTGTCCAACTGGCGCCTCTTCAATATACTTTTACCAAACAAAATGATGAATAGCCAACTTGACAAAAACAAGAGGGAAATAGGTCTGGGTAAATTTGTCTTCCAGGATATTCTCCTGTGATTTTCCTCCTTCAGTAACAGAAGGAAGAGTTGGGAACTGAGCAGAACATGCTGAGGAGTGCATGCTTTTATTTACAATATGCAAGTAGAGAAGACGTTCTACAGGCAGCCTCACACTTACAAATGCTTTATTCCTGATAACCTGAGAAATATGGCTTCAGGAAGAATGTACCTGTGTCACAGTCTCAATCAATTTACATGGAATATGGCCCTGGGGCAAAAGATGTGGCATTTAAAGGAAAGCAATAGCTCCAAATGAAAAGACAACAAGGTGTAAAGCAATGATATGAAGACAATATGTAGAAAAAAACTACATATGTATTGTGAAGCAACCATTTTCAAAGACAAACAACCATTTAAGGTAATATGGGATACAAATCCCACTGAAAATAAAATCAAATTATTACTGTACACAATAAATTCAAACATAATTCAGAATAAAAATATAGAATAATATAGCTAAAGATGCTAATTCCAGCAATATGTAGATAATAGTTATTTGCACCAAAAAGAAAACCAGAACACAGATATGATTAACATATGCAAAGCAACCTAAAAAATCTACTTAACTGCAGATAAAAATGGGAACACATTTGAAAATCCTGTTACTACTTTCTTGAATTTACAGCTTTCCTATGATATGGATATGTTTATACTGCTTTTGTCATAATTATATAATTTCATACTATTTTTATAATATGAACATTCCTCTTCTGATTTAATAATCTACAAAATGTCCACCATTTATTAAAAATCTTCCCTACAATTGAATAACGAGTATTTTCTTTTTTAAATAAATACCTGTATTGAGCATACTTTTGTTTGTGAATATAATTATGTATCTATAAAGTTTTATAAATACAATTACTAAATCTAAAACAGGAACACATCAGTCATTTGCACACATTACTGGCTTGATCTGCAGAACATGTTTTCAATGGATGCCCCAAGAAAAAAACTGTCTTGCTTAAATGACCATTCAATATTGCAATTATTTAAAAACTATACAATGAGAATGCTGAAATATGTATATGATTCCACCACTCCAAACACCATGAATGTTTTAAAAGATGTATTTTTTAAGAAAAAATGATTTTACATAAATATTAATTCATGAAAAACAAAAATCATACAGGACCAGAGCTCAGAGAATAAAAATGGAAGGCACTTACTGTTTAAACCCAAATGGTCAGTAAAAGAGACAGGTACCAGCTACTGGAAAAAAAACAAAACAAAACAAAAAAAACCACGAAAATATAAAGACCAATGACACTGAAGAAACTCCATCAACTAATGTGCAAAATAACCAGCTAGCATCACGATGACAAGATCAAATTCACACATAAAAATATTAACCTTAGGCAGGGCATGGTGGCTCACACCTGTAATCATAGCACTTTGGGAGGCTGAGTCCAGCAGATCATGAGGTCAGGAGTTCAAGATCAGCCTGGCCAGCATGGTGAAACCCTATCGCTACTAAAAAAACACAAAAAATTAGCCAGGCATGGTGGTGCACGCCTGTAATCCCAGTTACTCAGGAGGCTGAGGCAGGAGAATTGCTTGAACCTAGGAGGCAGAGGTTGCAGTGAGCCAAGATCCGGCCACCGCACTCCAGCCTGGGCGACAGCGCGAGCCCCCGTTCAAAAAAAAAAAAAAAAAAGAAAAATAATGTTATCACTTTGGTCTCATTTGATCATTTGAGTATGAAGGATCAGACAGTGAAAATAAAAGTACCAAGAAAAATAAACAAAGGTCTTGTAATAAAAAAGAAAAAAAAAGCAACACAGAATGACCAAAGCTGTCCTCAGCAATAAAAAGAAAAAAGCTGGAGTCATCACATTACTGTGTCCGGAACTGGTGGGTTCTGGGTCTCGCTGACTTCAGGAATGAAGCCACGGACCCTCACGGTGAGGGTTACAGTTCTTAAAGATGGTGTGTCCGGAGTTTGTTCCTTCAGACCTTCAGACGTGTCAGCAGTTTCTTCCTTCTGGGGGGTTCCTGGTCTCGCTGCCAGGAGTGAAGCTGCGGACCTGCCTGGTGAGCGTTACAGCTTCTTACAGGCAGCGCGTCCGGAGTTGTTCACTCTTCCCGGTGGGTTCGTGGTCTCGCTGGCTGCAGGAGGAAGCTGCAGACCTTCACGGTGAGTGTTACAGCTCGTAAAGGCAGCGTGGACCCAAAGAGTGAGCAGCTGTGAGATTCATTGCAAAGAACAAAAGAACAAAGCTCCCACCGTGTGGACGGGCACTGGAGAGCGGTTGCCCTAGCTGCCTGGGGCAGCCTGCTTTTATTCCCCTATCTGACCCCACCCACATCCTGCTGATTGGGCCATCTTACAGAGAGCTGATTGGTCCGTTTTGACAGAGTGCTGATTGGTGCGTTTACAATCCTTGAGCTGGGACACTGCTAGACATAAAAGTTCTCCAAGTCCCCGCTAGGTTAGCTAGACACAGGGTTAGCTGGATACAGAGTACCCATTGGTGTATTTACAAACCTTAGACACAGAGTGCTGATTGGTGTATTTAGGATCCTCTAGCTAGACATAAAAATTCTCCAAGTTCCCACCAGATTAGCTAGATACAGAGTGCTGACTGGTGCACATACAATCCTCCGGCTAGATATAAAAGTTCTCCAAGTCCCCATCCGGCTCAGGAGGGGGTTCACCTAGTGGATCCTGCACCCGGGCTGCAGGCGGAGCTGCCTGCCAGTCCCTAGCTGCGCCTGCACTCTTCAGCCCTTGGGCGGTAGCTGGGACCGGGCTCCACGGAGCAGGGGGCAGCGCCCATCGGGGAGGCTCTGCCCAGGAGGGAGCCCACGGCAGCGTGGGAGCTCAGACATGGCGGGCTGCAGGTCCCAAGACTTGCCCTGCATGGAGACGGCTGAGGCTGGGCGAGAATTCGAGCACAGTGCCGGGGGGCCAGCACTGCTGGGGGACCGGGTGTACCCTCTGCGTCTGCTGGCCTAGGTGCTAAGCCCCTCACTGCTCTGGGCTGGCAGTGCCGGCCAGGCTCCAAGTGCGGGGCCCACCGAGACCGCTTCAAGCAGCTGGCAGCCCCGGTTCCCACCCGCGCTTCTCCCGCAAGCAGAGGGAGGTGGCTCCAGCCTCAGCCAGCCCAGAGAGGGGCTCCCACGGTGCCGTGGGGGGCTGAAGGGCTCCTCAAGCGCCGCCAGAGTGGACACCTAGGCCGAGGAGGTGCTGAGAGTGAGGGCTGCTAGCACATTGTCACCTCTCATTACTAGACTTCAAAATGTATTATAGTTACCAAAACAGCCTCGTATTGGCATAAAAACAGACACATGGAGCAATAGAACAGAATGGAGAACCTAGAAATAGATTCATTTATTTACAGCCAACTGATTTTTGACAAAGGTGCCAAGAACATGCACTGGGAAAAGGAGAGTTTCTTGGATAAATGTCCTGGAACAGTGATCAGCAGCTGGGGCTGGTACCATAAGGACACTTGAAGTTGAAATTATCAATTGCTGGAAGCTCGTGTGAACTAACTTGACAAATAAAAACAGTGTTGAGCCCCAGTCTTAGGAAATCCTCCGTATACTCATGATTTTTACCTTCAGGAGTCTCTACAGCTTCTCACTGTGCAAAGTAAAAGGAAATTCCCTTGTGCTTTGGCAGAGAGGAGAAAACATTTGAAATATGCCCAGAGCTTTCTGTTCACCTTAACAATGACCTGATCTCAATAGAAACAATTTAACAGAGACTGCCTAACTTACTTGGGTTTTACCACAGGCTAACCAATATGCCAGAAGGAAAATACCCAACTCCAGGTCCTTCTAACCTGTGTCACCCATGTGGAGGGTGTGGGGGGCGGGGGGGAAGGCGGTGTTAAGAAGCAAATAGATTCAGACCAATTGGTAGGACTATAGAATGATTTCTCTACCTTCCACACCTACAAACACATTAATGTATCTCGTGTGTGATAACAGGATGCACATGGAAAGATGACAAGCCTCATATCCTGTTTAACAATGAATCTATAGCGAAGCCAAAGATAACAGAGGACACACAAATAAGAACACTAGAGCAAATTATGGCCTCTGACATCATAGGTAAAACTAGCGATAAACAAAGCCTAATGCATAAACATAAAATTCACACTAAACGCCAGTTTATCTTTACCTAACACATCATGTAAATTATGGTAAGAATTGTACCCCACATTCATATATTGAAGTCATCCCCCCGACTATCTCAGAATGTACCCTTATTTGGAAATAGGATCATTGCACATGTAATTAGTTAATTGAAGATGAGATCATACTCTAGTAGAAAGTGTCCCTAATCCAATATGATTGAAGAAAAAGTTAAGTGGCAACAACATGTTTTATTTAGTCATATACTATTGAAACAGAGAAAACAGTCCAGCATGCACTGAACTCAATTTTGATGTATACAGGGTTGACGATCATTTTAAACTTGACCAAACTCTAGCCAGGCTCTTCTGAGCCTTCTCAATTAAGCCTTAACTTTGATGTATAAAAACTTGAAAAAGATAGGAGCATAGTTGGTAACAGCTCAAGTCTATGTCTCTAGGACGACCCAGTCTCCCTTAAAGTGAACTGTCTGAGAAAACTTATATCTGCCTATTATTGGTTGCTATAACAAAAATACCGTGGCCTTATACAACACTTATTTCTCACATTTCTGCAGACTGGAAAGTCCACAATAAAGCTGCCAGTCAGTTTGGTCTGTAAGGACCCACTTTCTGATTTATAGAGGGTAGTCTTCTTGCTGTGCCCTCACATGGCAGAAGAGGCAAGAAGCTCTCTCTGGTCTGTTTTATGAGGTCACTAAGGCCATTTATGAGTTCATCATTCATGATCTAAACTCCCAAAGACATCCTCTCCCAATATCATCACATTGGGATTTATGATTTCAACATACAACTTATGTAACTACACAGACAATCTATAGCATGCCAAAACAATTTCCTGCTTGTCCCAGCCAAGACTTGAAGATAGGGCTGCTGTCTCCCAACCTCTGTGGGAGGGTAGAAGCCCAACATCAGCAAGTATCAGTTAACAAACCAAATGGGTTTCCCAGGAACCAACTCCCACTTCTCGTGATTTGTAATTTCTCACATCCCTGACCCTACTGAGCCCCCACTAACTTCCATTTCTCCTTCCTCAAATTCCCTTTAACATTTTCCTCAACCTGGATACATCAAAGTTCAGTTCATGATGAACTCTTCCCTGTTTCAACAGTATGTGACTAATTAGAGCATGTTCTTACCTCTTTAACTAGTTTCTCATTTTGTCTGTCTTGACAGTTATCCGGCCCTGGAACTCAAATCCAGATTGGAACCCCCATCTGGCCCTTGGCCCTTTCTTGCATAGAAACCTTTGTCTCAAATCCAGATTGGAACCCCCATCTGGCCCTTTCTGCATGCGTAGAAACCTTTGTCTCATCTTCAGTTGACTTACTTTTTTGGGTATTTGGTGAGTTCAACTTCTGGCCTAACACTAGAAATTTGCACTGAAGCATGAGGAGGACGTGTTTTCTTCTTATGTTTCTGTGTATAGTCTCTAAGGCTGGGTTAGAATTCCAGGCTTCTTTTGAAAGATACCTCCTGGGCTGGCTGTTTATCTTGTTGTTCCTTGTTTTGAGTGGGAATGCACTTCCTAACTCCTGTGCTAGAATGTTCACTCTGGCTTCTTGTGAGTCCTCTTCATTCTATTTGAACCTACTTTTCCCACGGGAACTCCACAGTTAAACCCCTTTTGAGTTGCTACTCTCTATATCTACCATGACACTAAACACGTCTGCTTCTATTTTAGGCAAAATGACTTTACTGTGGATAATTTGGAACTGCCATGGTTTATTTGAAAATCTTAAGATCTGCCTAAACTGGCTCCTATAAAACTGCTCCCTCCCCATTTCCTTCTTCTTTTCCTTCCTTCTTTTACCATCTTATTTTTTCCATTAAACACCCCTGACACTTTGATATGCACCTCTTTAATCTCGTAACTCCTACCCCCATCCTTTTACCCCACCAGATATTTCACTTACCTCTTTAGCTCCTCAACTCCCTATAGTCACTGGAACTTATGCCTCCCGACTCACAGGGGGTTCTCAAGGGACTGATGCACGCACAAGGCAACACATGGGGCTTCCTGGAAACAGAAATATAATCCACAGCCTGTGTAAGATTACGTTTTAGGTGAAAACCCCACAAATACCCCAAAATATGTTATTAAAATCTGTCCTCACTACCTTAACAAGTGTCTGGGCTTTACCTTTGAAACTGGTCTCCTTATTTAAAAAAAATTGGACATGCACATAGGAATATTATCTTTTGAAGATAAAGGAATAGATTGAAGTAACGCTTCTTCAAACCAAAGAATGCCAAAGGTGTCATCAAACTACCAGAATGCTGTGGCAAAGCAAATGAATACATCAGCTTCAACAACAACATCAAAAATACAAGTCATGGTAGCAGGCAAAAAATATGCCTTAAAGAGAAAACCAAAATTAGAAAAGGACTTGGACATGGCAAGCGAATCATGTTATTTCTTGATTTTCCTTCTGTGTTTTCTGCCTAGAAAAAAAACTGCTCTCACTGCTGGGTGGAGCTATCTGAACCTCTTATTGGCTCTGAGTGCCGTCTGATATCTGAATCATTCTTTGCTCAAATAAACTCTGCTAAATTTGCCTGAAGTTTTTTTTTTCTTTATTTAAGTTCTGGGATACATGTGCAGAATATGCAGGTTTGTTAAATAGGTATACATGTGCCATGGTGGTTTGCTGCACCCATCAACCCATCATCTAGGTTTTAAGCCCTGCATATATTAGGCATTTGTCCTAATGTTCTCCCTCCCTTTGCCTCCCACCCCTCAACCCCTCAACAGGCCCTGGTGTGTGATGTTCCCCTCCCTGTGTCCATGTGTTATCATTATTCAACTTTCATTTATGAGTGAGAACATGCAGTGCTTAGTTTTCTGTTCCTGTGTCAGTTTGCTGAGAATGATGGTTTCCAGCTTCATCCATGTCCCTGCAAAGGATATGAACTCGCTCTTTTTCATGGCTTCATAGTATTCCATGGTGTATATGTGCCACATTTCCTTTATCCAGTATATCATTGATGGGCATTTGGGTTGGTTCCAAGTCTTTGCCATTGTAAATAGTGCTGCAATAAACATACGTGTGCATGTGTCTTTATAGTAGAATGATTTATAATCCTTTAGGTATATACCCAGTAATGGGTTTGCTGGGTCAAATGGTATTTCTAGTTCTAGATCCTTGAGGAATTGCCACACTGTCTTTCACAATGGTTGAACTAATTTACACTCCCACCCACAGTGTAAACATGTTCCTATTTCTCCACATCCTCACCAGCATCTGTTGTTTCTTGACTTTTTAATGATGACCTCTCTAACTGGTGGGAGATGGTGGTGTTTCTGAGGTCTCTGTTCTGTTCCACTGGTCTATATAGCTGTTTTGGTACCAATACCATGCTGTTTTGGTTACTGTAGCCTTGTAGTATAGTTTGAAGTCAGGTAGCATGATGCCTCCTGCTTCATTCTTTTTGCTTAGGATTGTCTTGGCTGTTAGGCTCTTTTTTCGTTCCATATGAAATTTAAAGTAGTTTTTCCAGTTCTGTGAAGAAAGTCAATGGTAGCTTGATGGGAATAGCATTGAATCTATAATTACTTTGAGCAGTATGGCCATTTTGACAATATTGATTCTTCCTATTCATGAGCATGGAATTTTTTTCCATTTGTTTGTGTCCTCTCTTATTTCCTTGAGCAGTGGTTTGTAGTTCTCCTTGAAGAGGTCCTTCATGTCCCTTGTAAGTTGTATTTGTAGGTATTTCATTGTCTTTGTAACAGTTGTGAATGGGAGTTCACTCGTGATTTGGCTGTTTGTCTATTATTCATATATAAGAATGCTTGTGATTTTTGCACATTGGTTTTGTATCCTGAGACTGCTGAATTTGCAGATCAGCTTAAGGAGCTTGGGGGCTGAGATGATTGAATTTTCTAAACTCACAATCATGTCATCTGCAAACAGAGACAATTTGACTTCCTCTCTTCCTATTTCAATACCTTTATTTCTTTCTCTTGTCTGATTGCCCTGGTCAGAACTTCCAATACTATATTGAATAGGAGTGATCAGAGAGGGCATCTTTGTCTCGTGCTGATTTTCAAAGGGAATGCATCCAGTTTTTGCCCATTCAGTATGATATTGGCTATGGGTTTGTCATAAGTAGCTCTTATTATTTTGAGATATATTCCATCAATACATAGTTTATTGAGAGTTTTTAGCATGAAGGGGTGTTGATTTTTATCGAAGGCCTTTTCTGCATCTATTAAGATAATCATGTGGTTTTTGTCATTGGTTCTGTTTATGTGATGGATTGTGTTTATTGATTTGCATATGTTGAAGCAACCTTGCATGCCAGGGATGAATCCGACTTGATCATGGTGGATAATCTTTTTGATGTGCTGCTGGATTCAGTTTGCCAGTATTTTATTGAGGATTTTCACATCAGTGTTCATCAGGGATATTGGCCTGAAATTTCCTTTTTGTGTGTGTGTGTGTCTCTGCTAGGTTATGGTATCAGGGTGATGCTGGCCTCATAAAATGAGTTAGGGAACAGTCCTTCTTTTTCTGCTGTTTGGAATAGTTTCAGAAGGAACTGTACCAGCTCGTCTTTGTACCTCTGGTAGAATTCAGCTGTGAATCCATCTGTTCCTGGCCTTTTTTTTTTTTTTGGTTGGTAGGCCATTAATTAGTGCTTGAATTTCAGAACTTGTTATTGGTCTGTTCAGGGATTTGGTTTCTTCCTGGTATAGTCTTGGGAGGGTGTATGTGTCCAGGAATTTATCGATGTCTTCTAGATTTTCTATTTTATTTGCATAGAGATGTTTATAGTATTCTCTGATGGTAGTTTGTGTTGGATCAGTGGTGATATCCCCTTTAACATTTTTATTATGTCTATTTGATTCTTCTCTCTTTTCTTTATTAGCCTGGCTGGTGGTCTATCCATTTTGTTAGACTTTTTAAAAAACCAGCTCATGGTTTCATTGTTTTTTTTTGAAGGCTTTTTCGTTTCTCTATTTCCTTCAGTTCTGCTCTGATTTTAGTTATTTCTAGTCTTCTGCTAGCTTTTGAATTGGTTTGCTCTTGCTTGTCTAGTTCTTTTAATTTCAATGTGAAGGTGTCAGGTGTCGATTTTAGATCTTTCCTGCTTTCTGATGTGGGCATTTAGTGCTATAAATTTCCCTCTAAACGCTGCTTTAGCTGTGTCCCAGAAATTCTGGTACATTGTGTCTTTGTTCTCATTGGTTTCAAATAACTTATTTATTTCTGTCTTAACTTTGTTATTTACCTAGTAGTCATTCAGGAGCAGGTTGTTCACTTTCCATGTAGTTGTATGGTGCTGAGTGAGTTTCTTAATCCTGTGTTCTAATTTGATTGCACTGTGGTCTGAGAGACTGTTATGATTTCCATTGTTTTGCCTTTGCTGATGAATGTTTTATTTCCAATTATGTGGTCAACTTTAGAATAAGTGCTATGTGACGATGAGAAGAATGTATATTCTGTTGATTTGAGGTAGAGAGTTCTATAGATGTCTATTAGGTTCACTTGGTCCAGAGCTGAGTTCAAGTCCTAAATATGCCTCTTACTTTTCTGTGTCATTGATAAAGTTTTTCTTTTAACAGTTTTGTGTTGGAAGATTTGAAGGACACCCAGTGGCCCCCTGAAACAAGGAATGCCCAAGTGTAGATACCCACTAAGGCCCATTGCTCTCATACTACAACTGAAGGCTATGGGTAAATTTTCTCTGTTTCAAGCTCTGCAAATTTGTGTTTTTAGCTCTTATTTTGTTTGAGCAATTTGTTGACTGGACTGGGTTCAGATTTGGAATGGATCTGGTAAAGAAACCAGACTGGGTCCAGTAGGAGGCCTCCAGTAGGTAAGGTTTCTGGAAGACAGTACCTCATGTGTGTTTTGAATCCAAGGACTCTAGAACTCTTCCATCTGGGACTGCAGCCTATTTTATGTATAAGAACCATGGACCCAGAACCTGTGTTTTTCTAGAACAATGAGTGAACCCGACCAAAGGTAACTTCGAGTTACAAAGGCCACAGTGGGGAAACTTTCTACAAAAGACAAAGAGGTGCATGCCTTTATATTACACCAGCTATGGGGACTGAGAAGACCTCCTTGTAGCTATTTTGAACCCCAAAGGAGTTGCCTCAAAACTAAAGGACCCTGTGTCCCATGAAGTTTACCTGTATTTTAAATAGGCCTTTGGATAAGAAATTTTTCATTTCTGTACCTGTCATCTGATAGACCTGGGCTGTCTAACTACTAGAGAAAGCCCCCCGGGGATACACTCCCTGGGCAATAATCAACCAATCCCCCAGAGAAAAAGTTTCAAATCAAATGTGAAAAATCCCCGTACCTGAACCTGTCCAACTGAGAGTTGAATCATTTTTAGAAAAACATTTGTAAGAAGGAGTCGTTTCTGTTTTCTCTGTTTAATCCTGCTTCTCCCAGGTTGACTGGGAACCCTGCAGTCAACTGAACACCTCTTCTCCAACTTCCTGCTAAATATATGCTCCGCCAACTCTTTCTTGTTGTCATATCTTTGCCCCAAAACTCTTTGTGGGAAAAGGGGTGGAAATATTGTTCAGTCTTGCAATCTTGAAAACAAAACAGGACAGAAAAGTTGTACCAGTCTGTGATTATAAAGGAAGATAAGAAGTATCCATGCTGAGTCAGGCACACAACGTATTTGTCCTAATCTTCAGTGGGTTCCACCCACTTAGTATTTTAGTTAAGAAATAGAAGGCGGGTTGGAAAACCACTGATTTAGCAGAATAAATCTCCAAAGTACAACTTTTTCGGCATAGAAACTATTTTCACTTGCTTATTTTGAGGACTTTTTGTAAAAGAAATTTACATCCATAAAGGGAATCTCCATTTGTGAGAAGGTCCACCTCTCTGGACAGAGAACACTAGAAACTCTTACGATGAAGAAAGCATTGGCTTAAATCTACAAAAAACCTTGCCCTTGAAGTGCTTTTCCTAGCCATCTTGCCTTAACTGGGTCTTTACAACATCTTTCTTTTTTGGTTTAGGCAAATTAAAGTATTTAAGCTTGAAGTCCAAGCTCTGCGCTTTTAAGCCATCAATTTTCTACACAATCTCTAGAGTCTAATAGGTATCCATTTAAAATGCAAGTTTAGGGTAGATAGCAGAAGTAGAAGAAAGAAAAACAGATATTTGGAAACTGAGCAAATAAACTTTAATGATATTTTCCACAAATACTAGTAAAAAGCTTTAGCCATTTAAGTGGCATTGGCTGAAAAACAATTTGGATCCAGATATTCTTTAATAAATTAGTCAGATTTGTATTATTGTACCTGGCACATGGCTAAAAATGTGTAATGTTTCTGTTACATGTCTATCAGTATCTGTATGTGTGTATATATATGTGTGTGCAATATTTTCCTACTGCCTTATAGTATTGCCAAAATTAAATAACACCATGTTCAAACAAGATGGATGTCTAGCTGTAGGCAAACAGGTGATTTTTCTACTTCACTGCTATGTCTGGCCCGTAAAACCTTGTTCACGCTGCTGGGCAGAGTTCTCTGAATTTCTTCCAATCCTTAGTGTGATCCAATAATGA
The DNA here is from genome assembly GCF_000951045.1 of Mandrillus leucophaeus. Classification (NCBI taxonomy): domain Eukaryota; kingdom Metazoa; phylum Chordata; class Mammalia; order Primates; family Cercopithecidae; genus Mandrillus; species Mandrillus leucophaeus. The sequence goes on from NW_012101597.1 coordinate 90,137, forward strand.
ATCATTCTTTGATCAAATAAAGTCTAAGTTTAATTTGTCTTAAGTTTTTATATTAAGACTCGCTTTCCTCATTTGAAAAATGAAATGATAAAATATATATCTCCTAAATTTCTGACAGATTTTTCTATTCACTTCTAATTTTCAAATGACCATATTTAGTGAGATCTGTTCATCCTCTTGGTCTATGACTAGTTGTGCAACAAATAGATTTGGAGGAAGATGAGAAGCATGATGATTGTCTCCATTAAGCCAATAATTTTCTGAGGGTCTATGTGCAATACAGAAATAGGCTGCTATAACTGGGTAGTAAACTGAATATATGCACTTAACTGCTCTCATGTGGCATACTGACCAGGCATAGTAATGAAGTAAAACAATTATTTTCTGAGTTTACTTAAATGTCTGGGTTTTGTACTTTATCAAAGATTATTTTATGAAATGTGAAAATATAAATCCTTTACTTTTCACTGTTTACTCTCCTCACTCTCTTAATGAAAATCTCTATTTCTCTTATGCTCATCACTTCCTCATAGACTCGAATTCAGTTGGCACCTACTCCACATTCTGCTTTCTGTTTCAGCAGGTAATGTACAATTTAACCCACAGGAGGCAGCATCCTCCTGAGACCAATGTCCCCCAGGCTTCCTTCTGGAAGCCAGACTGTGGCCACCCAGTCTCTATGGGAAACTCACAGAGAAGATCGTCTCCTTGATTTATATCAGGTTTTCTCCATCACTGAGTTTGCATGTTAAATTGGGTCACTTCTTCTGGTGAGACACAGAGGAAAACTTCAGAATTATTTATTTATCATCATTGGTCCAGACACTGAATACATATTGAGAAGCTACATGTTATTTAATCAAGGTATTGCTGGTCTTGTATTTCTCAGATATTTACCCAATAAGGAAGTTGAATTTGTGTGAGATTTATGTAAGTAATCATTTCAAATTTTTTATGAGAAAAAAATCAAGACACATTTGCTTAAAGTGATTTAATTGTTCTTAGTAATTATGTTTCATATTTTTTTTCCAATGAAACAAACAAAATAATTTAGTGCATGCAGTTTGCTTGAATTTTTATCATTTTAATCAGTTTTGGAGAGATCTATTTTTAGCTTGAAACTAGAGTAGCAGCAGCTGATGGTGCGGTGTATATTAGTTTTGTTCCTCAATATTGCTCTTTTCCTTGATATAAGTGGGATAAAAGAAAGCTCTTCATCAGGCTACTCAGAACTACACTGAAGTAAAAAGGCTTCATACAGATTAGATACAAATGCTCTCAGAGGTGGGGCAGCAGAGGCCATCTTGTTGAGTGTAGTTTTACATTTCAGTAAATTGAAATTAAAATGTATTTGCAGGTTCCCCAACTTAAAACATCTTAGCTGTGTCGGAACATGACAAGAATTCAGGTCTCTTTCAATCTCATTACTCATCATACCATATGTGTGAATTTAAAATAGGCAGACTTGGAAGCAGGAAACCTTCATGTATACTTAATTCAATATGCTTTACAGTTAAAAATAATATATTCAAAATTTGCAACTTAAATCTATCAATGACGCACATATGTGTGTGAAAGTGTGTTGTGTCTTTTTAACTAATGTGTTAACTACTAAGTTTCTGTTAATAAATGCACGTCAATTTGCCTAATATTTTGAGCAGGTGTATATATGCTTATATATTATAATAATACATGTTTCTTTGCATCCCTATAAATTTGTTTTGTATGTCAATTTCAAACTGTAGACAATTTTCAAGGAAAATATTGATTTAATAATTTTTCAATAAACATTAACTATATGTCAATTATATGCAAACTATACATACATTTTATGATGCTTTTCCTTTAGCAGTACAGAAATGTGAGTGTTAGAATCAATGAAAGAACATTGTTATTTTCTTGTTCTCTAGATAATACATTATGGGGAATTGGCCATGTGGCAGAGGTGTAGAATTTTACATCTCCCGATGGCAGGCTAACCTGGGAGACAGTACACTGCTGTACACTCCTGCTGATTCTGCTGGAAGGCTGGGTAACCTTTTGTCTTGTTTTACTGGACAGCTGCAGTTCTTGGTTGTTTGGTTGAGACATTTTAAATACAAACTGGTTAACCATCTTATTACTTGTTTCATTGAATTCTATTAAGTCAGAACAAAAACCCAGTTTTAAGTTACTCTGCATTGTTAAATAGTATTATAATGGATGTCAAAATATGCAGAATGTAATCACCTGAGTCCCCATTACTTTTTATTTTAATCATATTTTTTGAAATTACTTTAATATGTGAGGTATTTTATTGAATCCATAATGTCAAAGAAAATAGTGGAAAAAAGAGAGCTTTTGTTCACTGATTTTTACAAGCAATTTAAAAAGTAAGACCCAATTTATAACACACAAAAGCATTTCAATTGCTTCTTTGACATTAACGTATAAATAATATTAAAAATATGAAATATCCAAAATCTAGAAAGAGTATAACAAACGATTGTTAAGAACTAGTACTTAGGTGTATCATTTACTTATATTTTTGTTTGCTTTAATGATTTTAACTATTAAAATATTAGATATAATTACTGTTCAATTTTTTTCACCTTGTTTCCCTCCCCTCTCCCATTTATTGGTATTTGTATTCATTCCAGTAATTGTTTTATACAAGCTTATGTGTGTGTATTTATAAATAATGCACTGCACAATTTGAATGTTTAAATGCATTTGATTGGGAACATAGTTTGTGTAATAGTTTGTGGGGTTTTTTTTCCAAAATATGTTGAAATGTTCAATATTGATGTAGGTAGAGTATCCCATTCAGTTCAACTTCTACAGTGTATTCCATTCTGGGATAAAGCAGTGTATATTATCCATTTTCTTAGTGATGGTAATTAGGGGTTTAAACATCATGGAGCAAACGTCCTTACATATGTCATTTTTTAAAACTCAAGTATACATTTGTGAGAAGGAGCATTGCTGCATCAAACTTGCATATCTTCAGTTGTGTTAAAAATTTCTAATTGACCCTCCAAAGTAGGCAGACTGCTTACACAACAAAGTAAACAGCAGTAAAAGAGCTTCATCCCTTCACATGTTTGTCAAGCCTTTGCTTGCCAGACATATGTTTTCTAAAGCAATGAACACAAAATTACATCATGTTAAAGTTTTAATTTGCATTTCCATAACTAGTCAAGTTGAACACGTTTTGAATTATAAGGTCATTAGCTTCTCAGTTTTCTGAACCCTTGATCATATACTTTGCTCATTTTTTATGCTAATGTGTTTTTATAGTTTGTTGTTTATCAGGGATAGTGCTCCTTTGTCATTTATTACTCATCACGAGTGTGAGAGTGCATTTTTTTTAAAAACGGAGTTATGCCCTTGTTTCCCAGGCTGGAGTGCAGTGGCGCGATCTTGGCTTACTGCAACCTCCGCCTCCCAGGTTCAAGCGATTCTCCTGCTTCAACCTCCCGAGTAGCTGGGATTACAGGCATGTGCCACCACGCTTGGCTATTTTGTATTTTTAGTAGAGATGGGGTTTCACCACGTTGGTCAGGCTGGTCTAGAACTCACCTCAGGAGATCCACCTGCCTTGACCTCCCAAAGTGTTGTGATTATAGGCATGAGCCACCTCACCTGGCCAAGAGTGGAATTCTTTTCAATTACTTGTTTTAATGATACAATGAAATGCTTCAAAGTGACTATATGATTTATAGTATTTGGACAAAAGATTATCTTCAAAATTTGTCATTAAACATAGGTTCTAACTCTCCTATGAAAAAAATAACATTTCACATTATCTTTAGAACTTGTCATAAAACATAGGTTCTACCAGTCTTATAACATTTCACATTTGCCTAGTAACAAAGGATAGCATTTATGAGCTTAATAGTTTATCATTAATGAAATAAGGCAACTAACCCTTAGATGATCAGTAACCAGATTTTAAAATCACTTGTTTAAAATTTGCTCTAGTTTGAAAAAAATAAGTTGAGATTTTAGTCATGTGAACAGAATCTAACACACATGACCTTGATGCAGAAAAACTTATTTCAAACATATAATACCAGTGAAAATAAGTAAAATATGATAAACAATATATAGAAAAAAATTTTGTGAACTTGTGTTAGTCGAAGTTATTTTCTATGAAAAAATCTTAGAATGTAGAGGTTAGCAACATATCCTGGAAATGAACTGCCTTGATTTAAATGCTGGCTGGGGCGCTGGCCCTTTCAGTGGCATTGGGCAAGTTATTTGATGTTGTTATGCCTCCATTTTATCTTCAGAATAAGAACAATAGCATAGTTTAATTTATTGCACAATTATGGATATTGATTGAGCCAAGGTGTGTTCTATACAGATAATAGCATCTGGCACAGAAGGTGCAACACGAGGGTAATGGCATTGTTAGTATAACTATTATCATCAACACGAGGGTAATGGCGTTGTTAGTATAACTATTATCAACACGAGGGTAATGGCGTTGTTAGTATAACTATTATCAACACGAGGGTAATGGTATTGTTAGTATAACTGTTATCATCAACACGAGGGTAATGGTATTGTTAGTATAACTGTTATCATCAACACGAGGGTAATGGTATTGTTAGTATAACTGTTATCATCAACACGAGGGTAATGGTATTGTTAGTATAACTATTATCAACACGAGGGTAATGGTATTGTTAGTATAACTATTATCATCAACACGAGGGTAATGGTATTGTTAGTATAACTATTATCATCAACACGAGGGTAATGGTATTGTTAGTATAACTATTATCATGTCCTGCACATTGACACAAAATAAATTTCCCTCTCCAAACCAGAGCTATTAACAATGGTTTTAAAATCATATCCATACTCTTTCCATGTCTTAAATAGTAAATCCTCATTTTAAAGTGGCTTACCACCCAATTTATTCAACAAATAGCTAAAGAGAGTAGACTCTGCCCAGGATGTATAACCACAGTTAAAACTACAAACTTTTGTATTAAAAAATCACCCAGAAACTTGTATGAAAAGCAAAGTATTGGTTTTATCCCACAAATTTTTATTTAGTATATTTGCCTTGAGACTTGAAATTCTGCATATTTAATAAGCACCCCTTAGTTTATTTGATGAGAAAAATCTTAATTTCAGGATTGAGAAGTTCCGTATAATAGAAAAACAGTATTAATCAAAAGCTTTTAGAAATCGGTTACTCGTAGTCTTCGGCATATATTTTTTATGATCATTTCATGTTAAAATCTCCCACCGTTGTATTTATATAAGCAGTGTGGAAGACGTACAGTGGATTGAATTTAATTTAGGAGGATATTACTCCTACCACACCGTGCTCACCTTGTCTCATTTAAAACTACTGTATATTTTTTCTCAACAATCAGAACACAGATTTCGCTGCCAAATGGACAATCTCACAAAAGTGACAGAATTCCTGCTGATGGAGTTTTCCGGCACCTGGGAGCTGCAGGTGCTGCACGCCGGGCTCTTTCTGCTGATTTATCTGGCAGCGCTGGTGGGAAACCTGCTCATCATTGCGGTCATCACTCTCGATCAGCATCTTCACACTCCCATGTATTTCTTCCTGAAGAACCTCTCTGTTTTGGATCTGTGCTACATCTCAGTCACTGTGCCTAAATCCATCCATAACTCCCTGACTCGCAGAAGCTCCATCTCTTATCTTGGCTGTGTAGCTCAAGTCTATTTTTTCTTTGCCTTTGCATCTGCTGAGCTGGCCTTCCTCACTGTCATGTCCTACGACCGCTATATTGCCATTTGCCACCCCCTCCAATACGGAGCTGTGATGACATCCGGAAGGTGCTATCAGATGGCAGTCACCACCTGGCTAAGCTGTTTCTCCTACGCAACCATCCACACTGGCAACATGTTTTGGGAGCAGGTTTCCAGATCCAACGTGATCCACCAGTTCTTCTGTGACATCCCTCACGTGTTGGCCCTGGTTTCCTGTGAGGTTTTCTTTGTGGAGTTTTTGACCCTGGCCCTGAGCTCATGTTTGGTTCTGGGATGCTTTATTCTCATGATGATGTCCTATTTCCAAATCTTCTCAACGGTGCTGAGAATCCCTTCAGGACAAAGTCGAGCAAAAGCCTTCTCCACCTGCTCCCCCCAGCTGATTGTCGTCATGCTCTTTCTCACCACAGGGCTCTTTGCTGCCTTAGGACCAACGGCAAAAACTCTGTCCGTGCAGGATTTGGTGATCGCTGTGACATACACAGTTTTGCCTCCCTTCCTCAATCCCATCATATATAGTCTTAGGAATAAGGAGATTAAAATAGCCTTGTGGAGACTGATTGTGAAGATACATTTTCCACAAAAGTAGAACGTCCTGGTCTTTACCGTAGATCTGCAAGAAAAACCAAAAAAGCATAAATACTTTATGACAAAAGATGAAAACACTGTTGATGAAATGAAAAACACTGAAAAAACTGTTGAATGGGAGAAAGACTATTTGCACTACTGTATGTAGTTAGAAATGCAAATGTTTCTTCAAAAAGTAAAAGTACATTCATAAAATATTTCAAGGTTGTGGAACTGCAGCTTGTTCTGGTGATCTATTCCTTTCCGTCCCACACGTCTTCCAACTGGTTTAAATAACTTACCCTGAACCTGTAGCCTAACATCCCTGTTACTATGAATTTTTTGGAAGAGGACACACACACACACACACACACAGTTTTAGTACTGGATTTAGCTAGTCAACAACAACAACAACAAAAAAAAAACAAAACAAGCAGAAGGGTTATTAGAACAGGAATACATGTTTTAGATTTTGCAAATATTTCAAGGATGTATCTCTGTCACTTAGCTATTTTTAGAAATCTGTCAGGAAATTAAGCCAATTTCCCTCAATGCATCTACTGAAATTGTCACTTTTTCTTTTTTAACCTGTTAACAATAACTATTACAACAATAAAAACCAATATGTTTCTAGCATTGGCTTTATGTAAGACACTGGTCTAAAGATTTTATTATCTATATCCATATTTATGTCAACTCAATCCTCACAATGACACTACAATGTTGGTTTTATTTATTTCATCTAGATTTCACAGATAATGAACCAATTAGGAGTCAGGAACATGCCCAAGTCCTCACAGCTAAAATGATCAAAAACAAGAATCAGTCTCGGGCAGGTTGGTCAGCGAACAGACAGTGTTTTCCACAACTGTACACCACCTTCCTATGTGGAATAAATACAAACTGATGTTTTCATATTAAACTGTATTTCTGGAATATACCTATTTTTAAATGTTACTGTCATATGCTATCAGATTCCAGATTCTTGTTGCCAGCATCATTTTTAGAATAATTACATTTATTGCATAAAGAGGGTATCAAAGGGTATTTTTCGTCATTCTTTTTTATTTTAAATGTTATTTCACACTCATACAAGCATCTTTTAATCCTCTAAAATCATTTAGGTAATCATCTTTTCCTAAAATGTTTGACAGGTAACAGTTTGACTCACTTGGGCATGGAGGCTAGTTTGGAAGATAATGAAATTTTACATTTCCTTAGTGATATTTGGTATACTCAATTTTTACAAAGCTTTAAATTTAGAAAATTGGTAAGTTAATAGAAAATGCTTCATTTTATTATGGATTTTTGAATGTGTAGAATTTGAAGTTATAGTTTCACTTCTATTTAAAATTGAGTTCTTTTCTAATTCATTGATCAGATTTTCTAAAATGACTTATTTCATGTTTATTTTTACATAAAAATTTAAACATGTGTTTTTTAAATGTATTCACTTTTTGAAATTTAGGTATAATTGACAAATAAGGATTGTATATATTTGTGATATACGACGTTAATGTTTTGATAGATGTGTTCATTGAAAAGTGATTAAATCAAAGTGGCAAGAGCTGTGGGAGGTCTCCAGTTGACTGAGGTCCTCAGAGTCCCTCTAGGTCCCTGGACAGGGAGCTGGCACCAGGCGGTGGCTGAGGCTGGGACTGGCAAGGTGCACAAGCTTGGGTGCAGGGCTGGCTGCAGGAATATGCACCGCAGCGGGGGTTAACTATGAGTAAGCACATGGTGGTGAGGGGCAGGGGCAGGGGCAGGGCCAAGGGCAAGAGCTGCAGCAGAGTAAAAATACATGCATGGGGGTGGAGTTGGTTTGTGCAAGCACAGGGATGTAAAAATCAGGGACAGTGACATGCACATGTGTGAGGCTGCTGGTGCCAGATGAGGGACTGCAACAGGCTGTAGTGTGTGTGTATACAGCTATGGTGCCAAAGCTGGCAGCATGTATGTATGTGGCTGTGGGGGCCAGCTGCAGGTGCAAGCATGGTGCTAGGGACAGGCACATGGGGGTCATAGTTGGGTGTGCGAATGTTTCTGCGATGAAACTGACAGCAGGCGTGTGTGCAGCTGCAGGGACTGTAGGCAACACACATGCTGGCAGGGCCAGCTATGGAACTCAGGTGGCTGTAAGCATGCTCACAGCTGCTTGGCCTGGAGTTGCAGCATGCATTCATGGCTGCAGGGGCAAGCATGGCAGTGGGTGCTGGGTGCTGGAAGCTGGAGCCAGCTGCTGGGTATATGCAGCTGAGGGGACTGGGTCTGGAAGCCCGCATGAGCCAGGCTACAGTCGGTAGCCAAGGGAGAGCACGCGGCAGTGAGGGTCAGGACCAGGGGGTAGCCAAGGGTGAGAGCTCAGCAGTGGGGACAGGGGCTGGCAGAAAGGGCCCGGGTCGTTTGTGGGCACATTCACAGCACTGGTCCTTGGGCTGGGGTGCTGGTGGCAGCTGCAGCTGAGGTGGCTCTAAGGAGGGAGTGTTTGGGGGGGGCATGCCTCAAGGCCCTGGAGACTGTGCAGGAAAAACCTGTGAGGCCCTCAGTGCGGAGATTTATAGGAATTCCACTGGGCTCTGCTGGCGATTGGCTTCCTTGGTGACAAAATCTGCTGGAGATGAAGCAGCTCATGTCTGCAATGGCTAAACCCAGAGGAATCCTCAGCCGTGAACGCTGAGGGGGTGCGGTGCCTGGAAAGGCTGTTAAAGTTCCCAGGGGAGAGGGCTGTGGGCGTCCTGTGCAGAGAAAGCCAGCGGGGACTGAGGGGGCTGCTGCAGTGTGAGGAGCCCCCATCCCTCGTCTTTCTTCCCGGGTGTTTCCCGCTGTTTCGGCTATTCTGGTCTCCTTCGTAATTTGGTGGCAGGGGGGCGGGTGGCGGTAAAACTGAAGTTTTGGGCAGTGCCCAGAAGGCCAGACCCGGGAATGGTTGTTCCTCCTCCTCTCCTTTTCCTTGCAAGGGAAACCTGCGATCTGGGGGGTTTCCTCTGCACTAAGGGGTCCTGGCCTGGAGGATGGGTCGATGCCAAATGAAGTTGTGCTGCCTTTTCTTGAGCAGTTTTTCTGTTATTTTCCTCCACTGTATTGCTGTAGCCTCTTACATGGACTCCTGAGCTTTTCCAGAGTTATTTTCATTTGTGGATACTTGTGCAGTTGTTCTTCTGGGGGGGAACTGAAGCTGGAATCTCCTCCTCTGCTGTCCTGCTTCCTGCAGTAGGAATTAAAAATGTTTATATAATGAAATTTATGCTTTTTGTGTACATTTGAGTTGTGACACATGCATGGGGTCACGAAACAATGATCACTACGTGGGTTCAGAACAAGGTTTAATCCCCCAAATTCTCTTCCGCTCCAGCTCTCCCTTCACTCCAGCCTCTGGCAGACACTTACCTGTTACCTCTCCCTGCAGTCTGCCTTTCACAAAACAGGAGCTAAATTGAGTCACAAAATATGAGTAGCATTTTGAGTCTGGTGGTCTTTCTTAGCAAAGTGTATGTAAGACTCATCGAGGTTGATTTATATATAAAGCGTTCCTTTTTATTGCTGAAGTTTTCCATTTTATGGATTATCACTGCTTTCATTCACCAGTTGTTTCCAATTTTCGGTCATTATAAACATGGCTAGTACAAACATTCAGGTATAGGTTTTCGTATGAACATAACTTTTCATTTCTCATGGGCAATGTAAGCTAAAAATAAAATCATAGGCCCCCTGCCAACTGAACAGACCACGCTGCTTTGGTCAAGGGGACCCCAGAAAAAAAAATTAAAAACTGAGTTCCTCGACGTGACTGACAGGAGGTCAGACACACTTCCCTTTAGCAGTTTACACACAACAATGGCTGGCTTTAATGCCAATATAGAGATAATATAAGATTCGTAGACTTTTTTTTTTTTTTTTTGACGCCAAATCATTTGAGATGGTGTCTTGCTCTGTTGTCCAGGCTGGAGTGCAGTGGTGCAATCTTGGCTCACTGCAATCTCCACCTCCCAGGTTTAAGCCATTCTCGTACCTCACCCTCCAGAGTAGCTGGGACTACAGGCACGTGCCACGACTCCAGGCTGATTTTTGTACTTTTAGTAGAGATGAGTTTTCCACCTTGTTGGCCAGGCTGGTCTTGAACTTCTGGCCTCAAGTGATCCACCTACCTTGGCCTCCCAAAGTGCTGGGATTACAGGCATGCACCACTGCGCCCCATCTCCTTTATGGCAACAAAATACCAAGTTATAAACAAGACCTAAGGCCATGCCAGGCAAGGGTTAAGTCATGCACTGTCTGCCACCGGGTTTCCCTTTTTCTCTAACAGCTAAACTAGTACTGCCCTGGAGAGAAGCCATTTGAAAACAATTGTAGCTTACCACTCCACACCGACTCCTTGTTCCACCAGCATAACTACAGCTTTCACTGGAGAAGAGACTGACTTCGGTACCTCTCTTCTGATAAGACCACCACTGAGCATGGACTGATTCTGGCTGGTTTACAGAGGCTGTGCACTTGCCTGCCTTCCTGTCATGAAAAGACCTTTTGACCTACGGGACCTAATTGCAACACATTTAAATGTGAAGTCTCCACTCCAAAGTGAACGTGGGTTACATGTTGCATATCCATGTGTCAGGACCTGTTACATGTGTGTGTCTAGCTAACCTATTTAGTATAAAGCTCCTACCCCAACCTCTTCTCCTCCCCGATCGAAACCCCTGTCTCATTTTGCACAGCAGGGGAATGTGCAGATGAGATTCCATCTACCTGGGCAGCTTTCCTGAGCCTTGGATGACTGCTTTGCCCTGGAGTCTGGGCTTCTGCTGATTCTTGCTGCCTGTCTGTGAGGAATGAAGCTACTTTGCCTGATTTGTTTCATGAGTGTTTTGTCTCACCAGACTCACACTCTGGCAGCTGGGTTTGGGCAAAGCCTCCAGCCAGACACAGAACCTTAGCCCAAATCGGGGAGGCCTGTAGGGTCCTCTCCTGGAACTGGTAAACAATGCACAGAGCTCTTTTCCTAAGTATTGATACTAGTACACAGTATATATATTATATATATACACATACACATTTATCTCACGTTTTCTTTCCATTCATACACTGATGCACACTAAGGTTGATTCCATATCTTGGCTATTGTTAATAATGCTGCAATGAACATGGGAGGAAGACATCTCTTTAGCCTTCTGATTTTAGTTTCTTTAGGTGTATAAGCAGAAGTGCGATCACTAAATTTAAAGACAGTCCTGCAGGGTGAGGTGGCATGTGCCTGTCGTCCCAGCTACTAGGGAGGCTGAGGCAGGGGGATTGCGTAAGGCCGGCAGTTCAAGGCTCTAGAGTGCTAGGATTGTGCCAGTGAGTAGCTGCTGCAATCTCTCTGGAAACAATTGGGAAAATACAGTAAAACACAGAAAATTCTGCACATATGATTCTTTGGTATGCTGCCAAATAATGTGTAAAATTATTTTTTCTCATTTTTATCTAAATATGCATTTGTAGTTATCAATGTAATAGATGTTTATTGCTTTAAATGTCTTTCTTAAAAACTATCCTGCTTTAATTTTATAAAATAAGGAAAAAAAGTTACTCAAAGTGCTAAAACAGGAGAAAGAATTCTTTGCTTAGGCCTATCTATTTGCAACTATTTTATATAAAATTTTATTTGAATTCTTAGTATGTGTTTTTTTTTTCCTGTTCTTGAAAGTACATTTAAAACATCATTAAATATTGTTAATAATTTTAAATGAATGTAAATGTTTTATTGCATAAAACATTTGTTATTAAGCTATCATTGTTTTTCTCTCGTAAGATGAACATCTAAAACTCTAAGATAATTTGCCATGGATCAATATATTTTACTTAAATACAATCCTAGATAAGCGAGTACTTTCACCCTCAATCTTATGACCCTGAGGTCGGAGAAGCCAACGGCCCAGAATGGGGAAAATGTGCTAGCTTTCTTCAGCTTCTATAGCTGAAATTTATGGATTTGGACTCAGGACCAGCTATAGCTGGTAAGGCTCAAATAACCCCTGTCCCACCAGAGCAGGTGTGAGTGATCCTGAGTGACCACTCAGGGTTCTTGAGGTCAAGGACTATTTTATGGGAATTTTAGGGAGCGAACTCATCACTTAATGAAGGAGGGAACAGGACTTCTAAGAAAGACAAGCACATTATAAATAGTTTTTAATCCCTTTCTATATTTAGTATAATAAAGCACATAGTATATAGCATATAGCTATATTATAGTAGTACATAGTATAATATAACATAGCTATATTATAATAGTACATAGTATAATATAGCATAGCTATTATAATACATAGTATAATATAGCATATAGCTGCAATAGCACATAGTATAATATAGCATGTAGTATACATATTACATAAGTATTACATAACATGTAGTACATAGTATAATACAGCATATAGTACATAGCCCTGACTTCACCACTACGCAATCTTTGCATGCAACAAATTGCACTCATACCCCTTAAATTTATACCAAAAAAATATATAGCACATTCAAATGCCAAAACAGAAACATTATTTAGTGGTCATCAGAAAGGAAACAGTTGCTAAAAATCAAACAGCAGAACATGGCCTTCACTGAAGCCCTCTTGCCACTCCTCCAATCAGCACATGCTCCCCACCAAAAACATAAACATCATTCTAATTTTTTAATTCTTATGTTGAACTTTATTCAGAAAAGCCACAAAATTTGTACAGAGTATGTATATAGTGCTCACCCAGCTTCTCCTAATTTTATACAGAGTTTCACTTATGCTCTTGTGTCATTCATATTTTTCTTGATCCAGAGCCCCCAGCATTCAACATTTCCATTAAGTGAATTTTGAGGGCTGTACCAATTGGGGAAGGAGAAGTTGCCCACCTGCATGAAGTAGGTAAAAGGATCAGAGATCTAACAGCTTTTTATACAAATTTTAGACAAGCTTCCTATTTGAAGTGTTTAGAGGTACTTGATTACTTCAACTTTGAGCTTTTAGAGGGATTCTTCCAGTATAATTCTGGAAGCTTCTGAGCTTCTATGACCAAATAAATATTCAGCTTTTTTAGATCTAAGAAGTCCAATTCTAATCATCCTTTTTTCAGTCTCCAAAAATTTCTTGCTGTTATCTTCTTTCCCAAACTCTTGGCCTTTGTGTATTTATACTTCAAATTAAATATAATAGTTCCTTCAGACAGTGGTAAAAACTCTTGTCTAAAAAAAGAAATCTGAAAATGTCTTGTGTTCTCCACCTTTACTTTTCAATGATACTTTAGCTGGATTTAGAATGAAGGCTTTATATGTAACCTGAAATTATTTCATAGCACATACAACTATAATAAAATGTGTGTGTAATTAAAAAATAGAATTAAAACTTCATAAAGTCTTCAACTTTTTCCTTTGAGACTTCCTGTTTGTCCTGTGGTTTATAAATATATTAATTTCCAAATAGTTGATTTTTCCAGTTGTTTTCATATAATTTACTTTCAGTTTGATTCCAGTGTTGCCAGAGAAAACATTCCACATGATTTCAAATCTTTTAAATTTGTTAAGGTTTGTTTAATGATCTGTGATATGGTCTATCTTGTTGATTATTCATGAGTCTTTGGAAAAAAAAGTATATTCTGATGTTGAATAGAATGTTCTCAAAGACGTTAAATCTGTTATCACCACATCCCCTGTGGACAGCCTCACGACTACATTAGATACCTTGTTTACATGTTCCTGGCGTATTGTCCTTTTTGTCATTATGTAGTAGCTCTATAAAATATTTTGAATAAACCATTGAATGCAAACTTTATCTTTTGTTTATCTATATTGTTATCCCCTAAAGTAGCAAGGTATTATCTGGTATCATTTGGTGATAATAGGAATGCATGAAATGGAGATCATTGCATAAACAAGACCTGACTGCTGCCGATATACACTCTAATCAGTGAGACCCTGAGCACAGTCTTCTTGAGTGACTGAAGCAGCATTAGGTTGGTGAAAAAGTAATTGCAATTTTTGCCATTGCTTTTAATGGCAAAAACCACAATAATCAATAATTATAAATCAGGAAGTATTGTTGGAAAATAGTAATTCATCTAAGTGACAATACTATGAAGTCTGCGATTGTTTTAAAGCCTTGCTTTATGACAAGGAGAAAAGATGACGTAGCAGCCTGCGATGAGTAGTACCAATAAGGGACATTGAATGTGAGGAACATTGCCCTGGAATATTAATTTTCTGTCTTCCAAGAATTGTAGAATAGTTCAGAGGGAGTCAAAAACATGAGAGACATTGGATACAAAAATGCTGCTAAGTGAAAGAAAACCGAGATGTAGATTTTAGATGCTATATTTTTGAAAGCGACCGAGAATGGAAAATTTGGGGAGTGCTATGGGAGACTGCTTCTACTCAACAGCAGTGTCATAGGCATGTATTCTGTGCTTGCCATGCTCGAGGCATTGTGCTATAATGTGGGGAATATTGTGAACAAGAGATGATATCCCTGCTCTCATAGAGCTCGCAGGCCTGTGGAAGAGAGAGACGCCAAGGGCAAAAACAATAAATGGGTTCTACTATTTCATATGACCAGTTTCATACATAAAAGATCAGGGTATTGTAATTAAGGATAGCAGTGAAGGATGCAGGAACCAGAGGAGGATCATTTCACTCGGGGAAAACTAAAAGAGGGGAGAGTTTTCTGCTGAGGAAGTGTGTCAGCTCCAAGAAATCCAGCACGGCTAGGAAAAAGCGAGGGTCATGTGCACTGGATGCGGTCAGGTGCATCAGCTGAACTCACTTTCTCTTTCATGTTTCTGTGACCGTGCCATGAACTGATCTCATTGTTACTCTGCAAGTCACCCTGAATTAACTACAGAGTGCCCATTCTGTCTCATTAAACTGTATCACTTCTTTATCTGTTTCCACAGCATTCTAGCATATCTACTTACCTTACCTTGGCTCAGAAGGCAATAGGGCCTGAGACTGTGGCATTTGGACAAGAACGTTCAAGATGTCCATCCAGCTTTTGTTTTTGAAATATAGGTTCAGTTTTTCCTCCTGTGAAAAATAATAAATTCAGATCAATGCCATGTGGTGGTTTTGATTACATTGATTATATTTGTGGAATATCTTTTTTGTTGTATAAATGTATTTTATGAGCACTATAATTTAATATATATATGAAGAATAAATAGTTATCTGTGATACCATCAAATAAATTTACTAGAAAAATTTTTTATTTTCTATATATTTTTAATATGTAATATGGATAAGCAGAATATAAAAGATACTATATTATATATAAGATACTATATAATATATATAAAAGATACTATATATTATATAAAAGGTTATATGCTATATATAATAGTATCTTGTATAGTCTATATATGCTATAGAAGTATATATACTATATATAGTATAGACTATGAAATATAGATTCTATATATACTGTAGAATCATGCCATATATAGCTCTATATGTGCCTAAATAAAATTGTATACAGTCTCATGTCTTTACTTTTAGAAATATTACTTTTTTAGATATAAATTTTCATAATTTGCCTTTGAAACAGAATTTATGTAACATTGTTCTCTTATTTTAAAAGTAGGCTTATTAAAATTTTTGATCATCTGAAACACTGAGATGAATATCTATGTAAAGAATTCCTAGATTCTCTTTGTGATTAAGTGTTTATTTAAAGTGTTCATTTCTAATTTATATATCCAAGTTGCTTCCTCTCAACAATCTATCATGACAGAGGATAGAACCTGGTGACATCTTTTTACTTTATTCACAACAGTACTGATGATCATTTTTTCTTTCTGTAATTCAGCAGTAAGAGTGAGACCTTATTGTAGATATTGTAGATATAGTTTACATTTTTATCATTAATGTTTTGTTTTGTATTTGTGTTCTCTGCAAATTTTTTAGTAAAATGTGTAATTAAATGTCTTATTCTGATATTAATATCTAAGTGATTGTTATACGTTACTCATCTTTATCTTTTGCTTTGTCGTAGATCAAAACAAATTTTCCAAGTAAAATAATAATCTACTTTTTTATTCCCAAATATATACACATATATATATTTTTTTCTCCTTTCAAATCCTATTTTCCAGGGTACTTGTTTTTTCAGCTTTCGTTTTAGATTCAGGGGGTCTGTGTGCAGGTTTGTTACCTGGGTATAGTGTGATGCTGACGTTTCAGTTATGGATGACCCCACCATGCAGGTACCAAACACCCAGTAGGTAACTTTCTAACCCTCATCTCCCCCGACTCCTTCCCCATCTAGCAGTAACCAGTTTCAACTGTTGACATCTTTATATTCGTGAATACATGGTAGTTTGTTTGTTGTCTTTCTTTATACATTAGACAAATCTTTACCCATGCATTTTCCAATTGTTTGAGTTTCGTTTTCTACAGCTTTAATCAATTTTTATATGTAAAAACAGTATATAAAATGTATTCCTAATGTGTTATTAAATTTTCAGAATATTTTAAGTAATATTTTCTCAATCACTGAATTACAATGGCAATTTTGTTGCTTGTATTTTCAAAGAGTTCTGTTAAAATCATGGCAGGGAACTACACCTTCCTTTCCATTGCCATGTTATGTCCAAAATGAACCCATCATTTTGGAGAGAGGTGGGAAAACACCTATTGCCCATCTCTCTTATATTTTCATCAGTTTATGGCACTAGAAAACTTCAGTAATTTCATTAAGTAGTACTTAATAAATATATTAATACGTGGATTTTAGTTTGAAATAGACCATAGTTCCATTAAAGTTGGTTAGCCCTGTTTCTAATTAACACACACAAAATGCCCACATGTGTAGAATAATTAAATAGTGGGGTTTATGTTAAAACACTATGTAAATATTGCACTACCTCTTTATGCTTCTTAATATGAGGAATTTTTAAAATTCACTTTTATGAAACAATAAAATAATGTGTAGTAAAATTTCATTAACAAAGAAGCCATAATGGGTTTATGTGTTTCTTTTTTATTTCTTCACAAAACCCATTCTCTTAGTTCATTTTCTATAAAGAAAACTTATTCCTTACAATTATGGAGGCTGAGAAGTCCAAGGGCAAGGGTCCACATGCAGCGAGGGCTCTCCAGCCAGCGGGGACTCCCTGCAGAGCATCAGGGGGACCAGTGGGAACCCTCCAGCCAGCGGGGACTCCCTGCAGAGCATCAGGCGGACCAGGACATTACATGATGGAGGGAGCTGAGCAGTCTGATGTGCTAGCCCAGATCTCTCTTATTATCTAGCCCACTTCCATGATAATCCATTAATCCATGAATTAATTCATTTATGAGAACAGAGGCCTTACGAGCAAATCATCTCTTAAAGTCCCCACCTCTGAACACAGCTACGTAAAAAAATTTTTTAGAGTATCATTTTGGTTTTAATCTATAAATTATTTTTCAAAATTTGTGGGTACATGTTAGGTGCGTATATTTATGGAATACATGATATGTTTTGATACGGGCATGCAGTGTGGAAGAAGCCCATCATGGAGAATGGGGTATTTATCTTCTAAAGCATTTATCCTTTGCATTACAAACAATCCAATTACATGCCTTAAGCTATTTTAAAATGTACAATTAAATTATTACTATAGTCATCCTTTCATGATATCAAATAGTAGGTCTTATTCATTCTTGCTATATTTTTGTACCCAACAACCATCCCCACCTTCCCTCAATCCGCCAGTACCCTTCCCAGCCTCTAGTGCCATCTTCTGTTCTCTGTGTCCATGAGTCCAGTTGATTTGATGTTTAGAGCCCACAAATAAAGGAGAACATGTGATGTTTGTCTTTCTGATCCTGGCTTATTTCACTCAGCATAAGGATCTCCAGTCCCATCTATGCTGTTGCAAATGACTGGATCTCATTCTTTACAACTGAATACTACTCCACTACTCTGTTGTGTATAAGTACCACATTTTCCTTGTGCATTCATCGGTTGATAGGCACTTTGGTAGCTTCCAAATCTTGGCTATTATGAAGGGCGCTGCAACAAACATGGGAGTGCAAGTATTTCTTCAATGTACTGATTTCTTCTCTCTTTTTTTTTTTTTTTCCTGAGATGGAGTCTTGCTCTTGTTTGTTACCCAGGCTGGAGTGCAGTGGCACCACCTCGGCTCACTGCAACCTCTGCCTCCTGGGTTCAAGCAATTCTCCTGTCTCAGCCTCCCGAGTGGCGCACACCACCACGGCCAGCTCACTTTTGTATTTTTAATAAAGGTGGGGTTTTGCCATATTGGCCAGGCTGGTCTTGAACTCCTGACCTCAGGTGATCCACTCACCTTGGCCTCCCAAAGTGCTGGGATTACAGGCATGAGCCACTGTGCCCGGCCTGTATGATAATTTTTTAAAATGTTGTATGTGTATGAAATTTTAAAAAATGGTGTGTGTGTTTGAAAATTAGGCATTTAAGTTGTGGTCCTATATGCTTTTTGTTTTGCATGAATTCATTAATATTCATGTTATGTAAAAGAAATCATTGTTTTTTATTTCTTAAAAAGTAAACCTTTTTCATGGTGTTTGGAGTGGTGGAACCATATACATATTTCAGCAGTCTCACCATATAGTTTTTAAATAATTGCAATACTGAATGGTCATTTAATTATGTCAGACAATTTTTTTCCTGGGGCATCCATTGAAAACCTGTTCTGCAGATCAATAATGGGTAAAAATTGATGTGTTCTTGTTTTAGATTTACCATTTATAAAATACCTTACAAATACATAATTATAAATATATTCACAAACTTAAAAGTATGCTCAATGCAGTTATTTAAAAAAGGAAATATTCATGTTATTCAATTGTAGGGAAGATTTTCAATAAATGGTGAATATTTTTATACATCATTCTGAAAAGAAATGCTCACAATAGAGTATGA
>NW_012101597.1:113080-119344 GCF_000951045.1 Mandrillus leucophaeus
TACGTTTATTGATTTGCATATGTTGAACCAGCCTTGCATCCCAGGGATGAAGCCCACTTGATCATGGTGGATAAGCTTTTTGATGTGCTGCTGGATCTTTAAATGTCACATCTTTGGTCTAGGGCCGTATTCTATTTCAGTTGATCGAGACTGTGACACAGGTACATTCTTCCCAATGCCGTGGTTCTCAGGTTATCAGGAATAAAGCATTTGTACGTGTGAGGCTTCCTGTAGGGCGTCTTCTCTACTTGCATATTGTAAATAAAAGCATGCACTCCTCAGCATGTTCTGCTCAGTTCCCAAATCTTCCTTCCATTACTGAGGGAGGAAAGTCACATAAGAATATCCTAGAAGACAAACTTAACCAGACTTATTTCCCTCTTGTTTTGTTAAGTTGGATATTCATCATTTTGTTTGCTGAAAGTATATTGAAGAGGTGCCAGTTGGACAGGGTATTTGTGAAGAGGCAGCCTGAGTCATTAGGGAATTCTCCTGATGCCTTTTTGTTCTGTGTGTGCAGCCATTTTGCCTTCAGTCCAGGCATTGGAAGGAGTGGCAGGTCCAAACGTCATCCTTAACATTTGTAGGCAGGCCACAATATTCACACAAGGATGAATTATTATAAATCTAAATGTTGGAAGGCTGAGGCAGAGGAATCACTTTAGCTCAGGAGGTCGAGGCTGCAGTGAGCCATGACTGAGCCACTCACTCCAGCCTGGGCAACAGACCAAGACCCTGTCCAAAAAAGAAAAGTCTAAATCACTTGAAAATTCCACTTCCACCCCAGATTCTGCCTGCATTTTACCCTTTATTTGCACTGATGTTTTCATGCTTCTTTTCTCTTATAATGAGAATATGAAGTAAAATTACAACCACAGATTAAATCACTTTTTTTCTGTAATTGCACAGTTCTCTTAAAATACTTGAAGTTGACAAATTGATGAAGCTCAGTCTCTTTGGGAAAAGAAAGAGAAAGAGGCTGAGACAGACAAAAATACACAGAGATAGAGACAGAATTAAAACAAAGTAAAAGTTTGGTCAAATATAAGAATACGGTTCTTATTAAAATGCTTCTAAATATTTCATTTTTTGCTGTTTTGAAAACCAAACATATTACTATGATCATTAACAGGAGACAGTGTGTGGGATTCATGTTTCAAATTTTAAAGTATAAAATTATGTGAGTAACTTTGTTTTCCAGAGTTTAAGGCCAGAAACAATAATTTATTTTATGAATTTTCTATAAACATGTTAAAACACTTACCTTTTAGTGTATGGCACTTTTACTCAACTTTTAAACAACTAAAAGGGAACCAACTTAAACAATATATGAATCAGTCTCCTTAATGCAAGTTTGCTTATTTGATTCTTTTAATAAAATATTAGTCATTATTTGCATCCCGCAATTCTGTGGAAACAAAGCATCACAACTCTGAATAATAATTGTTTCTCGTGTTGTAAATAAGCCAATAGAGTGGGATGGTCCATTCTCTGGTTAAAACTTACATATTCTGAGAAAATGGTCATATATTTTTTCATTGGTTTTCATTGTTATCTACATTATATACATTGCTTTGCCTAGTCACATATATATACACACACACACGTAGATGCACACAAACTATAGAATAAACGTGAACTGTAGAAATGGCAGTGTGTATCAACCGCTATGGAAACATATTATAAAACAGTTAATTCTGCAGAAGGATGAGAAGGATGGTGTTTCAGGACAGCTAGGAAATGCAGACATTTCAGCTGAGCTTTGAAGCGCTAGAAGTTTATCAGCTGGGCTGGCACATTAGATAGAAATAATGGATACATGAACCTTGATGGCAGGTGGAGTAAAGGACAACCGTTTTTTTCTAGATTGAACATAGGGTCTTGGGACTGACAAGAGGAATGTCTGGGGAGAATGAACCCTCACTCGGCCTTGGCGTGTTTCACTTCGTTGAATTCCAGGTGTTTTGCTAG
The DNA here is from genome assembly GCF_000951045.1 of Mandrillus leucophaeus. Lineage (NCBI taxonomy): Eukaryota > Metazoa > Chordata > Mammalia > Primates > Cercopithecidae > Mandrillus > Mandrillus leucophaeus. Next base: position 115,052 of record NW_012101597.1, read on the forward strand.
TTCCCGTGGCTTTGTCCAACAGCATTTCCCAGCATCAGGGTCCTCAAGGCCCCTTTCATATCTTTGTTTCTCAGAGTGTAGATAATGGGATTTAAAAGGGGGGTGACTACGGTATAGAAAAGAGAAACAAACTTTCCCTGGTTTTTGGATCTACTATTGGCCGGTTGAAGGTACATGAATATGATGGTCCCATAGAAAATGACGACCACAACCAGGTGAGAGGAACAGGTCCCAAAGGCCTTTTGGCGCCCCGCAGCTGATTGTATCCTTAACACAGCTTGGGTGATAAAGCCATAGGAGACTAAGATGAGTAACACCGGGACTACTAGAAAGACTACACTGGCCACAAAGAGTTCTGCCTCGTTGAAAGTCGTATCCACACAGGCCAGTTTGATGAGCACTGGCACCTCACAGAAAATATGATCCAGTTTGCGATGACCACAGAGAGGCAGCTGCACAGTGAGGGAGCACTGAACCAGGGAGGTAACGAGGCCGCTGAGCCACGCTACACTGGCCAGAGACGCACAGAGCCTCGGGTGCATCATGACTGTGTAGTGCAGTGGCCGGCAGACAGCAGCATAGCGGTCATAAGCCATGACGGCCAAGAGGATGCACTCAGACGAGCCCAAGCCCATGGCCACGTAGAGCTGGGCCACACAGCCACCGTAGCTCATGGTTTTGTCTGTCTTATTCATGGTAACCAGCAACTGTGGGGCAACACTGGTGGTAAAGCAGATGTCCACACACGAGAGGTTGCTGAGGAAGAAGTACATCGGAGTGTGGAGTCTGGAGTCCAGACGAGACACTAGTAAGATGGCAGTGTTCCCCAGAAGGCTCAAGATGTAGAAGAACAAAATGATGACAAAGAGAAACCTCTCTAGCTGAGGTTGATCTGAAAATCCCAGGAGAAGAAACCCCTTTTCAGAGCTGTTGTTGGTTTCCTCCATTTTCCTGCCGCTTCAGAACACGTCAGCTTCAAATACCAAGTGATTAATATCTGGAGGAGAGAAAGTAATGAGGTCAAGACTGGTAATCCACAATCGTTTACAGTATGATTCTGTTCCTTATGTATCTCCTAAAACATGTTGTGAAGACCTAGAGAACTTTCCTCAACATAAATCCATGGGCTGGAAATGCCACTTCCTTCTATGTTTATTGAATGAAGTTTTACTCAAATGACAAAAGTATTGTATTAACTTTTGTTTTGATATTTGTATTTACTCACTCTTTGCTTATTCTTGTACTTTGCCGATTTTTACACGGATATATTTGTATGTTGAAATGCTGTATTTATGCAGTAAAGCAACTGACCCAATGTCCTTTCTAATCAAATATTTTGTTACATTTATACAAATATATATATTTTTTGAGATGGAGTCTTGCTCTGTCACCCGGACTACAGTGCAGTGGCGTGATCTCTGCTGACTGCAACCTCTGCTTCCTGGGTTCAAATAATTCTCTTGCCTCAGCCTCAAGAGTAGCTGAGACTACAGGCGTGTGCCACCATGCCCAGCTAATTTTTGTATTTTCTTTTGTTTTTTGAGATGGAATCTCTGTCTCCCAGGCTGGAGTGCAGTGGTGCAATCTCTGCTCACTGCAAACTTCACCTCCTGCGTTCAACTAATTCTACTGCCTTAGCCTCCCAAGTAGCTGGGATTACAGGTACAGGCCCCACGCCCAGCTAATTTTTGTATTTTTTTTTTTTTTTAAGTAGAGATGCTGTTTCACCATGTTGACCAGGCTGGTCTCGAACTCCTGACCTCAGGTGACCTACCTGTCTCGGCCTCCCAAAGTGCTGGGATTATAGGCATGAGCCACTGTCCATGGCCTCAGTTTTGTATTTTTAGCGAGATGCTGTTTCACCATGTTGGCTAGGGTGCTCTTGAACAACTGACCTCAAGTGATCCACCTGACTCAGCCTCCCAAAGTGCTGGGGTTAGCAGGCATGAGTCACCGCGCCCAACCTCCATACAAATCTTGACTAATATTCACAAGCTACTATCAAAGTGATATTGTCAAATGCCAAGTCAAAATAAAATGGAGAATTTATAAAATGAAATGTGTGTATGTTACTCTATATGTATAATAGTTGTCTAGGTAAAATTACATCAAAAGCCAAAGCAAAATTAAATTTTTCTTTTTCAATTATACTTTAAGTTCTAGGGGACATGTGCAGAACATGCAGGTTTGTTACATAGGTATACACGTGCCATGGTGCTTTCCTGCAGCCATCAAACCATCATCTACGTTAAGTATTTCTCCTAATGCTATCCCTCCCCTGGTCCCCCAACCCACCAACAGACCCTGGTGTTTGATGTTCTCCCTGTGTCCATGTGTTCTTATTGTTCAACTACCATTTATGAATGAGAACATGTGGTGTTTGCTTTTCTGTTCCTGTGTTAGTTTGCTGAAAATGATGGTTTCTACCTTCATCCATGTCCACGCAAAGGATGTGAACTCATCCTTTTCTATGGCTGCATAGTATTCCATGTTGTATATGTGCCACACTTTCTTTATCCAGTCTACCGTTGGTGGGCATTTAGGTTAGTTCCAAGTCTTTGCTATTATGAATAGTGCCACAGTAAACACATGTGTCCATGTGTCTTTATAGAATGATTTATAATCCTTTGGGTATATAAACCACACTGCCCAAAGTAAATTATAGATTCAATGCTATCCCCATCAAGCTACCATTGACTTTCTTCACAGAACTAGAAAAAACTACTTTAAATTTCATATGGAACCAAAAAAGACCCTGCATAGTCAAGACAATCTTAAGCAAAAAGGACAAAGCTGGAGGCATCACACTACCTGACTTCAAACTATACTACAAGGCTACAGTAACCAAAACAGCATAGTACTGGGACCAAAACAGAGATATAGACCAATGGAACAGAACAGAGGCCTCAGAAATACTACCACACATCTACAACCATCTGATCTTTGACAAACCTGACAAAAACAAGCAGTGGGAAATCAGTTTCATGTTTAATAAATGGTGTTGGGAAAATTGGCTAGCCACATGCAGAAACCTGAAACTGGACCTCTTCCTTATATCTTATACAAAAATTAACTCAAGATAGATTAAAGACTTCAATGTTAGAGCTAAAACAATAAAAACCCTAGAAGAAAACCTAGGCAATACCATTCAGGAGACAGACATGGGTAAAGACTTCATGATGAAAACACCAAAAGCAATGGCAACAAAAGCCAAAATTGACAAGTGGGATCTAATTAAAATAAAGAGCTTCTGCACAGCCAAAGAAACTACCATCAGAGTGAACAGGCAACCTACACAATGGGAGAAAATTTTTGCAATCTGTCTAAGGTCTAATATCCAGAATCTACAGATAACTTAAATTTACAAGAAAAAAAAACCCTCAAAAAGTGGGTGAAGGATATGGACAGACACTTCTCAAAAGACATTTATGCAGCTAACAAACATGAAAAAAAGCTCATCATCACTGGCTTTAGAGAAATGCAAATCAAAACCACAATGAGATACCATCTCACACCAGTTAGAATGGCGATCACTAAAAATTCAGGAAACAACAGATGCTGGAGAGGAGGTGGAGAAATAGGAATGCTTTCGCAAAATAAGTTTTTAAAAGTAAGTGAAAAAAGAAGACCAAGAAAAATTCCATAGCTGTGTGTGGAGTGCAGAGTGCTTCCCTACCTTCTGAAGTCACAAAAAGATGATGCCAAATCAGGCGTTTTAATTGTGTGTAACTTTAGTAGCAGGGGAGAAAGAGAAACTGAACAAATATTAAGCTAATGGGTAACTTACACTCTATGATTTTTGTAACTTTCCAATATGTTTATGTTTTTGTGTTTGTGTATGTGTGTACACGATATAATTAGGGGGCAATTCGGAGATTGCATTATTTCTGTAACTATATATAGATTTCTTTGAGGCCAGAAGTTGTGGAATTTAAGACTTTCTTTTCCTTAAGAGAATGAAGCTATACAGAAACCTTCTGTGATGAGGAATTGTGTAAAACCATCGTTGTTTGAGCTAGAATTATTTAGGGGAAAGACAAAAAATCATTTGATCCTCAAAGCACTTTGTTCATTCCCTCTGTTACTATTGTTGTTAATAAAGTTAAAAATAAGTAGAAAGCTGAAACTGGATCCTTTCCTTACTCCTTATACGAAAATTAATTCAAGATGGATTAGAGGCGTAAATGTTAGACCTAATACCATAAAAACCCTAGAGGAAAACCTAGGTAATACCATTCAGGACATAGGCATGGGCAAGGACTTCATGTCTAAAACACCAAAAGCAATGGCAAC
>NW_012101597.1:120621-124886 GCF_000951045.1 Mandrillus leucophaeus
ATGACCCAGCCATCCCATTACTGGGTATATACCCAAAGGATTACAAATCATGCTGCTATAAAGACACATGCACACATATGTTCATTGCGGCACTATTCACAACAGCAAAGGCTTGGAATCAACCCAAATGTCCATCAGTGACAGACTGGATTAAGAAAATGTGGCACATATACACTATGGAATACTATGCTGCCATAAGAAAGGATGAGTTTGTGACTTTTGTAGGGACATGGATGCAGCTGGAAACCATTATTCTCAGCAAACTATCTCAAGAATGGAAAACCAAACACTGCATGTTCTCACTCACAGGTGGGAACTGAACAATGTGATCACTTGGACACAGGAAGGGGAACATCACACATTGGGGCCTATTATGGGGAGGGGGAGGGATTGCATTGGGAGTTATAACTGATAAAATGACGAGTTGATGGGTGCTGGCGAGTTGATGGGTGCAGCACACCAACACGGCACAAGTATACATATGTAACAAACCTGCAGGTTGTGCACAGGTACCCTAGAACTTAAAGTATTTTAAAATAAAAAAAAGAATAGACAACAGTTGCAATGCATAGGCTAAATCATGGATGCACCAGCTAACTAATCATGTACTGAGAAAATAGTACGATTTAAACCAATCTCCTGTCAACTATATACAGTTCTATGCATATGCATGTGTGTGTGTTTGCTGGTGTCTCTCCTCGCCTCTTCCACTACACTGTATCTTAGCACACACCGTTTTCTGCCTGGACCTCAGTGAGAGGCTTCTAGCCAATAACCCCTTGCAACTTTTGCCTTACTCATCCCGTTATTCACAGGCAAACAGAACACAACTCATCAAACATAAAAAGTAAGCTTTTGGTGCTGGTATGTATCTTTAGCTATACTATTCATCTTAGCCTTTCTACTTTTATTCTTAAAATGTACACTAAGTTTTCAAGACAATGAATAATAAAAGAATGTACAAGTGATTATTTCAATAAAATCGGGGAAAGAAAACCCGCCAACTACAGATGACATGTCAGGCAGAAAGAGACACATCAGAATTGGTGCAGAAAACCAAGATTTGGACCAGGAGACCCTCAGGGAAGACAAATGGGATTTGAAGTTACTGGTGGTGGCAGTGCTCAAAAATATCAGGAAACATCTTTTCCTAGATTGAGAGTGTCATCGCATCAGCCTGAACTTCTGTGCACAATTATGATAGACAAGGAGGCAGGAAGCCATCGAAAGAGCAAATGGAAAGAAGGACCACATGGGGAGGAGGTGGTGGAGCTAACAGGGCAGCATAATCTACACTGAGGTGATCGCCAGGCCAGGCCTGCCCACGGTGAGAGGGTGGGATACAGAAGAGGACACGGAGAAGACGGCAGGAATGAGTATGACAAGGCCTGAGGAACCTGCCAAGACTCCCCAGTGCCTGTAAACTCATGGAATTCCCCCAGTAATAACTGAAAAGGCAAACTGAATCTTCAAAATAAGATATGGAAATTCAGTTTCCTTCCAACACTACACACAAAATAAAAATAAGTAGCTAACTTCCTAGCAGAATAAATGAATCCACCCAAAAATTACTGCCACAAAGCAGAACTAACTCATGATACGGTATCACACTTAATTTACAAAGAAAAAGTCCTCGATAGGCACTTTCAGCAATGAGAGATCGTCATGAGGCCGAAATACTGGAAAGCAGAGACTTGATAATTGACACAATTTGTCAGACAACACAAAGATGTGAAATGGAAATTAGCTTGACCCAGGGAACAATTTGAAGAAAATGATGAATAATAAGCCAAATGGTTGCTTCATAGTTTATATAGCAATAAAATAATAAAGTTGGTAAGTAGTAAAGCATGAAGCATAATGATACAGTAATAAACACTAAGAAATATTGACTAAATTTGGATGTTAAAGAAAAAAAGCGAGAGAAAGCCATTGTATTCTTACGTATGCTAGGGAATCAATAGACATTGTGTAAATGGAAAGACGACAGTGTTTAGTCTTCATAAAAATATTTCTATACTTTATAGAAGTGTTAGCATAAAGGTAATAGAAAAAGTATAAAAATTGTACTAAATGGAAAAAAATAGACAACTTAATGACTTTTTTTTAAAAAAGAGGGAATATAATATAAAACAAAACGTGAGAAAATGCAATTAACCTTAACGGGCATATCAATACACAATGGGATTAACATACTTATTAAAGGAAAAGATTACTGTTCCCTCTGCCTTGCAGTCTTTTCCCCCAGATCCACTAGAACCCATTTTTTTCAATTATTTTAGGTCTCTTCTTTGCTATTTGATTATCAGAAAAGATTTCAATGACCAATGAATAAAAAAGACTGATCTGTCCCTTATCCTATTTTTCTTCATAAAATTAACAATCTTGAACATATTTTTATAATTCTCTTTTCCACAATATAGTGTCATATTAATAAGATGCGACATTTTGCTCATTTTTATCCGTAGCATCTGCTGAAAGCCTAACACGGTGCTACCCCCAAAAGCAGATGCTCAAATATGTTCTGAATGAGTTTATTCAGTCACTTTCTGGAAGGAGAGGGCTGGGTCAGACACAGTGCTAAGGACTCAGAATCCTTACTGCTAGAATGACAATGAAATGACAGCATGTTACTGGCACACTTAACATGAAACAATCTCAATACTGAAAATATTTGTAAGGTTTATTTGAAAAAAGATAAAATCATAAGACATTTACCTATGATTATTCAGAAATTTAAATTTCTAGAAAATTTCTAAGATTAAAGTTTTTTAATTTCTTAAATTTTTAGATAACAATTTTAAGGAATACATAGTATATATCTGTATGTTATTAAAAAGTAATTGAAAGTAATTACTTCATATTATATTAAACTATTATAGCTATAAATATGGTGTAAACTGTTAATGGTTATTCTGCCCTTTCTTCTCTTGCTACCTCCTGCTGTCCTAAGAGAAGTTGCCTTAAGCAGAATTGTCTCTTCCTGATCCCCAAAATCACTGTCCACTCACACATTATCTTTCCCAAGCTTGAGGAAAAAATAACAGAATAAGAGATGAAGGTTATGTATTATTATTGTGACTCTTGGTGTTTGTAAAATTCCAAAATACTGAGATATGGCTAAATAAAATTCTATGCAACTTCTATTGAATGCATGGATGTATATGTTTATGTAAGTTTTCTTTTGACATTTTGTTTTGGTAACTAGAGTTTTATTTCCCTTGGTGACTGAATTTTCTGTTGTCTTTCAGGTATTTTTCATTTCACTTTAAATAAAATTTCCCAAAATAAACATTTTTGGCTTATACCGATTTTATGTTTTTTATGATGTCAAGTCCATGGCATTTGCTCAGGGCAAGACTTTAATGACTGAATTTCATGATTATCTTTCTACTTCCCAAACAGTTCATTTGTCTTTCCCATTATTCAAGAGCTGCTATATCCTTGAGCTTGATATTCTTTATCTGGAATTCGATGCAAAGCTCTGCTAAGTGGTAATGATGATCCAAGAGTGGATGGAAGAATTCTAAGATACAACAGATCTTTCTCTTTCCATCAATCTTAAAGTCTGTAGGTTGATGAAAGACAGTTTTGTCACAGCCAGTTACATTCATCGGTTAGCATTGTGGTCTAAGGAGGTGAATATAGTGATCTCAGAAATGGACAGATTTTCTGATGCCAGAAGAAGTTTTCCCTGCCTGTTCTATAGGTCTCATGCCATATATCACATATTTCTTCACTTGATCTACTGTACAATGGGTATAAAGTTTCAGTTACACAAGATGAGTAAGTCCTAGAGACTGGCTGTGCAACATCGTGCCTGTAGTTCACAATACTGTGTCGTGCACTTAAAAAGTTTAAGAGGGTAAATTTCATGTTAAGTGCTGTCACCACAATAAATAAAATTTATCATGAGCCAGGCATTGAATTAAGCTCAGGATATATGATGAACTAATTTAGACATGACAAAAGATCTCAATAAAACTTAAAATATTTTGCTACAATAATCACCTGAAAAAAAATCAGTCTTCCCTATAGTATAATGTGGATGGCCACAAATGAGTGGTTTTAACGTTATGTCTCCTTTCCTGGCTTTTAAAAAACAATCCGTAAAAGTCATCAAGAAGAACAAAATCATATCAGTTTCTAGTATCAGTGTTTGCCAAAGACTGCTCTTTAAAATGAAGGGATCACCTCAGTCCAATCTACTTGACATGATCCCACCCTGTCAGACAAGCTAGTCAAGATTTGGAAAAGGCAACTAC
>NW_012101597.1:126556-154293 GCF_000951045.1 Mandrillus leucophaeus
TGATTATTCAGAAATTTAAATTTCTAGAAAATTTCTAAGATTAAAGTTTTTTAATTTCTTAAATTTTTAGATAACAATTTTAAGGAATACATAGTATATATCTGTATGTTATTAAAAAGTAATTGAAAGTAATTACTTCATATTATATTAAACTATTATAGCTATAAATATGGTGTAAACTGTTAATGGTTATTCTGCCCTTTCTTCTCTTGCTACCTCCTGCTGTCCTAAGAGAAGTTGCCTTAAGCAGAATTGTCTCTTCCTGATCCCCAAAATCACTGTCCACTCACACATTATCTTTCCCAAGCTTGAGGAAAAAATAACAGAATAAGAGATGAAGGTTATGTATTATTATTGTGACTCTTGGTGTTTGTAAAATTCCAAAATACTGAGATATGGCTAAATAAAATTCTATGCAACTTCTATTGAATGCATGGATGTATATGTTTATGTAAGTTTTCTTTTGACATTTTGTTTTGGTAACTAGAGTTTTATTTCCCTTGGTGACTGAATTTTCTGTTGTCTTTCAGGTATTTTTCATTTCACTTTAAATAAAATTTCCCAAAATAAACATTTTTGGCTTATACCGATTTTATGTTTTTTATGATGTCAAGTCCATGGCATTTGCTCAGGGCAAGACTTTAATGACTGAATTTCATGATTATCTTTCTACTTCCCAAACAGTTCATTTGTCTTTCCCATTATTCAAGAGCTGCTATATCCTTGAGCTTGATATTCTTTATCTGGAATTCGATGCAAAGCTCTGCTAAGTGGTAATGATGATCCAAGAGTGGATGGAAGAATTCTAAGATACAACAGATCTTTCTCTTTCCATCAATCTTAAAGTCTGTAGGTTGATGAAAGACAGTTTTGTCACAGCCAGTTACATTCATCGGTTAGCATTGTGGTCTAAGGAGGTGAATATAGTGATCTCAGAAATGGACAGATTTTCTGATGCCAGAAGAAGTTTTCCCTGCCTGTTCTATAGGTCTCATGCCATATATCACATATTTCTTCACTTGATCTACTGTACAATGGGTATAAAGTTTCAGTTACACAAGATGAGTAAGTCCTAGAGACTGGCTGTGCAACATCGTGCCTGTAGTTCACAATACTGTGTCGTGCACTTAAAAAGTTTAAGAGGGTAAATTTCATGTTAAGTGCTGTCACCACAATAAATAAAATTTATCATGAGCCAGGCATTGAATTAAGCTCAGGATATATGATGAACTAATTTAGACATGACAAAAGATCTCAATAAAACTTAAAATATTTTGCTACAATAATCACCTGAAAAAAAATCAGTCTTCCCTATAGTATAATGTGGATGGCCACAAATGAGTGGTTTTAACGTTATGTCTCCTTTCCTGGCTTTTAAAAAACAATCCGTAAAAGTCATCAAGAAGAACAAAATCATATCAGTTTCTAGTATCAGTGTTTGCCAAAGACTGCTCTTTAAAATGAAGGGATCACCTCAGTCCAATCTACTTGACATGATCCCACCCTGTCAGACAAGCTAGTCAAGATTTGGAAAAGGCAACTACATTTCAATCCTTTGAAAATCTACATAATCAGAAGCACAGACTTATCTGGATTGGTAATGGGCCAAGTTTAGGGACACGTTTAAATTACAATGTAGTTTTTGGCTGTAGTTGATCAACAGTTTACATGCATATATTCATCCAAGTTGCTCTTCCTCAAAATTAAGAAATACGTTGACATTTCTACCTGCAAGATTTGCGATTCATGCTTTAAATTATTACAATTTTCATATAACACATTTTAGAATACCTGATATTGTGGGTGATCTCAATTTCTTCCTGGATGATCTTTCCTGGTTTAATATTTGTGTGATTCCAATGATAAATCTCAGATAACAAAAATAGCAAAAAATTAAAATGAGAACATAGTATACAACTGATTACGGGAGAAAGAGGAAGAGATGCTCCCTTAGTGATACACAGAAGGTGGGATGCCTGGTGTGCTTTTTCTATGTTTTTGCATATTTGAGGTTCAGAAAACTGAAACCCATAGAGTCACTGTGTGCTACATACACTGAACCTAAAGTAATAAGTAGTTCTGAAAGAGAATAGAGGAGAAGAGGGACTCCCTACAGGGATAAAGGGCCTAGACTTAAGGTATGGCTTATTTATGCTTTTAACACCCCAGGGACTGCAATCCCAGCTCACCAATTAAAGTTTGAGAGATTCAGTGTCGATTTAAGGTCCTGGGATTACTTCTGTGGGAAAAATAGCTTACCATGCAATTGATCAGATACTCATAACCAAAATCTAATGGAGAGAAAATATACAATTATATTTACAAACTTGGGTTTACTTCATATACCAGGCCAAATAAATGTCTCCAATATATAAAGAATACCTAAAAGCTCTGAAGAGAAAGATTAATAAAGACATCCAAAAGACAGAAGAAATGTACACTGATAAAATTCGACACCCAAAAATAGAAATGCAAATAAATGGCCCTTTAATGTTTTTAAAAGTTCAATCTTTTTAACAGCCAGGATCCAGTCAGGAGACATTAAGCCACACAGCAATTCTAACAGATAAAATTTAATACAGAGAATTCTCACCTGGTAACATTAATTATCAAGTGATTGAGAAAAGTATAAAGTAAACAGGAAGAACAGACACAGAGCAGCCACTGCCTCTAGAGCTGAGGGGACCATCCACAGTAGGAAAACAAACTGGAAGGCCCCACCCTCCTGTATGGCTCCTTCTGATGTGGTTGTACTGGGTGCTGCTGTGTTCTGCTACGTGGCAGGGACATTCCCTGGCCAGGCCTAGCAAGCAAGGAACCACCCAGAAGGATTAATTTACCATGTCCAGGTGCCGTAGGACCAAAGCAGGGCAAAGATGGGTAAGTTTGAAGTTGAGAGACAAAAAAAGTTGGGAGTGGAACAATATTTTTATTCCTATCAAGAGAAAATACGAATCACAACTAGCTTATAAGAACATTTTCCATCTTTAATATCAGCAAAAACAGAGATGATAGAAGATAGATAGATAGATAGATAGATAGATAGATAGATAGATAGATAGATAGATAGATAGCTAGATAGATAGATAGATAGATAGCTAGCTAGCTAGATAGATAGATAGATAGATAGATAAATAGATAGCGAAATGATAGGTAGAAGAGGTAAATTTATATGAGAAATACAAACCTAGACAATAAACTTTATCGGAAAGACCAGGGAAAGAAGCATACATGCATTGCTTGAGAAGATTGGGCAACATTTAGCAAAACTGCCTATTAAATTTCCCTTTCATCCAACAATTCCTCTTCTAAGAAACCACCCCAGTGATATACTGGACCAAGTAGGGAAAAGCATATGCAATTAGCTGTTTATCATTGCATTTTTTCCTAATAACAAGATCTGGAAACCGACTCAAACGTCTATGAACAAAGACAAGTGATCCTTGCCTCTCAGCCTCCCTAAGTGCTGGGATTACAGACGTGAGCCACCGCACTGGGCCGCTAGCTGTTTCTTAACTATTTTCAAAGAACCCTGTGAGTGCCTCAGCAAAAAGATAAGCCTGAGTGAAATTTCAATGATCCTTTTGCATTTTGATTAGAAACAGAAAGAAGTTCTTCAATCTGCTAGTGAATGAAATCAAAAATTCCTTTTTGCCAGAGGAAGTACCTGAAGTTTCTTTCATGTAAAAATTAAAAGAAAATGTAAACTAATTCCTTTTTTTGTAATGTTTAAGGTCAGGTTACATGTTCAGGTTTGTTACGTAGGTAAACTAGCATCACAAGGATTTATCATACAGATTATTTCATCAGGCAGCTAATAAGTCAAGTCTCCTTATTTTTCTTGATCCTCCCTTCTCCCATCCTCCACCCTCCATCAGGGTGTGTTGTTCCCCTCTGTGGGTTAATGTGTTCTCATCATTTAGCTCCCACTTATAAGTGAGAACATGTGGTATTTGGTTTTCTGTCCCTGCCTTAGTTTGCTAAGGATAATGGCCTCTAGTTTATGGAAAATGACCAGACACATCAGAAAGTTCATGGTGGCAGGTATACAGAACTCTGAATTACTGCTTTTTAATTTATACTTCTTCATTTTCTTCATTGATAAATGTTGGTTTCTTCAAGAAACTTCTATAAGATTTTGTTTGTAGTAGCTCTTTTATGCCACTTAAAATTAGTTTTAAAAAGCTTTACTGAGTTATAAAGATACAGATAACTACACATATTTAATGTGTACAGTTTGATGAGTTTAGACATAAGCAAACACCCATGATATCAACATCACAATCGAGGTAATAGAAATATCTAACACCACCCAGTGTTTCCCTGTGTTCCTTTATTTTTGTTTTTAATTAGAAATAACTTCGTATTTATTTCTTTCTAAGCATTATAGCAATGCATTTATGCCAGTTCACAAAACACAGAAAGTAACCTCCTCTTTCAAAAGACTTTCAGGCATCAGCAAAAAGACTTTTCTCAACTACTCCCTAATTCTCTTTATGTAGGCATCTTTGGGTTGCACAAACACCCCAGGCAGTGCTTCTTACTAACTCAATCATCAGCAGAATGTCTTTAAAAAATTCCCCTGTGTTTCCTTCTTTTATCATTAAATTTGAAGGAGAAAGAGTGAAATTCCTTGGAGGATCACAGTTCATCAAACCTTTGTGTTTCCTGTGAGTGCATAAAGTATTTCATCATATTTCTTCTGGGAATTGTTTGTGACACTTAAATACCTCCTGCACACAGGAGCGAGGGTGGGATGAGCAAGTAGCTCAGACGACGACCAGATTAATTCACCGTGTTTCAGTTCTTCTCGGAATATATCTTTGGTTTAATCCATCAAAGAGGAGGAACACTCAACCTCTCACCAACAGGTAGAAAGCAGGCCAGGTCCTAGGTCTGAATGTAGAAAGCGATGTGACCTGCTGGGGTGGAGTGTTATGCTGCCCAGTGCCCTTTGAGCATGGGTTCTGCTTGGCACAAATTCCCTGCCATTTTAATATTGAAAAAAGACAAAGATCATGGGTTTGGTTTTTAGGATATCTCGTTACAAGTATAAATTCAAAAAATGCTAGGAATGGAAGATTCTACAGAATTTGTATTCGGCACCCCATCTGTATCACAGATAGGAAAGGTGTATCTAATGTAGCAATTTACTGAGGTCAAACAATTTATTCTTTAAAAACCGTAAGACTATAACCAGGATCTCCAGACTCTTGCTCCACTGTTCTTTTCATATGAACTTGAAAAAGCAAGTGATACATAAAAATCTAAAATACATTTTTTCCTTTATTTACTTCCATAACAGAATACTTGTGCTGGTCTTTTGTTAAATATTTGAGTTTATTATTAACAATGGAATATGCTTATTTGCTGAATATTCTACCATTTCTTTGAATCTAATGGGCTGAACGTTGGCTATATGAGACCAAAAAGAAAAGTGTAGAGGTTTTCTTTCCTTTTGCCTTAGTCAAGCTCAATTTTGAATATTACATCCTTGTCTCTAAATATCATTTAATGGAATTGCTACAGAATTAAATTTGTGTCTCTCTAAAAGTTCAGGCAGTTTGTGAAACATCCTCTCTAGGGAATAAGCATGAAACATTTTTTCTAGGAATTATGAGTGCATACTCATCTAATGAATTAAAACATCTATACTTGCACACAATGGCCAATTGCATTAAACACCTAGCACAGGATGTCACTAAATTCAGCCCTTTGTATATATTGTAATAAATTCTTACAGAAAGTTTTTAAGGGAGGCATTATTAGCCCCAGTGAACAAATGAAAAATTATGACTCCAAGAAGCTGAGTATTATGTTGAAAATCAGGAGTAGCAGATGGTAAAACCTGAAATTGTCTGTCCACTATAAATGAGAACAGGCAGGGTACTTTGTGGCTGCTGAAGCACCTTCTAATGCACTGCTTTATTTAATCAGAGCCTTGAATCTGTAAGGGAGGAGGAATTATTTTATAATTACATTTCCAATCAAATGAAATGGATTGACTGGCACATACTCAGCTGTGGATTAGAGTACTGACTCCTAGTGCTTCTTACAAGGTTATCTCTTACTCCTTTAAATACTGCAATCTGGTATCTGCATTTTAATTAGTGTCTGTTTCCTCACCTATAAAGGTACAAGTATAGGTCAGGCACGGTGGCGCATGCCTGTAGTCCTAGCACTTTGGGAGGTCAGGAGTTCAAGATCAGCTTGGCCTACATGGTGAAACCCCGCCTCTACTGAAAATAGAAAAATTAGCCAGGCATGGTGGTGAGCACCTGTAGTCCCAGCTACTCAGGAGGCTGAGGCAAGATAATTGCTTGAACCTAGGAGGCGGAGGTTGCTGCAGTGAGCTGAGAACACACCACTGTACTTCAGCCTGGGAGACACAGCAAAACTCCGTCTTAATAATACATACACACATACATACATACATACAGTATAAGTATAAGGTTGGCTACATGGGTTCATTTTCAACACTAGGATTATTTTTTCTCTTGCTAAAGTTGAAGAATATGCTGACACATAATATATCATTCTTTGCTGGTTTTTTGTTTGTTTGTTTTGTTTTTTCCTGGTGGGTTATTTTAAAATCCCTGCATGAAGAAATAAAGGGAAAAATGAATCCAATGATTACAGCACTACATAGGCAATTGGTAGCCCCAAATTCAATGGCTGATTCTGCAACTCAGAGAATCATCAAGTGACTCTGCCAGCCCCCTCAACCTAGGTTTTTATGTCCTCATCAATTTCATCTCTGAAACCATGTCTGCATTCGCATGTAGTGAGACATAGCTGAACTGGAGTAGGGACAAGTATTTTTCTCTTTTTTGTAGCAGCTTTATTCAGGTATAACTGATGTACAACAAATTAAATATGTTTATAGTATAAAATTTGATATGTCTTTATATAAAGTGTGTATGCATATATATGTGTGTGTGTATGTGTGTGTATATATATATACACTCACAAAACCATTATCACTGTCAAGATAGTAAATAAATCCATTACCCCCAAAAGTTTCCTCATGCCTCTTGATACTCCCTCCCCTCTGTTCCACCTCACACACACCTCTATCCTGGTGACCACTGATCTGCCTCCTATCAATATTAATTATCTTTACACTTTCTGGATTTTTCTAAATGGAATCATACAAGGTATACTCTTTTTTATCTGGCTGTTTTCTCTCAGTCTAATTATTTTGAGATTCATTCACCACATTGCATGTGTGAATAATCTGATTCTTTTAATCATTAAGTAGCATTTCATTTTATGGACATACCCTAATTTACTTACCCTGTCACCTATATACGGTTATTTAATGGCTGGATCATAGAGTTGGTATGCATATGTTTGAGTTTATAAGAAACTACAAAGGTGTTTTCCAAAGTGGTTGTACTACTTTACATTTCTACCAATAATGATGAAATTTCCAATTATTCTATTTCCTTGTCAACACTTGGTATAGTCAGTTTTTTTAAATTGTAATCATTAGTATGTAACATTATTTTATTGTGTTTTTAACTTGTATTCACCTAATGAATATTTGAGCACTTTTATGCATTTATTTGTTATTTGGCTATCTCCTTTGATGAGTAAGTATCTATTGAAATTTTTGGCTGATTCTTACTGGATTGTTGGATTTCTTATTATTAGGTATTTGTATGTCTTTGTATGTTATGGATACAAGTTTTTAAAATCAGAAATATGTTTCTTTTTATTTTTCTCAGGCTAGTCAGTAACTCCGGCTTTTAAAAAAAATTACCTTTTACTGTCTTTTCTTATATTTCTGACCTTCTGCTCCAAGTTTTTCACTTTCTGTGTATGTGTGATGCGTTGTACTTTGAGGTCCTTGTGTCACTTATTTTCCTTTCTGTGTCTACCTGTAATGCAGATAATGAATAAACTTTAATTTTCATTTATATTTGCTTTGTTTTAGAAAGAAGAAATACTCAATGCTGTTCTTCTTTATTCATTAATGAGACACACAATTGTGCAGACTGAGTCAAACATCTAGTACCATGTGATAAATTGCCCCAGAACACCAAGGTCATTGGAGAAGCAGAAGTTGCCATTCCCAAGAAGTTAACACTTCCTTTTCTGTTGTGAATGGGCACATGGAGAGGACACATCACCACTTTTAACAAAGCATTTGGGTTATTCTATCGGTCATAGAATCTAATTACTGGAAAGATTTTTATGAAACATCCTAAACAAAGCCTTCATTTACTGTAGAACTATATGTATACACACATACACTATATATATATATATATATATATCTGGCATATGATTGTTTGTCTTTAGTTTGAATATTTTCAGTGACAGGGAATTTACTACATCCATCAGTAAACTAAATCCAGGCACATACAACCTTGAAGCAATGGATACAGAAAACCACTCAGTGGTGACTGAGTTTATCTTCATGGGCATCACCCAGGACCCTCAGATGCAGATCATCTTCTTCGTGGTTTTCCTCATAGTTTACTTGGTTAATGTAGTGGGGAACGTTGGTATGATTATCCCCATTATAACAGACACTCAGCTTCACACACCCATGTATTTTTTCCTCTGCAACCTCTCCTTTGCTGACCTAGGCTACTCCTCAGCCATTGCCCCCGGGATGCTGGCTGACTTCCTAACAAAGCACAAAGTTATCTCCTTCTCCAGCTGTGCCACCCAGTTTGCTTTCTTTGTAGGTTTTGTGGATGCTGAGTGCTATGTCCTGGCAGCCATGGCCTATGATCATTTTGTGGCTATCTGTCAACCCCTCCGCCATAGCACCCTCATGTCCAAGCGGGTCTGCTTGGCTCTCATGCTGGGCTCTTACCTGGCTGGTCTAGTAAGTTTAGTAGCCCACACTACCCTCACCTTCAGCCTGAGTTACTGTGGTTCCAATATCATCAACCATTTCTTCTGCGAAATCCCACCACTCTTGGCCCTCTCTTGTTCAGACACCTACATCAGTGAGATCTTGCTCTTCAGTCTGTGTGGCTTCATTGAATTCAGCACCATCCTCATCATCTTCATCTCCTATACCTTTATCCTCGTTGCAATCATCAGAATGCGTTCAGCCGAAGGCCGCCTTAAGGCTTTCTCCACCTGTGGGTCTCACCTTACTGGCATCACCCTCTTCTATGGCACAGTCATGTTTATGTACCTGAGGCCAACATCCAGCTACTCTCTGGACCAAGACAAGTGGGCCTCTGTGTTCTACACGATTATCATCCCCATGTTGAATCCCTTGATCTACAGTTTGCGGAACAAAGATGTGAAAGCTGCTTTCAAAAAACTAATTCGAAAAAACCTCAATAATAACACAAAATGAAAATCTGTTTTTGTCATGGGTAAATAATAGTAGTGGAAGGAGATAGAAAATGCACATAACTTTTTGATAAACACTACCCAAGTTACCATCTCCTTGCTAAGTGAATATTAAATTCTGAAGGGTGGGCTCTAATCCTTAACTCTACAATCTGAAAGAAGTATAAACTAAATTAGTATTTTTGAAAGACATACTGGGCAAGATGCATTCATTTCTTATTCAAAGCCAGTTTACATATTAATTAGAAATTGGGACAGGACTCAATAGGAGAAAGAAATAACCAATCACTCTGAAGCTTTTTTTTTTTTTTTTTCCTGGGGTCATGAGGAATGCCAGGTCCAAATGTTGATTTTTTTTTTTACTCTCAAAAGAAGTCAGACAAAATGTAGTTAAAAACATGGAGAATGGGGCTGGTGTGAGGGACAATTTAACCCAGTCTGAGATCTATCCATTCATATATTTAGCAAAATATTTTAAGTGTTATGTGTGTGCCAGGTTCTAGAGGGTGTAAACACAAGGCTTTTTTTTGCCAACAAGGAGTTTGCTTTCAGTGATTGTATTCTCTCTCTGAATCTGCTGCCGCCAGTAACTAAATCAGTGACTCTGCAAGTCCAAGGATGAGAGCGGGGATTTAAGTTCTGCTGGTAACTAGCTGTAATTAAGGAATAAAATTGTCTTCTTTTTCTGTCCTCAGCTTTCCCTTTAGTGGGTTAAGTGGTTGGGTTCAACTAATAATCACGGGATTTCTTTGACCTTCTCTGCCTAATGTTAAAAGGGAGTAGGCATCAAAGTTTTGTCAACTTTATAGATTGACATCTTCTTGGCCCTCAGAAAATCCAAGAACTCTGGGACTCAAAGATAAAGTTGGGTGCAATCTCTAAAGCTAATTTTAGCAAGATTGTAATGTCTACAAGATTAGCTTGCCTGTTCCCATCTAAAATTAGTCCTGTCTTGTATCTTAATTAGACCCCCACTTCCCTTGGGTGCTGTGGTTCTCCATGCCCTCCACCAGCATCCCCAGGCCCTTTTCAAAGAACAGTCTCATTAACCCTGATGTGTGAATGACTGACAAGAAAAAATTATATAATTTTTATTCACATGTTCTAAAGTCTACAAAATACTCAATTGAAAACAAGAATGCCAGGTATCAGCAGCAGATTGAGATCTTGGAAAAGCTAACATTTTCCCAGATGTGCTGAAATTCTGTCATAATAACAGTTTTGAATACTTATAATCAATCATCGTTCTATTTCAACCCTTCCTCCAGTGCAACATAGTTAAAAGTCAGGGGAACACAATGGTTGCTTTAAAGTGTAGAGCTGCCATATTCATCATGAAAGGCACTGAAGAGTTTTTAGGATAAAAAACCTAGGACTTACTGGGGTTTATCTGTACACAAGTTGTAATTGATCTAGTTTAAAATTAGTCATATCACAACTTATTTTGGGGAAAGAACCACCTGTAGCTAATGCACAGATATAGAGTTGACGGTTCAGAAACAGTCCAGATCTAGCCTTCAGTTTCTTTTTCTCACCATTGTGAAAATCAGGTATGCTCTGTGAAATATAAGAAAAAAGGGCTTTGCTATACCATTAACTATAAACCAAGTACATGTTATAATTGAAAGAGCAGTTGCCTTAGAATCAGGAATCTTGGAATCCCATTGCTAAATCTTTGATCAGTGACCTTGTGGCTGCAGGGCTACCTTTTCTCATTTCCTGTACTCACACAATAAACAAACCACTTTAAATCTTACTAAATTCATACAATAATCATTTGAAACAGATATTACCCTCTTTTTATTTTAAACTATTTTAATATTTTATTTATTTTTAATTTTTGTGGGTACATAGTAGGTGTACGTATTTGTGGCGTACATGAGATGTTTTGATACAGGTATACAATGTGAAATAAGCACGTCATGAAGAATGGCGTATCCATCCCCTCAAGCATTTATCCTTTGAGTTACAAATAATCCAATTACATTCTTTAAGTTATTTTAAAATATACAATTACGTTATTATTGACTATAGTCACCCTATTGTACTATTGAATAATAGGTCTTATTCATTCTTTTTCTATTTACTATTCATCCATAAAAAAAAGAATGAGATCCAGTCATTTGCAACAACATGGATGGAAGTGGAGATCATCATGTTAAGTGAAATAAGCTAGGCATTGCCCTAATTTTAAAGAGGATGAAACTAAAGCTCAGATAGGTCAACAAATTTGCCAACATGAAGAGATACAAAAAAAAAAAAAATCAATCCAAGGCTGCACTTTCCACTTACTACTGGCAAACATGCAAGTTTTGGACTATTTATACAGGAGCCTTCCATAGGTTCTGCTGTTTTCCAGCTGTGTGACCATGGGCAAGTTACTTGATCTCTTTAAGCCTCAGTTTCTTCACACACCAAGTGGGAATAATAATACTTATCTTTTAGCATTTTACAAAAGATAAGCTGCAATCTCTAAAAAGTATTTGTTACATATACCCAGTAATGGGATGGCTGGGTCATATGGTACTTCTAGTTCTAGATCCTTGAGGAATCGCCATACTGTTTTCCACAATGGTTGAACTAGTTTACAATCCCACCAACAGTGTAAAAGTGTTCCTATTTCTCCACAGCCTCTCCAGCACCTGTTGTTTCCTGACTTTTTAATGACCGCCATTCTAACTGGTGTGAGATGGTATCTCATGTGGTTTTGATTTGCATTTCTCTGATGGCCAGTGATGATGAGCATTTTTTCATGTGTCTGTTGGCTGTATGCATGTCTTCTTTTGAGAAATGTCTGTTCATATCCTTTGCTGCTATAAAGACACATGCACACGTATGTTTATTGCAGCACTATTCACAATAGCAAAGACTTGGAATCAACCCAAATGTCCATCAGTGACAGACTGGATTAAGGAAATGTGGCACATATACACCATGGAATACTAGGCAGCCATAAAAAAGGATGAGTTTGTGTCCTTTGTAGGGACATGGATGCAGCTGGAAACCATCATTCTTAGCAAACTATCACAAGAACAGAAAACCAAACACCGCATGTTCTCACTCATAGGTGGGAACTGAACAATGAGATCACTTGGACTCGGGAAGGGGAACATCACACACCAGGGCCTATCATGGGGAGGGGGGAGGGGGGAGGGATTGCATTGGGAGTTATACCTGATGTAAATGACGAGTTGATGGGTGCAGCATGCCAACATGGCACAAGTATACATATGTAACAAACCTGCACATTATGCACATGTACCCTAAAACTTAAAGTATAATAATAATAAATTTAAAGTATTTGTTACATAAAACAACATTTAATAAACATGAATTCCTTGTATTTTCCTTCATTTATATGTTAAGTATTCATAATTATGCCATCAATGTGATATAATAAAATAAGGACAGTAAGTGTTTTGTTTTCCATGTAGTTAGTGGTAGAAATATTCACAAAAACATATAATGGCAAGGTAAAAATGGATAGAAGTTGGAAAATCTTGGTCTTAGTCCCAGTCCCACCAATAATTGTCTCAAAACCCTTAATCACTGTACCTCAGTCTCTTCATCAATAAAATAAGAACTATTTATACCTTATCTACCATATATGTTTGCCCAAATAAGAAATCTATAAATATTTTGTGTTTTAAAAAGCCCGACTTCTCTTTTACAGATTAACAACTTTTTCCAGTAATAAAATCAAACAAAGGTAAACATGCCAATCATATTCTCTACAGTATGCTGCAAAATCATATGAATTGAGGTTTTCTCAAACCAACCAAGAGGTGGTAACCACTGTACTGGGAGTTGTGAAGGCAAATTTGATGCAGAAATGGTTAAGAACAGAGATGTCAGAATGAGATATAGCTGAGATTCAATTCCGCATTCTCTATTCTTGAACTATATGGCCTCAGGTGAGAATTTTCTAAGCAATCTGTGCTTAAGACTTGGTGGACAGTATAAGATATATACCTGATCTCATGGAGTTTGCATTTGTAGGGAGATAAAATAGATCAAATACCTTGTATCACAGGAAAAACAATAATAAATGCCAAAAATGAATCACAAAGTTCTGTAATAGCTCATACTAAAAGATATCCTCTCCCAAGGGAGCATTAGATTAGAGGCTTTATGGAGGAGAGGGAATTTGGATTGTCTTTGAAACAAGGAAAGAGGAAAGCAAATGAGATAGAAAATACCAGAGGGAAGAAACATATGAATGAAGGCAAAGAGGCTGGAAACAATGGAATGAGTCCATTTGGGTTGGATGCCCAGTGGAAGGGTTGAAGGTGGAATGTAGCTTAATAATCAGGCATCAATTTAAAGACATGGGAGTTTATCCCTTGAGAGCAGAGATTTCTGTCACATATCCATCATTAGAGCAACCTTTGGGAAAACAGTGCAGCCACACAGCCATCAGGCTGGCAAATCCAAGTAGGTAAGCGTTTTCCAGGTGGGTTAGTGGAGTCTGGAGCTTAAGGATTAGCATAAGAAAATCATGCATACGGAAAAATGTCCTGTTATACTTAGTTCAGTGTGACTTTAACAGTGACTATAGCTACAATTATTCTGAAAACATATATTGTTACAGGTATTGGGACATGTGGACTTTCTGTTGTTGTAGGAGTTTGTCCTTATAGGCATTACCAAGCTACTTCCTTAGCTGTGAAAATCTTAGGACCTGGGTCATGACTAGTAAGGAATGTGCCTTGCTAGTTTTAAGATGGAATTGATTTTAAAATGGTGTCACTCTAGCTCCCCTAGGCTCCTGCTTCCCTAGCAATATGTCCTGGGACATATTAAGTGGGCAGCCAGTGTTCACTGAACAAATGAATGACCATACCTTGCTGGGCTAGAGAAGAATTACTGAAACCTAGATCCAACTCTGGGTCTTAGAAAATGTACTGGAGATATGTATGAGCTCCCTAAGATTCACAGGACAGTGTTAGTAGCCTTATTTCTCACAATAAAAGTTATGAAAGTTTAAATGCCATGTCAATGTGCTTTTAGCTTATAAGTAGTGGAGCTGGAATCAGAACTATAATTTCTCCTGATTCTTACTCCAATATTTTATAGCATAGAGAAATATATTGCACTGTAGAAAGTGGTTACCATGATTAGCATTAGGGAACAAGTTTAGGAAACTTCTATAAAGGGCTGGATATATGGATTCTTCAGTCTAGTGATTTGATTAATCGGTCAGGATTCACACAAGATTGTATTATGACGCACTTGTTGAAAAATTCACATTTGCCTATAACTATGGAGAGCTAAATCTTAGCAAGGTCAAATAGACTAGAAAGGCCATTATAACATGAATAGGTAGAAAGAAAGAGGCAAAATAAGAGCTGATATCCAAGAATCATTTCAGGTTCCATATTTGCTGAAAGAGTGATATTGATTAGGCATAGTTAGTTTCACTATGAAACAAAGTCTTTCGTAATATTTTATAATCCTCACACCACTTTGTAATTGTGGTACTAATTAAGTCTTTTCAAGTTAAGAAAAAGACAACCATTAGGAAAAATGGTAACAGAATCTATGATAGTAGTGTTTATTATATCCTCTGTACCAAAAGTGAGGACATTAAAACCTTCCAATGTTGCATTATTCTTAAAATTAAACAGCCAAGTCCAAAAAGTGAAAATGAAAAGGCTATCTCAGAATAAATTTTGACAGTTTATAGTAAATCTATTTTCAAGGACAATAGACATGATGATGTCAGATAGAAAGATAGATAGATAGATAGAGGCATGAACCCGGGAGGCGGAGCTGGCAGGGAGCCGAGATACTGCCACGGCACTCCAGCCGGGGTAACAGAGTGAGACTCCGTCACAAAACAAAAACAAAACAAAAAAAGGCAATTGTTCTTTTTTCTAACAATGATTGTAATATATATCATACAGAATTACCAGCTAAATATCTTTAAAATATCTTATTTTCATGTCAAAAGAAACAAACATAGGCAAGGTGGAAACTTTGATTGAAGTCTAGACAAGACATAGGATAGGAAACAGGCTATCCAGATTGCATTATTTGTTTTAGTTCACCCAACTTTAAATTACTGACGACAAACACACTGGTCAAAAATGAATGAATGGATTCCCGTTTTCACCAAGTCCTGTGCTCTTGGGATTGCTATAATCAAAAAAAAAAAAAAAAAATCAAAAAAATAGATGTTGCTCTGGATATGGTGAACAGGAAACACTTCGACACTGCTGGTGGGAATGTAAACTAGTACAACCACTATGGAAAGCAGTGTGGAGATTCCTTAAATAACTAAAAATAGAACTACCGTTTTATCCAGCAATCCCACCACTGAGCATCTACCCAGCGGAAAAGAAGTCATTATATGAAAAAGATAGTTGCACTCACATGTTTATAGCAGCACGATTCGCAATTGGAAAAATCTGGAACCAACTCAAATGCCCACCAATCAACGGGCAAATAAAGAAACTGTGATATGATTTAATACTACTCAGCTATAAAAAGAAATGAATTAATGGCATTCAGTGACCTGGATGAGATTGGAGGCTATTATTCTAAGTGAACTAACTCAGGAATGAAAAACCAAACATCATTATGTTATCACTCCTAAGTGGGAGCTAAGCTATGAGGACGCAAAAGCATAAGAATGACACAATGGACTTTGGGGACTCAGGGGTAAAGGGTGGGAAGTGGATGAGGGATAAAAGACAACAAATAGGGTGCAGCGTATACTGCTCGGGTGTTGGGTGCACCAAAATCTCACAAGTCACCACTAAAGAACTTACTCATGAAACCAAATACCACCCCATGTCCCAATAACCTATAGAAAAAAAAAAAAAAAAAGAATAAATGAAGTCAAGGAATTGGTGTAAATAATGAATTGCTAAAAAGCAAATCTTTACTTCCACTTGTTTTATATATTTATAAAGGCTAGGCGCCCTCATGAGAAGGGTTTTGCAATGCTTTCTGCATTTTGATTCATTCAGTTTTAGACTTCAAGAGGTAAGAGGGGCTAATAATATTGTGGATCAAAAAATAAATGTTTTAATTGAATATACATTTAGATATTTTGTGTTTTTTAAAATTAATAAATTATGTTTCTGAATTATAAAGTTAACTGCTAAGCATGCTTGTTTATTTGATAATGTCTGAGAGAATTATAAATGTTACTTTCAATAAATTGTTCTAAAGGAAATTTGTTAAACTATGTATTTCTATTCCTACTTTATGTATTAATCAAATACAAAATATATCAAGTCATCCATAAAGCAAGGTGAATATGAAAAGCAACAACAAAGAAAAAATAACTACTGTGTAAAGAATTTGACTATTTGGTTAGTGATTTTGCTTTTAGCTTTTTAAATATTTTTAATTTTAAGTCAGTGATGTCTAATCTACCTGTGCAATTAGACATATCTTATTTACTGTTTATATATGATCTTTATGTTTATTTAGAAAAAAATTGTTTCATTTTAGTTGTTGGATATATCTGAAAGATGAACTTTAAAAAAAATTTTACTCCACATTATTGAATAAACCAGTAAGAAACTTTCAGAGTTTGTCTCTAATTTAATAATGTGTAAATCACAGACCATATTTAATTAAATATTAATATTAATAGTTTATTAATTTTATTAATACTAAATTATATTTAGCTACTCTTTTAATTCAAAGAATAATTTTCCTTAAACATACTGGCTGAAAAGCATGAAAACACTGGAAACGCTCTCACAAACATGTGCTGCTACTTAATGTCCAGCACACATCACACAGAAAAATCTCATGAAAACATTAGTTGTGCTGTATCGCTCTTCTTCAGAATGCTTACATTTTACTAAGTATAAGCCCCTACTGCTCTCCACAGTCCCTCAGCTTTGCATGGGCTAGCAGCTGCTTCCCCAGCCACACCTCCCATGCTCTGACTGATTCCCTCAAAGGGAGCACATTATTTTACACCTCCAGTTTTGGTCCAACAACTCTTTACTAAGAAAGACCTCAATCTTTCTCTTATATCTCTTTCTGGTCCTTGCATGTAACCTCGTCAGAGGAGGACATCCTGCCTATTGCCTATCACTGCTTCTTGAACATTATTTCTTTATTACAGCTATCAAAATTTGTCACTTTATGTATACTGTATATAACATAGATAATAAGTACATGACATATATATGCTTTGAGGAAAAAACACATTTCTATTCTGTTTAACATTATATTACATAGTCATGCAATAATAGGCTACTAATGAATAAATGAATCCTTTAATGTGTTAATTAACATTTGACCAAATCTTCTGCTTCTGATCATTGCCATCCTCCTATACACACAATTTGTCTAAGGTCACCAGGAACTAACTTATACATAAACAAGATGTTTCTGACCCATTTCAAAGATAGGGAACACACATCAGGGGAACCATGGACTCTTTCTTCAAACCTAGGAAGAAATAGAGCTATCACAGGATTTGTGGGAAGAAAGGAGTTTAGGTGAAATTTAAATGAAGCAATATTTTGATAGAATATTACCAAGTAGGATACGTAAAGGGAACAATGATAAGTCCAAACCAGAGTAGATGTGGGGGTCCCCTTTTCCTGGAAACTACAAAATTAACATAGATGCGGACTGTTGCATTAAAAAATCTTTAATCTGAATTTCTGCACCTGAGTTGGAAATTGAGATTTCTCCTCTGCATCAAAGTGACTTAGATTCTGCAGCACAGAGAAAAACATTTCACCTCACTGATAAAATTTCAAAAAATTAACGTCAGATAGTCTGTGACTTTAAAGAAACAGGTGTTTTGTTTTGTTTTGTTTTTCAGTGAATAACACAAGAGCAGTAGCTCAATGAAGGGAGTTGTTTGGACACATTAAAACCCTGCCGTGTGCTTGGAGGAAACGTTTTTTTCTGCTGAGTTTACACCTGGATTTATGTGCCTTTTATAAATGGCAAGGCAGGTGTTGACTGTCTAAGCTATTTTTCACTCTCTCACTTCATAATCAGAAGGTAATTATGTTAGATTAAGAGTGAAAGTTAGTGTCTCATTAACAGCTGTCACGTCCTCCGCTTTGCAATAGCTCTCCTTAAAGCTCCTTTCACATCTTGGTTCCTCAAGCTGTAAATCAAGGGGTTAAGCATAGGTGTGATCACCGTGTAGAAAACCGCAATGATCTTGCCGCCAGCCCAGGAGGACCTCGACTGGGGTCTCATGTACATGAAGATGGCAGTCCCATAAAATAAGGTCACCACTGTCAAATGGGAGGTACAAGTGGATAATGCCTTATACCGCCCAGAGGCTGACCGCATCCTGAGAAGAGATTGAAGGATCCGGACATAGGAAACAGTAATGAGGAGGAAAGGGACGAAGACAATGATGATACTGAAGATAAAAACAACTAGCTCCGTGAATGAGGTGTCGGTGCAAGCCAGAGTCAGGACAGAAGGTACCTCACAGAAAAAGTGATTCAGGATATTAGGCCCACAGTAGGGCAAGCTCAATGTGAGAACATTGATAACCATGGAACTCAGGAAGCTACTGGACCAAGAAATGACTGCCAATTGAATGCAGGTGTTTTGGTCCATAATGAAAGTATAATGAAGAGGATGACAAATGGCTACATATCTGTCATAAGCCATGACACATTCAATCATTCCAAAGGAGAGGGAGAAGTACATCTGAGTAGCACAGCTGGAGAATGGGATGGTGTTCCTTTTCCCCACCAAGTTGGACAGCATTTGGGGGACATTGGTGGATGTGTAGCAAATGTCCAGAAAGGATAAATTAGTGAGGAAGAAGTACATGGGAGTTTGGAGGCAAGGTTCCATCTGGATAATAATGATGATTATAACATTTCCAGCCACAGTTGATAAATAGAAGAACAAGAACATAATAAAAAGAATCAGCTGCATCTTTGGTTCAGAGGACAACCCCAGGAACACAAATTCAGTGACAGTGAAGTTTGTGTTTATTGACTCCATCTTTCAAGGCATCTTCCTCTCACAGTACCATTGACTCAACTGAAGACAAAGTCAAATTCCCTATATGTCAGAGGTTTGGAAACTCAAGATGGAAAAAATAAGGAGAAATCCTGGTCTAAGACTGTGTCCTGAGTATCTGAGTTTTAGTACAAATGGAAAGCTTTTCTCCTGCTTTTTCAGGGAATATATGATGAGATCAGACTGTCAAATTCAAATACTGATTTGAGTTAAGCAAATATTCTTTCCTTTTCTGAAAGGGAATGCTCTTTTGCCTAGTCATAATCATTTCAAACTTGATTCATTCTTCAAAGACTTAGTTACACTTCACTTACTTCACAAAGATCTGATTCTTGCTGTTGTTGTTCTCCACCTAACAACAGAGCAACACAACACATCACTCAAATAAATGGCAATGAAGATTATTGCTTCATGCATTACCCCACCCACTAATCTACACATAAAGCCAAGCTTCCTCTACATTACCCTGATGCAACCTTCTAAGTCCTTAGACACCCTGACACCAAAAAAAGAATGTGCACACTAACAGAAACCGTCATGAGGCACATTAATTGGCAATTTTTCCACGTTACCATTTCCATACTGTGGAATCTGGGATGATCTTATTATGCATAAAATGAGAATAATAATAGAATATATTTCATGATAAATTTTAAGGACTAAAATTAATAAGATATACAAAGAATTTAAGACAATGTCTACACATGGGAAGTAATCCAGAAACAGCATCTATTATTAATAGACCTAATAACAAAGTGATTTTACACTCATCTGGAATTTTCTCTAATAATAATAAATTCAAGGAAATAATGTTAATGAAAATTATCTAGACAAGTTAAAGTTACTAGGTCTACTTCCTGAGAACTCCTTGAGCCCCACCTGTGCCTATTTGCTCTTAGTTCATATGTAGTGTTAGTATGTTTGGTTAACTGACTTCTATCCCTGAGCAGTTCAAGAGGAACAACTTAAAAAGACATTTCGTAATGATAAAGCCGAGAAGTAGGCATAGTTAAATAGCAAAAAGTAGCTGTCAATTATTCATCCATTGATTTATTACTTTTTTTATTTCTTTGGTCTTTTTTTCTTTCTTTCAAAACTAACTTTTTGATATTGTAGTATGTAGTAGACACAGAGTATACATTGATAAATATAACATACATTCATAATACTGTCGTGAACTTACAGTCACGGCAATTTGCCGTAAAGGAAGCAAACTGGTTCCTAAGGGAGTAGAGACTCTTGCTCAAGACGACATTAAAGAAACAAGTAGTTACAGGTCAGGAAAAACAATATATCAAAGCATCCTTTTGTGAATAATATTGACTCACATGTAGTATATATTAGATGGCTTTCACAAGCTTTTATTTAAATCATGGTTTTCAAATAAAATACTTCTATGAACTGGCAAAACTTTTCATTTAAAATTTCATGTCCAGGGATAAGAAAAGATGGACCTGGAAGGAGGAGAGAGAAATCAAGTCACAGTGTCCTACTTCATCGGAGGTAGGAGGGAGGGCAGTGGACAGGACAATTTAATGCTGCCAGAGCTCAAATAAACCCTTCCTATTTTCTACTCTTCTTAAGTCTTTATCTTATATTAGGAATAAATTTACTCTCATGGTAGGCATGATATCAGTCGAAGCTTATTGTCAAGCAATCATTTATTCTTTACTGAACAACACTAATGCTCAAAAGCCATCTAATTATATTTTAAAAAGTTGACAAAAAGGCACAACCTGTGGCTTACTTACACTTTACCCTATGCCAGGGTGTATGGAATTATATCAACACATTAGGCATTGTATGTATTAAATGGATAAATGACTCATCTTTCTATTCTGCAAATCATAGAAAGAAACCTAATATATCTTTTACATCAAAGTAGAGAAGTCTAATTTTCCTTCATAAATTCAAGATTTGCAAAAGCTAAAAACTTTAATTTCTATAATTTAAACCACCTGTATAAGTGAATACATTTCTTTCTCCAATGCGTAACTAAATTTATGACTTACATTTGGTAGATAAGTTTGATAGATAGTGATGATATTGTTAGTCTCCAGTAACACTTCATTTTCAGGGAATAATTTTGCAAAGCAATGTAGTGTAGGGGTTAAGACCATAAACTATGGACATGAATAATTTGGACATAAATTCTGATACTGTCATTTCTGTGTTGAATCACTTGGGCAAATTTCTAAAATTCTCTAAACTTACCTTTGTCCTGCATTAAGCAAGAACTGTATTAATACATAATTCATAGAATTATTTTGATGATTATATTAGAAAGTGCACCTGACAATTCTAACATAGTATCTGACACAGGTTAACTACTTTATAAATTATAATTAGGGTATTATATAAACTCCAGATTTCTTAAATTTGCTACTAACTGACTTGGGTTCTCAGAGTGGAAACACTACTAGATATAACCATATTGGGAGTATTTGTCATGTCACTGTAGAGGTATTTAGACGCTACATAAACTCATACAAACCCTATGTGCATTTAGCATCACCAATACTTATGATATCCTTTCATTGATTATCAGTTTGCCAATAAATATTACTAAAAAATCCATTTAAAACTTAAAAACTTTAAAGACTAAGCAGAATAAATATTATATTATAACATAATCCTATTCCCCATCTAATTAAGTAAGAACATTAGGGAAGGTTGCCAAGCAGGCCAAAAAATACCTTTCTAATTAACCTATTATTGAGTTATAAAAGGTATTCTGGAGACATAATTGTCATTTGATAAAATAAAAACACATCACTTACAGTGCTTAAAAATTACACTATATATGATAACTTGCCACTTAGTGTGAGGTAGCTTCACAAATCCTCTTGAATTAATTATTGGAATCTGGTTTTGATCAAAGCATGTAGGAAAAAAAAGGAGAATATACAAGCTGAGGCTCCTGGAATTCCATGCCCTCATAGAGAGGCAAACTTTAAATTAGCAAGAATGTTGTGCTGGAAAACTTCATAACAAAAGTTAACAAATTCTGATGTGTAGAGGTGAATAAATCACCTCTTCTTCCAACAAAAACTCTCTCTACAGAAAGAAAAAAAAATCACCAAAAGAACTGATACTTGTTACTACACACTATGATTATTGCAGGGCAAGCATTTTGCTAAGTACTTATTTCATCTAAAATATATTTATATCCATTTTAAATAGTAAGATATTGCCGATCAGAGAGGCTTTACAACTTTCCCAAAGTTAGAATATTTATCAGAATCACAATTAGTACCCAAGTCTGAATAATACCAGTAGGTCCTTTAGTTAAATAACTGCTGTTAATTTTTATTTTATTATAATCATTTTACCTCTCAATTGGCTATTATAAACACAGGAAGAACAGACAAAGCATACCTTAAGGTCATAAGGAACATATGGATACAATCTGCTTAATACCTGTCATCTCCACATACTCATGCAAACAAAATCCCATAAAAGACAAGGCAAATGCTATCCATGTGAAAACATACAACTCCATGGAAATAAAATAAATATTTTTCTGATGACTATAAATGAGATACTGTTATAATACAACTTGTTTTATATATTTAAAAAGAGCATGATAATGAATTCATACACAGGGAAATCCTTAAGTTGTGTGAGATTTTTCATTTTAGGGCCCTAGGCTTAATTTTCAATTCTTGAGGGATAATGTCCCAGACCAATAGTTAAATTTAATGATTCATTTCGAGAGATTCCTTGTTGATGTGTTTACTCTTTTCTCCCATTCCTCTCCCACTGAATTAAACTTTGTTCATGGGTTAAATGTGGCTTGCTATCTTAGTGACCAGGGTATTTTCACCCCTCTATGTTGCTTGTCATGATTAGTCATAAAAATGAGTTTATTCATCACAGGAACAGCAATACCTAAAATAGAGGCTTCAGGGACTCTGCACAATCAACAGGAATTTAGAAGTGGTTATTATTCTAGAACATTTTCAATTACTCACATAGCAGATTTGAACTCCAGGTTGTCTTTGCTCTGATCATAGCACACTCTAGACCCTTCTCTTACTGCAATGGCTATACACAGTTTGTAAGGGAACAACAAGGCTTGCACTGAAACTTACCAGCAGTGTGACCTGCAATATGCCATTTCACTTTAATGAGCATCCATTTATTCATTTCTTTCTTTTCTCTCTCTTCCTTTTTCTTTTCTTTTTTTCTTTTTCACAGTTGTTTATTGTTATACTTTAATATTATACTTTAAATTCTGGGATACATGTGCAGAACGTACAGGTTTTTTACATAGGTATATATACACATGCCATGGTGGTTTGCTGCACCCAACAACCAGTCATCTGCATTAGTTATTATTCCTAATGCTATCCCTCCCCTAGTCCACCACCTCCTGACAGGCCCCGCCGTGTGATGTTCCCCTCCCTGTGCCAATGTGTTCTCATTGTTCAACTCCCACTTATGAGTGAGAACATGCAGTATATGGTTTTCTGTTATTAGTGTGCTGAGAATGATGGTTTGCAGCTTCATCCATGTCCCTGCAAAGGACATGAACTCATCCTTTTTATGACTGCATAGTATTCCATGGTGTATGTGTGCCACATTTTCTTTATCCAGTCTTATCATTGATGGGCATTTGGGTTGATTCCAAGTCTTTGCTGTTGTGAAAAGTGCTACAATAAATATACGTGTGCATGTATCCTTATAGTAGCCATACTGCCCAAAGTAATTTATAGATTCAATGCTATCTCCATCAAGCTACCATCAACTTTCTTCAAAGAATTAGAAAAAAAACTACTTTAAATTTCATATGGAACCAAAAAAAAATGCATACAGCCAAGACAATCCTAAGCAAAAAGAACAAAGCTGGAGGCATCATGCTACCTGACTTCAAACTATACTACAAGGCTACAGTAACCAAACCAGCATGGTACTTTTACCAAAACAGATTTAGACAAATGGAACAGAACAGAGACCTCAGAAATAATACCACACATCTACAACCATCTGATCTTTGACAAACCTGACAATGATAAGCAATGGGGAAAGGATTCCCTATTTAATAAATGGTGCTGGGAAAACTGGCTAGCTATATGCAGAAAACTAAATCTGGACCCCTTCCTTGCACCTTATACAAAAATTAACTCAAGATGGATTAAATACTTCAACATAAGACCTAAAAGTATAAAAACCCTAGGAGAAAACCTAGGCAGTACCATTCAAGACGTAGGCATGGGCAAAGACTTTTCTTTCTTTTCCTTTCTTTTCTTTCCTATTTTTTCTTCTCTTTCTCTTTTTTTTCCTTCCTTCCTTCTCTTTTTTTTTTTTAACTGAAAAGTATTAATTGTGTATATTTATGGAGTGTGATATAGGTTTCGATCTATGTGTGCCTGTAGAAATAGTCAATCAAGCTAACTAACATAAGCATCACCTCATTAACTTATCAGTCTTTTGTGGTGAGAATATTATTCTTTTAGCAATTTCAAAATACACGGTATATTATTAACTTCAGTTACTATGCAGTATATAGATCACTGAAACATTTCTCCAGTACTACCAAAACTTTTTACCCTTTGATCCACACCTCCCCTTCATCTATGCCTTCCCCCACCCCTCTTAACTTCTGATACCACTTTTCTACTTTCTTTTTCTATCATCAACTTTTTTATATTCCACATATAAGTGAAATCAGACAGTATTTACTCTGTTACTGCCTGGCTTGTTTCACTTGGTATAATGTCCTCCAGTTCCATCTATGTTGTTGTGAGTGACAGAATTACCTTCTTATTCAAGGCTGTGTAGTATTACATTGTATATATTTGCCACATTTTGTTTATCCATTTATCTACTGATAGGCATTTAGGTTGTTTCCAAATCTTAGCTATTGCGAATAATATTGTAGTGAACATGAGAGTGTAGATAGCTCCTTGCTATATTGATTTCAATTCCTTTAGACATATATCCAGAAGTGAGATTGCTTGATCTTATAGTAGTTCTATTTTTCATTTTTTGAAGAATCCCACACTTTATCAAAATGGCTGTGCTAACTTGCATTTCCATCAACAGTGTACAAACAATAATTGTTATCATTTGTCTTTTTAAAAATTTACACTTAGCCATTCTCAGAAGTGTGAGGTGATACCTCATTGTGATTTTAATGTGCATTTCCTTTATGACTAGAGATATTAAGCATTTAAAAAAAATATATATCTTAGGCATTCACTCCAAAAAAACAAAATTAAAAGAAGGGAATACTTCCATGCTCCTTTTGTGAGAATGCAATTGCCCTAATACCAAACCCAGACAAGAAAATAAAACTGCTGGCTGGTATCATTAATTAACATAGACGTAAAAGTCCTCAGTACCAAATTCAGCAGCACATTAAAAAATATCATTTACCATAATCAATTGGGATTTATCCCAGGGTACAAGGATAGTTCAATATATGTAAGTCAATAAATGTGGTACACCATTAAACAGAAATAATGGGAAAAGCCACAAGATTATCTGAGTAGATGCAAAAAAAAAAAAAAAGTATAGAAGACATATACCTCAACATTCCTCAACAATAAAGGCTATACATGACGGGCCCACAAGTAACAACATATTCAACGGTGAAAACTTCAAAGTTTTGTTCTCTAAGATCCGGAACAAGACAAGGATGTCCACTCTCATAATTTCTATTAAACATAGTACAGAAAGTCCTAGCCACAGCAATTAGGCCAGAAAAAGAAATAAAATGCATCCATATAGAAAAGAAAAGATTGAAATTGTCCTGGCTTGCTGATGACATAAGCTTATATGTGAAAACCCTAAAGAATCCACCAAAAACAATTAGAATTGCCAAACAAATTCAGTAAAGTTGTAGGTTAATCACCATACAAAAACCAGTAGCATTTCTTTACACTAATAGCAAGCTATCTGAAAAGGAAATTAAGAAAATAATACCATTTATAATAACATCAGAGAAAAAATACTTAGGAGAAAATTTAACCATGGAGGTGAAATATCTGTGTACTGAAGCTATGAAACATTGATGAAAAAAATTGAAGACACAAATAAATATAAAGATATCCCATGTGCATGGATTAAAATTCAAACACCATTAAATGTACACATTACCCAAAACTATCTACATATTTAACATAATCTCTGTCAAAATTCTAATATTATTCACAGAAACTTTTAAAAAGTCCTAAAGTTTTTATGAAATCAGGAAAGATCAAGACAGAAAAAATTACCCAAAACAATCTTGACTAAGCTATTGCAATCAAAGGAGCATGGTACTGCCACAAAAATAGACATGTCGACCAATGGAACAAGATTAAAGCCCTCAAATAAACCCAAGTATGTACAGTCAATTGATTTTCAACAAAGTTGCCAAGAACGCACAATGGGAAAAGCACAGTCTTTTCAATACATGATGCTGAAAAAACTGGATATCCTCATATGAAGAATAAACTTGGGCCCTGATCTCATACCTTATACAAAAATCAACTCAAAATGGATTAAAGACTTAAAATATAAGACCCCAAACTATAAACTACTAAAAGAAAATTTTTAAAATGACCCTCACCAACATTAGTCTGGACAATAATTTCTTGGCTAGGACTTCAAAAGCACAGACAGCAAAACCCAAAATAGACAAATGGAATGGTATCAAACTAAAAGGCTTCTGCACTGCAAAAACAATAAATGATTTTTAATTAAAAGTTAATAACATAAAAGACAGGGCACAGTTTGTGAGAAAATATTTGCAAACCATACATCTGATAAGGGACTAATATCCAAAATATATAAGAAGAATGTGGAGTTGGAGCAAGATGGCTGAATAGAACCCTCCAGTGATCACCCCCATCTCCCCACAGAAACATCAAATTGAACTATCCATACGAGAAAGCACCTTTATAAGAATCAAATATAAGATGAGTAATCACCATACCTGATTTTAACATCAGGTCAAGAAAAGTGGCACTGAAGAGAGTAGGAAAGACAGTCTTGAATTGCCTACATCACCTTTACCATTATGTAATGGCTTTCTTTGTCTCTTTTGATCTTTGATGGTTTAAAGTCTGTTTTGTTAGAGACTAAGATTGCAACCCCTGCTTTTTTTTTGTTCTCCATTTGCTTGGTAGATCTTCCTCCATCCCTTTATTTTGAGTCTATGTATGTCTCTGCATGTGAGATGGGTCTCCTGAATACAGCAGACTGATGGGTCTTGACTTTTTATCCAGTTTGCCAGTCTATGTCTTTTAATTGGAGCATTTAGTCCATTTACATTTAAGGTTAATATCATTATGTGTGAACTTGATCCTGCCATTATGATATTAACTGGTTATTTTGCTCGTTAGTTGATGCAGTTTCTTTCTAGCCTTGATGGTCTTTACATTTTGGCATGTTTTTGGAATGGCTGGTACCGGTTGTTCCTTTCCATGTTTAGTGCTTCCTTCAGG
>NW_012101597.1:155514-161140 GCF_000951045.1 Mandrillus leucophaeus
CTCCTTGCCGTTAGATCGCAGAATGCTGTGCTAGCAATGAGGGAGGCTTCGTAGGCGTGGGACCCTCCCAGCCAGGTGTGGGATATAATCTCCTGGTGTGCCCGTTTGCTAAGACCCTTGGTAAAGGGCAGTATTGGGGTGGGAGTTACCTGATTTTCCAGGTGTTGTGTGTCTCAGTTCCCCTGGCTAGGAAAAGGGATTCCCTTCCCCTTTGCGCTTCCCAGGTGAGGCAATGCCTCACCCTGTTTCAGCTCTCGCTGGTCAGTCTGCACCTGCGGACCAGCACCAACTGTCCAACATGACCCAGTGAGATGAACCTGGTACCTCAGTTGAAAATACAGAAATCATCTGTCTTCTGTGTCGCTCCCGCTGGGAGCTGGAGACTGGAGCTGTTCCTATTTGGCCATCTTGCTCCGCCCCCTCCTAACTGGAATTTTAACAGGACCATTCTGCCATGTGGAAAGACTCAAGTGGGATAAGAATAGACGCAGGAAGACCAATTAGAGGCTAATCATGGCCTCATATAGAGTGAAAACATTGGAGCTGGGAAAAATTAGTCAGGTTCTAGGTGTATTTCAAGAATCAAGGAGATGTTGCTAATTAAAAAGCAACAGTGTGAAATCAAGAATAACATAAAATGACTGTTCCTAACATGGAATCATGCTATTTACTGCAGTGGAGAAGACTGAATGAGGATAGGGTTAAAAGGATTATTAGTAGAAATTTCTTCTTAGTGGTAACACATAAGCAAATAATATAGCTCTTAGAATACAATGATAAAACAGTATTCCCTGTGTACTCAATCTTCTGGAGATACCCAGGAGACATTATAGAAAAAAATATTAATTAGACATTTGAATCCATGAGTCTCACTTCAGGGAGAAGGCATGGTCAGGAGAGGTAATGTTAGAATCATGTGCATATAGAAGCATTTAAAGTCATCAGACTGGATGATATTCCCAGAGACTGATGGCAAACGGAGAAGACAAGAAGTTCAGGCGTTGATTCTGGGGGCACTCCAAAATTCAAAAGTCGGTTCTATGGCACTGAGACACATGCAGCAAGAGAAGTGGAAGCAAACCAGACAGGTATGACGACCTGAAATCCAAGTAAAGATTTTCCAGCAGTGAAGGAGTGATAAACTAGGACAAACGCTGCAGGTAGATCTAATCAGATGAGGACTTCATCACCGGGTTTAGCCATGTGAGATCACTGAAAGCTGCGTGAAGTAGAAGCAGCAAATGCTCAAGTGGAACAATCTTATATTGTTCTGTATTTCCTCGAAAATAGCAGTTTGTTAATACTGATGTTTATTAATGCTAATATTGAGAATTGAGTGTGAACCAAGTGTTTTCCCTAGGTCCCAAGGGGATGAACATACAAATAAAAATCATGTACACTTGAATTTTAATTTACCTACAAAATGACTTACGTTAATGAGAAGTTAGTGTCAAGAATTGTCTTTAAAGTGTAAGACAGATGTACATTTGCTAGATATATGTCTCTCTACCCATTTCTCTGGTAGCATTTGTACTTCTGTGCAAAGAGAAACCTGAAGAGAGTGGGTGGATTTTCAAGTCATATTAAGTGATACTGTACTAAACATAACTTACATTTAAAATTGGTGTTTAAGTTATTATTGTGTTTATTATAACATATATGTAAAATATAGTAAATACTGTGTACTTTGTAATTCATCATTGTATATCATTCTTCTGTACACATTTTCCCCATAACTTTGTATCTTTTCTCTTTTTCCATTACACTTCTCTTAGTATATTCTTAGGCCTATATATAATATTATGAGATATGAATTTATAATGCTTTCATAATGTTTCAATGCATAGAAACTCAAGGAAAAATACTTTATTCTTTTTAAACTATATATAAAAGAGGGATGCCCAGTATTTTAAAGACACACAAGTGATATTTAAAAATAGAAATTTACACATTTAGCAAAAGAGAAAATTGACACGATGAAGAGGATCAAAAATAGGAAAAATAGAAATTAGGAGTACATCTTTTCTTTCCTTGAAGAGTCATTCCCAAAGGAAAAACATAATTAAACAACTTAAGAAATTTAGAATTGAAAACATAATTGCAAAGTCTGTTGCAAAATGAAAACTTTCTAAAACAATTAGATTATTGGTTCTAGACTTCAAGGATTACTGCAAATGTGATCTTATGTAGCATAATTCTACATATTCATGACAGTGATGCAAACTGAGCTCATTTTCTTTCCCCGTAGGTGAAATTCCTTACAGCCATGGAGAGGAGCAATCACACAGTGACTGAGTTCATCCTGCTGGGCTTCACCACAGATCCAGGGATGCAGCTGGGCCTGTTTGTGGTGTTCCTGGGCATGTACTCTCTGACTGTGGTAGGAAATAGCACCCTCATCATGTTGATCTGTAATGACTCCCGCCTTCACACACCCATGTATTTTTTCATTGGAAATCTGTCACTTCTGGATCTCTGGTATTCTTCTGTCTACACCCCAAAGATCCTAGTGACCTGCATCTCTGAAGACAAAAGCATGTCTTTTGCTGGCTGCCTGTGTCAGTTCTTCTTCTCTGCAGGGCTGGCCTACAGTGAGTGCTACCTGCTGGCTGCCATGGCTTTTGACCGCTACGTGGCCATCTCCAAGCCCCTGCTTTATGCTCGGGCCATGTCCATAAAGCTGTGTGCATTGCTGGTAGCAGTCTCATATTTTGGTGGCTTTATTAACTCTTCAATCATCACCAAGAAAACGTTTTCCTTTAACTTCTGCCATGAAAACATCATTGATGACTTTTTCTGTGATTTGCTTCCCTTAGTGAAGCTGGCCTGTGGCGAGAAGGGCAGCTATAAGTTTTTGATGTACTTCTTGCTGGCCTCCAATGTCATCTGCCCCGCAGTGCTCATCCTGGCTTCCTACCTCTTTATCATCGCCACTGTCTTGAGGATCTCCTCCTCCCAGGGCCGCCTCAAAGCCTTCTCCACATGCTCCTCCCACCTGACCTCTGTCACTTTATACTATGGCTCCATTCTCTACATCTACGCTCTCCCCAGATCTAGCTATTCTTTTGATACGGACAAAATAGTTTCTACATTTTACACTGTGGTATTCCCCATGTTGAATCCCATGATCTACAGCCTAAGGAATAAGGATGTGAAAGAGGCTCTGAAAAAACTTCTTCCATAAATCAAGATTATCTCCACCAGAGGAGAAACAAAGATGACTTTAGATGGAGTGTTTTGTATTTCAAACAGAGTTACCATTGTGCTTTTGATGATCAATCCCCCTCTTGATACGTGACAGTTACAGACATGTAAAATAAGAAAATTGGAAAATTTAGAAGAAAAACTTCTGAATACACAAGAATTTGAATTGAATTTCCTATCTCTCTTATTAAAAACAAACATAAAACTTAAGCCCCAAACCTCTCCTATATCTTCATAAAGTGATGAACAGCCTACCTCATTAGCCTAAGATTTGGCTGACTGATATATATAGAAGTGTATCTATATAGTTCCTAAAACTAGGAAGAATTGTGCTCAATTTTTAATACTTTCCTATGGTTAGTAACTAGACGACATTCATCACTTTCCATTCCCTGAACAGAATATCTTAAACATTGTTCTGCATGCTTTCCCCACCCAAGAAGAATTAGCACAAAGATCCAGAGGAACCCAAGAAATAACTCAGTACAAATGAGACCCAGAAAGTCATGACCTTGCTATGCCTCTTATACAAGTTTCTTGATTAAGAAAAAATTCATTAAGATCCCATACATATGATTTTTGTAGTTCACTGTACAACTCCCAGAACTCCCTTTTTTTTTTTTTTACAGTGGTGAACTTACAAGGACTTCTACATTCAAACTGTGACCTTCTGTGTATCAAAGGGCAATTATCATCATTTCAAAAATAATAATTTCGATGAAGTGAAACAATTTCAAAAATAAAAGTCTATGAGTACACATTGCTCAATAGATATTTTATTTATTTTTGATAGATATTTTATAGAGAGAATATGTTTACACAAGGGTGATTCCACAAAAGGAATTTCACTTAGCATAATGTCTTCCACGTTCATTCACATTGTTGCAGGTGACAGAATAACATTTCTTGTAAGGCTGAATAGTATTCCATTGTGTATTACATGTCACTTTTTTTCTTTTATCCATTTATCAGTTGATGGGCATTTAGGTTGTTTCTAAGTCTTGGCTATTGTGAATATCTGCAATAAACAAGACAGCACAGGTATCTACTCAACATACTGATTTCAATTTCTTTATGCATCTACCCAGAAGTGGAATTGCTAGATCATGTGGTAATTCTATTTTTCTATTTTTAGTTTTGGGAGAAACCTCTACACTGTTTTTCAAAATGGCTGAGCTAATTTACATTCCCATCAACAGTGTATAAGGGTCCTTTTCTCCACATCCTGGCCAATGCTTGTTAACTTTCATCTTTTTGATAATGATCATTCTAATATAACATATATGAGGTGATATCTCATTATAATAAGTAAAATAAGCCTGACACAGAAGAAAACATCTTTTGTCATCCCACTTATGTGTGACATCTAAAAATTAGAATTCCTACAAGTAGAGAGTACAATAGTAGTTACCTGTGACTTGGGCAGGGTGGATGGAGAAAGGGGAAATGTTGATCAGAGGGTACAAAGTTTCATGCAGACAGGAGGAATAAGTTCTGGTGAACTACTGCAGGACAAGGTGACTAGTTAATGGTAATGTAATGTGTATTTCATTTAAAAATGGATCTTAAATGTTCTCACCACAAAGCAATGATAAGTGTATGAGGTGATGGACATAATTAGTCTTAGATGTTCAATCCACACTATACACATGTACTGAAGCATTGCATTTTACCCTACATGTATAAAATTATGAGTTATCAACACAAATAAAATTTAAAAAAAGATGAATATGACAAGTGGCATTTAATTTTGATTAGTTTTTCAATGTAAGACAGTACTAATGTAATTTATGTTTAGAAACATAAATACTCTCTTATTTGAATCGGCATAAGCAGTAAAGGAAGAAAATGCAAGAAACTGAATTAGGCAGGTAGACCCAGAAAATGTACAAGATTCACACAAAGTAGAAAGAGTAAATCCACATTGGCAATCATGGACATAAACGGGGTAAGTGGGTGCAAGAAATAAAATCAATACAAGTTGCAACACACAGTAACGCAGCCAAAACAGAGTCCAACAGTGTAATTCCAAGATGCTCATATCAGACAATGCTCTAAAAAGGAACGCTGTTTATGTTAACTCAGTCTTCTGGTTTTCTAAAATACATGTTATATTTCCCACTAATGATATTAAAATTCCTATAAAATACATTCTTCATTTTTTAAATTAATGTTAACAGACTCAATTAG
This sequence comes from Mandrillus leucophaeus, assembly GCF_000951045.1. Lineage (NCBI taxonomy): Eukaryota > Metazoa > Chordata > Mammalia > Primates > Cercopithecidae > Mandrillus > Mandrillus leucophaeus. The sequence goes on from NW_012101597.1 coordinate 160,909, forward strand.
TATATTACAGTGGCAGTAAATCAATTACTTTATGTTTCTTGACTGAAACTAGAAAGTACATCATTCCAAAGGGAAGCACCAATTGCAGAAAGTAAAACTGATGTGACACATCTAATCTTAAAACACCGTGGTATCCAATAGCAAAGACTTGGAATCAACCCAAATGTCCATCAGTGACAGATTGGATTAAGAAAATGTGGCACATATACACCATGGAATACTATGCAGCCAT
>NW_012101597.1:161965-164644 GCF_000951045.1 Mandrillus leucophaeus
CGCCACCTCGCCTGGCTAGTTTTTTGTATTTTTTAGTAGAGACGGGGTTTCACCGTGTTAGCCAGGATGGTCTCGATCTCCTGACCTCGTGATCCACCTGTCTTGGCCTCCCAAAGTGCTGGGATTACAGGCTTGAGCCACCACGCCAGCTGAATTTGAAATTCTTGAGGTAAAGTGGCTTGTAAGATTTTTCTTCTAGATATGAGTTTTAATAAATAAAACATTTCTAAAAGTACAAAAGTATACTGTGGTCTTGTCCTTACAAAAAATCTCCTAAATTTAATGTTCTTTGAAAAATGCACAACTCTTAGTGACTGCGTTAGTCTGGATTCTTCATAGATGTAGAACCAATAGAATGTGTGCATATATTTGTGTGTGTGTGTGTGTGTGTGTGTGTGTGTGTGTGTGTGTATACAGATTAATTTTGAAGCCTGTCAAGTCTAAATCTGCAGTGTGGCCTAGGGGACTTGAGACCAAGGAGAGCTGCTGGAGAGCTTCCAGGCTGGCAGCTTAGAGACCCAAACAGCCAATGGTACAAATTAAATCCAGGAGCAGAGTGCCATAGAATACCCTCTTGCGTAGGAAGGTCTATTCTTTTTTTCTGTTTTGCTGTTAACTGATTGGTTTTCTTACACAAAATTACATTGTTAGTAGTTTTTCAAGACGGTAGACTGAAAGTTTTGTTAGTGTGCATCTCCCACTTGGAAAGACCAAATAGTGCAGAGACATGCTATGAACTTTCTTCCAAGAAGCAACACAGGAACTTAACAGGAAAATTTAATGAAACCACAGACCCTTTGAAAGAGGTGGTGGATGCAGCCTTCACCATGAGCCAGGTGGAAAACCGTGAGTCTCCAGCACGAGGGTGGCAGGAACTGCATCAGGTGTATGCACTCCCACTGGGGAACATGGCAATCCAGGCCACGGAGGAAGGCCTTAACCCTACCAAGCACTGGAGCTGACGTACTGAGCAATGGGGAGTACATGAGAAGAAGCAGCATCAGGACATGCTTTGCATGCACTCCCAGTCATCAGTAGGGACGGAGAAAGCCATTCCTGATCCTATGGCACAGAGGACTTTGCAGAAGTCAGCCAGCTAACTCACATGGCTGTCACTGGTTAAGAGAAGCTCCTGAGATTTGTGATATAATCCTGATTGAAGATGAAACTCCTTGTCCATAACTGAGGCACAAGTAGAAAGTTTGCTAAAGCCTTGGGCACAGGAGCTGGGTGTCCCTGCTTCACGGAACAAATGGGAAGGACATGGCCTGAAAGCCATGGTTTGTCTTCCTCAGGAAGGCCTTGTGTCTCATTTTGAGTTCTGAGCGCAGGCTGCCTGAAACTCAGGTAGTTGCTGCAGGTGGAATACTGCAGGTGTGAGGCCTGACTTGCCACATGCGTGGGAGCTAGGTGGGGCTTACTACTGCCTGCTACTCCCCACTCCCCATGTGGACTCTTCTGTTCAGCAGAAGCAGCTGTACTCCTCACTGAAGCATCACCCTAGTGGCTGTGGAACTGCCATCCAATCCTCATTAGGGTGGCTGCTTGTGCCCATACATGGGCAACCAGGGTGCAGACTTGCCTGAACCAGCCCTCACCTAGCTTTGCCCCTCTACCCAGCCTCATAATTGAATAAAAGAACAGAGACTTTTGGGAGGTCTATGGCCATGCCCATTGCCTGAAACACCAAAGTACCTTCTCTGGGTAACATAAGGCAAGCACAAAGATCACTGCTACCACCGCAGCTGATACACAACCTCCTGTGTGGAGGCTGATCAACACAGTACATTATGGCATCTACAGGCAGAGCAACACAGCACCCTGGAGGGACTAAACTTTTGTGTGACCTCAGCTATCAATATTGCCTGCATCACTCTGGCTAACCAGAGGGTCTTGTGTCTGCCCATGTGACCTGTTCATTACTACAACTGTCATCTGAGAAAGTCAAAACACTAAAGTTATTTATAACCAAGCAGATCTTACAGAGTCTACATCACTCTCCTACCACCCCATCAGATCTTGTGCTGATACCTGCTGCTGGGAGACTTGAGGACATCACATTGCTAGATCACTTGCAGACATTCCCCAGAACCAGCCTTGTGTGTAGCAGCCACACTGGGTGTCTAAACCCAGAGAAGAAGTAGAATTCACAGTAGTCTGTCCCTGAGAGACTCTTACTCTTAGGGGAACAGGAAGTGCACCATATCAAGAGAGTACCCTATGAGACAAAGGAATCCAGATGGCAGGCCTTGGGTCTCAGACTTTCTACTTGTGATAAATTGCAGCAGAGGGACCAGTGCAGTGCTTGACTCAGTGGGGAAAGCCTGTAGCTCTACCTCAACAGTCAGGCAGCCCTGGTGCTTGTGAAGGGTCTGGAGAGGGGTGTTTCTTCTCCCTCTCACCAACCATTGTGGACACAGCTGGAGCTTCTCCCAAAGGAGCTCAGTGCAGGTGCACCTGTAGCATTTTGGAACACTTCAGGGTAATTGCATCCCCACAGGAGGAGTGCCCTCCAGGTTCAAGATGCCTGAGAGCTAGAGTCAGTCCCTCTCTACATGCAACATCAGCATTCCTGCAGATGAAAAGAGGTGCTGGTCTGATCTGAGTAACCAGAACACTGAATTTGTGACTCATGTGATGTGGAGCCCACCACAGCTCAAGGAGGCCGGCCTGCCTCTG
>NW_012101597.1:166504-169240 GCF_000951045.1 Mandrillus leucophaeus
TGCAGGTGTGAGGCCTGACTTGCCACATGCGTGGGAGCTAGGTGGGGCTTACTACTGCCTGCTACTCCCCACTCCCCATGTGGACTCTTCTGTTCAGCAGAAGCAGCTGTACTCCTCACTGAAGCATCACCCTAGTGGCTGTGGAACTGCCATCCAATCCTCATTAGGGTGGCTGCTTGTGCCCATACATGGGCAACCAGGGTGCAGACTTGCCTGAACCAGCCCTCACCTAGCTTTGCCCCTCTACCCAGCCTCATAATTGAATAAAAGAACAGAGACTTTTGGGAGGTCTATGGCCATGCCCATTGCCTGAAACACCAAAGTACCTTCTCTGGGTAACATAAGGCAAGCACAAAGATCACTGCTACCACCGCAGCTGATACACAACCTCCTGTGTGGAGGCTGATCAACACAGTACATTATGGCATCTACAGGCAGAGCAACACAGCACCCTGGAGGGACTAAACTTTTGTGTGACCTCAGCTATCAATATTGCCTGCATCACTCTGGCTAACCAGAGGGTCTTGTGTCTGCCCATGTGACCTGTTCATTACTACAACTGTCATCTGAGAAAGTCAAAACACTAAAGTTATTTATAACCAAGCAGATCTTACAGAGTCTACATCACTCTCCTACCACCCCATCAGATCTTGTGCTGATACCTGCTGCTGGGAGACTTGAGGACATCACATTGCTAGATCACTTGCAGACATTCCCCAGAACCAGCCTTGTGTGTAGCAGCCACACTGGGTGTCTAAACCCAGAGAAGAAGTAGAATTCACAGTAGTCTGTCCCTGAGAGACTCTTACTCTTAGGGGAACAGGAAGTGCACCATATCAAGAGAGTACCCTATGAGACAAAGGAATCCAGATGGCAGGCCTTGGGTCTCAGACTTTCTACTTGTGATAAATTGCAGCAGAGGGACCAGTGCAGTGCTTGACTCAGTGGGGAAAGCCTGTAGCTCTACCTCAACAGTCAGGCAGCCCTGGTGCTTGTGAAGGGTCTGGAGAGGGGTGTTTCTTCTCCCTCTCACCAACCATTGTGGACACAGCTGGAGCTTCTCCCAAAGGAGCTCAGTGCAGGTGCACCTGTAGCATTTTGGAACACTTCAGGGTAATTGCATCCCCACAGGAGGAGTGCCCTCCAGGTTCAAGATGCCTGAGAGCTAGAGTCAGTCCCTCTCTACATGCAACATCAGCATTCCTGCAGATGAAAAGAGGTGCTGGTCTGATCTGAGTAACCAGAACACTGAATTTGTGACTCATGTGATGTGGAGCCCACCACAGCTCAAGGAGGCCGGCCTGCCTCTGTAGACTCCTCCTCTGGGGACAGGGCACAGCTAAATAAAAAGCAGCAGAAACCTCAGCAGAGGTAAATGCCCCTGTCTCACAGCTTTGAAGAGAGCAGTGGATCTCCCAGCACAGAGGCTGAGATCTGAGAACAGACAGACTGCCTGCTCAAGTGGGTCCCTGACCCCTAAGTAGCCTAACTGGGAGACATCCCCCACTAGGTACAGACCAACACCTCACAAGGCAGGGTACACAACTGAAACAAAGCTTCCAGAGCAAGAATCAGACAACAACACTCGCTGTTCAGCAATATTCTATCTTCTGCAGCCTCCACTGCTGATACCCAGGCAAAAAGGGTCTGGAGTGGACCTCAAGCAATCTCCAACAGACCTACAGCTGAGAGTCCTGACTCTTAGAAGGAAAACTAACAAACAGAAAGGATACCCACACCAAAACCCCATCAGTACGTCACCATCATCAAAGACCAAAAGCAGATAAAACCACAAAGTTGGGGAAAAAGCAGTGCAGAAAAACTGGAAATTCAATAAATAAGAGTGCATCTCCCCCTCCAAAGGAACACAGCTCATCGCAACAGAAGAAAGCTGGATGGAGAATGACATTGATAAGGCAAGAGACGAAGGCTTCAGTCCATCAAACTTCTCTGAGCTAAAGGAGGAACTATGTAACCAGCGCAAAGCAACTAAAAACCTTGAAAAAAGAATGGATGAATGAATAACTAGAATAATCAATGCAGAGAAGACCTTAAAAGAGCTGATAGAGGTGAAAACCATAACACGAGAACTACGTGACAAAATGTACAAGCTTCAGTAACTGACTCGATCAACTGGAAGAAAGAGTATCAGTGATTGAAGAGCAAATGAATGACATGAAGTGAGAAGAGAAGTGTGGAGAAAAAAAGAGTAAAAAGAAATGAACAAAGCCTCCAAGAAATATGAAGTTATGTGAAAAGACCAAATCTACATCTGATTGGTGTGCCTGAAAATGACGGGGAACATGGAACCAAGTTGGAAAACACTCTGCAGGATATCAGCCAGGAGAACTTCCCCAACCTAGTAAGGCAGGCCAACATTCAAATTCAGGAAATAGAGAGAACAGCAGAAAGATATTCCTGGAGAAGAGCAACTCCAAGACACGTAATTGTCAGATTCACCAAAGTTGAAATGAAGGAAAAAATGTTAAGGGCCAGAGAGAAATGACAGGTTACACCCAAAGGGAAGCCCATCAGACTGACAGCAGATCTCTCGGCAGAAACTCTCCAAGCCAGAAGAGAGTGGGGGCTGACATTCAACATTCTTAAAGAAAAGTATTTTCAACCCAGAATTTCATATCCAGCCAAACTAAGTTTCATAAGTGAAGGAGAATAAAATCCTTTACAGGCAAGCAAATGCTTAGAGATTTTGTCACCACCAGGCCTGCCCTAGAAGAG
>NW_012101598.1:0-9052 GCF_000951045.1 Mandrillus leucophaeus
ATGGCACAAGTATACATATGTAACAAACCTGCACGTTATGCACATGTACCCTACAACTTAAAGTATAATAATAATAAATAAATTTAAAAAAAAAAATTAAGCAGAATTTGTCCTAATCTATATAATAGTTTTTTCTTCATCAAAGAATAAATATTCATTGACTTTTATTTTTTTTAATTTACACATTATAATTGTATATAGTTATGAAGTGCAATTTGTTGTTTAAATACATATATATGTTGTATAATGATCAAATCATATTTATATGCATCATGTTATATATTTATTTCTTTGTGCTGAGCGTTCAAAAGCTTCTCTTCCAGCTATCTGCTAGTATACAGTACTTTACAATTAACCACACTCACTCTAATGTGCAATAAAATATCAGAATTCATTCCTCCAATCTAATTGTCACATTGTACCTTTTAACCACTCTCTCTCCAGCCTCCCTTTCCCCACCCTTTTCCAGTCTCTAGTAACTACTGTTCCACTCCCCCCTTCTACGATATCAACTCTTTTGTTTCCTAATTCTACATATTAGTGAGATCATGTGGTGTTTGTCTTTCATTGTCTAACACTTTATTTAACATAATGTCCTCTAGGTCCATCCTTGTTTCATAAGTGGCAAGATTTTAATCCTTCTTATGGCTAAATAGTATTTACTTGTGTATATATACTACATTTTCTTTATTCATTCATTAATTGTTGGACGCTTGAGTTTATTCCATGTCTTGTCTTCTCTAACTAGTGCAGCAGTAATTAAGGAAGTGCAGATGTCTTTTTAACATACTGATGTCATTTTCTTTGCATATATACCCAGTAGTGGGATTGAAAGATCTTATGGTATCTAACACGTAGGTATTTATATGGTAGTATTATTTGTATTTTTTGAGGAATCTACGTGCTGTTTTCCATAGTAGCTGTACTAATTTATAATCATGCCAAGAGTGTGTTCACTTTTCTCAACAAACTCACCAAGACTTCTCTTTTTTTTTTTTTTTGTTAACAGTTATTCCAACTGGCATGAGGTAGTATCTCAATGTAGTTCCGATTAGCGTTTCCTTGATAATTAGTGATATTAAGCATTTTTATATACCAGTTGGCCATTTATATGTCCATTTTTGTGACATGACTATTAAAGTATTTTGACCATTTTGACATTTGGTTCATGGTGAGTTGTTTAAATTCTTTATATATTCTAGATATTAACCTCTTGTCAGTTGTATAGCTTGGAAATATTTTCTCACAATTTGAACATTATCTTTTCATGTTGTTAATTGTTTCCTTTGTTATAAAAAAGCTTTTCATTTTGATCTAATTCATTTTGTTTCTTTTTGTTTTTGTTGCCTGTGCTTTTGAGGCCTTATTTAAACACTCCTTGCCCCTCCCAGTGTCACAAAGCATTTCCACTATGTTCTCTTCTAGTATTTTAATACGTTTGAGTTTTATATGCATGTTTTTAATCTATTTTGAGTTGATTTTTGTATATGGTGAGAGGCAGGATTCTAGTCTCATTCTCCTGCAGCTGTGTATCCAAATTTCCCAACACCGTTTATTGAAGAAATTTTTCCCAGTGTGTGTTGTTGAAACTTCTATTGAAAATCACTTGACAGTAGATGTGTGAATTTATTTCTGGGCTCTGTGTTCTGTTCCATTGTTCCTTGTGTCTGTTTTAATACCAATACCATGCTTTGTTGGTTCCTGTAGTCTTGTAGTATACTTTGAAGTTAGGTACCATGATGGCTCCAACCTTTTTTTTTTTTTTTTTCCTCAGGATTCCTTTGGCTATTCAAGATATTTTGTGATTCCATATGAATTTTAGGATTTGTTTTTGTATTCCTGTGAGGAATGTCATTTGTGTTTTCATTGGTATTGCATTAAATCTGTAGATTGCATTGGGTAGTATGGTCATTTGAGAAAATTAATTCTTTCCATCTATTAACAGGGGATATCTTTCCATTTTTCGTATCTCTGTTTTCTTTATTACTCTCTTACAGTTTTTATTTGTTAAGGTTCTTTCTAGATATTTTATTTTTATAGGTATTTCAAATGGAATTGCTTTCTGATATCTTTTTGAGATAGCTTGCTATTAGCATGTAGATACACGACTGATTTTTGTATGTTGAATTTTTATACCATGACTTTGCCGTATTTATTTATTACTTTTAACAGATTTTTGTGTAGTCTTTAAGAGTTTTCTATATATAAGATAATGCCATCTGCAAATAGATGCAATTTGGCTTCCTCCTTTCCAATTTGATGCCTTTCATTTTTCTCTTTTGCCTAATTGGTCTGGCTAGGTCTTCCAGTACTATGTGGAAGTGGTAAAAGTGGCCATCTATGTCCTATTCCTAATCTTAGATAAAAAGTTTTTAGTTTTTCCCAATTCACTAATTTGTGTGTTAGCTTTGGGTATGTAATATATGGCGTTTATTGTGCTGAGGTACATACAGTCTATGTCTAATTTGTTGAGAGTTTTTTTTTTTCTCATGAAGACTTGTTAAATCTTATCAAATGCTTTTTCTGTGTCTATTAAGATGATCATATGGTCTTGTTTGTTTTGTTAATGTGGTGTATCAAATATATTAATTTGTGTATGGCGAACTCTCCTTGCATCCCTGGGGTTAATCTCACTTGATCACAATGATTTTGATATTTTTCTATCTGCTATCATATATATTAATATGTAAATTTAATTAAATAATTATATGTTGGTAATTCTAAATGCAGAAATGTCTTCAAAATATTGTCATTATTTGCCAACTAAGCCAATAGTGTTATTTCTTACTTACTTTCAGAAGCATTTGTTGTCTAAACTTTTTATTTTTTGCTTTATATGTATTAGCTTGTATTTATTTCTTTATATCTCTGTTCAAATGTAAACACAATAGGTGATGTTTTTAATGTGCTGTTGAATTTGGTTTGCTTGTATATTGTTGAGAATTTTTCCATCTATGTTCAAGAAACCTACAGTTTTAGTTGTTGTATTCTTGTTTGGTTTTGAAATCAGGGTAATGCTGTTATGTGAAATGAATTTGAAAGTTTTTTTTTTTCTATATTCTAGATTAGTTTGAGGATGATTGATATTAGTTGTTACTTAAATGTTTGGTGGAATTCAGCAGTGAACAAGCTCAGCCTAAAATTGGTAGGAGAAAAAAACAATGCAGTAAAAACAATGCAGCTAATACTAGAAATAAATAAAATACAGACTAAAAACATTCAAAATATCAATGAAGTGAAGAATTGGTTATTTGAAAAACTAAACAAAAATCATTAGCTAGACTAAAGAAAAGTAGTATAAAAATTCAACATACAAAAATCAGTCGTGTATCTACATGCTAATAGCAAGCTATCTCAAAAAAATTAATGTCTACTTTTTGTTCATGGTAATGCTTGTTTTAATCACCTAATCCTTTTGCAATTATGCTGTTCAAAATTAAAAAGAAAGTGAAGAAATTTCACAAATGCAGTTAAATATGTCTTTCAGTTATGTGTTGTATTGGAATGTAATGTTTAAGAAAATCAGCAATCAATCTATTAACATGGGATATCTTTCCATTTTTTGTGTCTCTGTTTTCTTTATTCCTCTCTTACAGTTTTTATTTGTTAAGGTTATTTCTAGATATTTTATTTTTGTAGGTATTTTAAATGGAATTGCTTTCTGATATCTTTAGAGAAAATATGGAAATAAAATCAGAGATGAAAAGGGAGACATTACAACTAGTATCACAGAAATACAAAAAAATTCATAAAAGTGTATTATAAATAAGTATAGCCCAACAAATTTTCTAAGTAAAAAATTATCTTTTCTATAAAGAGTTTTGCAAACTTAGCAGTATTACAAAAAAATTTTAATTTTCATTTAACCCCCATGGCTTCCCTGAAAAACAAGGCAAATGCCTGACAAAAAAACAAACAAACAAAAAAAAAATTATGAAACTATTTTGGAAGAGAAATGCCAAAATATTGACTTATATAATCTATGTTAGCACTACCTGGTCTTATACATTTATAACATTTGAAGTGTGGTTAAAAAAAAAAAAAAAAGATGTAATCCCTAGTATATTTGGTCACAGATTATTTTATTTCAAAATTTAGAAGCTCTGCATGAATGTCTTTATACAGTATGCATATTGTATTTTTTTAATTTGTATTGCCAAATATTCTTCCAAATACGCTGTCAAAATTAGCAATCTGAACAATTTTGAAAACAGTGCCTTCCATTCTTTCTCAAAGTAAGTTTGTTACAAGACAGTTTTGTAGCTGAAGCAATCCCAAGGTTATATTTTTCAGATGTCTGTTTTACCCGTACATAGAAAGCCATAGGAACCTACAATATTCTCCTTAAAGCAAAATAAAATCAGACAATAGTAGATCCTGTGATGTCAGCAACATGATGAATTAAAATGCTTGCAAGCAGTTTCATGAAAAGGATAGGCGGGGAGTATTTCTTTGCTCCCCTCACCCCTGCAACAGACTGCTGACCACCAAATCAGTGAAACCCTCTGCCCTCATGAGCCTGGGCAATACAGTCAGTGTTGATTTGGGAACTTCCCAACGGCAGAGTACTGAACAGTCAATTCGTGCAGGTTCACTCATGCTCCTTTTAAACCCGAGTTGAGGTGATAAATACCATATAAGTTGTGTGCTCGTTGTGGGCCACTATTTTGCCCAGGGAATCTTAGTCTTTGTGTTTCTGCATCACTAGATCCCCTAAGAACATTCCCTAGAATTCACTCTTACTTTGGAAACCACAGGGGAACCTCGAGATCCCTGGTGATCTAGCTCTCAGCATGGGCCACTCCTAGGGAAAGCGGGGAGTATAACCCACCAAAGTGTCCCTTGGGAAAAGGAAAACCGATTGCAAGCTCTCGCCTACCCAAGAGCTTCCCATTTGTATCCAGAGAGTGATTGTGCCCCTCCCAGTAGAGACAGAGGCAAGGTGCTGATCTCTGAATGCAGGTCGTGTTTTTCTACCGCAGTTGAAAAGTGGCACCCATGGTTGGAAATGGACATGGAGAAGGGATCATCTCTTGCTTCCTCTGCCCACTGCTGCACATGTAGCTGAGGCTATTACTATCAGAGGCTGGCACAAGTGCACTTGGAGAGAGTCTGTCCAGCACTATACGTGTCAGCTGCACCACCAGTGAAAGTGTACCCACTGCTGAGGCTTGCACAAAGGGTGGAACTTACCTGCCCCTCTCTACACAGACTGGCATTATTTCAGCCACAGACTGTGAACCTGCCACAGACTGTGAACCTGCCACAGATCTGCCCGTTTTGGGCTGGATGAAAAGGTTCTTCCCCAAGGCCACTTTAGTAGTAGCTGTCAGATGGGTGTTTTCCATGAACCTAAGTCACATTTTACGCTGGGGATAAAGGATGGTGTCTATCTGAATTGAAGATTTCCAGCTCTGTGACGGGAGTGTGATAAGAAAGCTCATCATGTTTCTGTCTGCCCAGGATGATGAGTTGGTGCAGTTCCCTATCTGCCCCATCATGACAAGTGTTTTAATACATCCCTGGGGTACCTGAGAGTAACACAGCTTAAGTGCCACCTAACAGACTGGAGACTGATCTGTACCATTTAAAAAAAAAAAAAAAAAAAAGCTGCTGACAGAAGGGCGTAGCACTAGGGCATGAAATAAGCTTTTTTTTTTTAATTTATTTTATTGTGGCACTATTCACAATAGCAAAGACTTGGAATCAACCCAAATGTCCATCAGTGACAGACTGGATTAAGAAAATGTGGCACATATACACCATGGAATACTATGCAGCCATAAAAAAGGATGAGTTTGTGTCCTTTGTAGGGACATGGATGCAGCTGGAAACCATCATTCTTAGCAAACTATCACAAGAACAGAAAACCAAACACCGCATGTTCTCACTCATAAGTGGGAACTGAACGATGAGATCACTTGGACTCGGGAAGGGGAACATCACACACCGGGGCCTATCATGGGGAGGGAGGAGGGGGGAGGGATTGCATTGGGAGTTCTACCTGATGTAAATGACGAGTTGATGGGTGCTGACGAGTTGATGGGTGCAGCACAGCAACATGGCACAAGTATACATATGTAACAAACCTGCACGTTATGCACATGTACCCTAGAACTTAAAGTATAATAATAATAAAATAAAAATAAAAATAAAAAAAATTAAAGGAATCAAAAAAGAAAAAAAAAAAAAAGAAATAAGCTTTTTTGAGACCTCTGCATTCCAAGACCCACAGAAGATTATGAGTTCAAGGGAGAAAACAATTGAGTATTTAAAAGTCCCACCCAAATGAAAGCAATCTCAAATATAAGAAGAAACAGCTACCTCAGATTACAAGCCATCTGAATTCTGATTATGCAGAAAGACAGTGTTTTAACATCCCCAAAGATTACACTAGCTCTCTAGCAATGGATCAGAACCAAAATAAAATTCATAAAATGACAGATACAGAATTAAAAGTACAGATTGTAAGGAAGGTAAGTAAGATCCAAAATAAAGGGGAAATCCAACACAAATTTTACAAAAATTCTGGACCTGAAAGATAGGTATATATTAAAAACCCAAACAGAACTTTTGGAAATAAAGAAATTCATGGAATGAATATCAAAATACAATTGAAAGCATGAACAATAGACCAGACCAAGCAGAAAAATAATTTCAGAGCTTCAAGATTTTCTTTTGAATTAACCTACTCTGACAAAAAAACAAAGAAAAATAAATTTTTAAAAACTGAGCAAAATTTTTGAGAAATGTGAGAATATGTAAAGCAAACAAACCCACAACTCATAAGCATTCCTCGTGCAGAAGAAGAAAAGTAAAATGTTTGGAAAATATGCTTGAAGGAAAATTTCCCTGATCTTACTTGAGATGTGGCCATCCAGATACAAGAAATTCAGAGATCACCTGGAAGATGCTATACAAAACAAATATCACGAAATCTTTTAGTCCTCAGAATATCCAAGATGAACATGAAAGAACAAATTTGAAAAGCAGCTAGACAGAAGTGGCCAATCACCATGAAAGAAAATCCCATCTGAATAAAAGTGGACTTCTCACTAGAAATCTTACAAGCCATGCATGAGAGATTGTCGGCCTACTTTCATCTTTCCTAAGAAAAGAGTCAATAATTTTATAAATTGCCAAATTAAACGTTATAAATGAAGTAAAAATAAACTATTAACCAGACAAACACTAAGTGAATTTTTCACCACTAAATTAGATCTGCAAGAAATACTCAAAGTAGTTATAAACATAAAAATAAAAAGATGATACCATCATAAAAGCATACATAAGGACAAGGCTAAAAATTTTATTGAGACTACAAAGCAACTAGCTAACAACACTATGAAAGGAACAAAACCTCACATATCAATATTAACCTTGAACATAAATGGTCTAAATACCCCTCACAAAAGAGAGTAGCAAATTGGATAAAAAAAATAAAACCCAATTATAACTGCCTACAGGAGACCCACCTAAGGATTAAAGACACCTACAGACTAAAAGTAAAGGGGTGGAAAAAGATATATCATGAAAATGGAAAGCAAAAATGGGATGGGCAGGAATAGCTATTCTTATATAAAACAGACTTTAAATTAACAGGAAAAAATAAAGAAGGTCACTATATAATGATATAGGGTTTAATTAAATAAGAAGATTTTACAATCATAAATATATATGCACTGGAGAACCCAGATTCTTAAAACAATTATCCTAGACATAAGAAAAGAGATAGAAAGCAATAAAATAATACAAGAGGACTTCAACACCCCACTTCCAGCACTAAACAGATAATAAAGGCAGAAAATAAACAAAGAAACCCCAGATGCAAATTGGGCTTTAAACAAAATGGACCTAATTGACATTTACAGAACATTCTACACAACAACCTCAGAATCTACCTTTTAGTCATCTGCTCATGTAACATTCTCTGAAATTGGCCATATGCTTGAGTATAAAACAAGTCTCAAAACATTTTAGAAAATCAAAATTACATTAACTGTCTTATTGGACCACAATGGAATAACATTAGAAATCACAACAAAGTAGAACCCTAGAAACTAAAAAAGTACATGGAAACTAAACAACTTGCTACTGAATGACCTTTGGGTAAATAATAAAATTAAGGAAGAAATTTAAAAATATTGGAAACTAATGAAAATAGACACATAAAATGCAAAAGCCTCTGTGATACAGCAAAAGTGTTGCTATAAAAAAAAGCTTTATAGTGTTAATTTTCTACGTAATATGATACAAAGATCTCAAATTAACAAAGTAATATTGCATCTTGATGAACTAGAAAATCAAGGACAAACAGATGCAAAGCTGAAAGAAGAAAAAAAAAATAAAGATCAGAGGAAAAGTAAATGAGATTAAAACCAAAAAACAAAATAGATGCAAACGATCAACAAAATGAAAAATTGAATCTTTGAAAGAATATAAAAATGGGATTGACCACAATCTAGATTAAATAAGAAAAAAAACAGTAAAGATTCAAATAAGCACAATCAGAAATAATGAAGGTGACACTGCAACTGATACCACAGAAATATGAAATATCATCAGAGACTATGAGGAGCATTTCTGTGTGCACAAACTACAAAACCTAGAGGAATTGTGTAAATTCCTAGAAATTACAACTTCCTAAGAATGAACCAGGAATGAAAAGAAATATTTAATACACCAATAATGAGTAATACAATTGAATGAGCAATGAAAAAATCTTTTAATGAAAAAATAAAGCCCAAGACCAGACAGCTTCACAGCCAAATTTTACCACATGTACAAAAAAATAACTAGTACAAGTCTTACTAAAACTATTAAAAAAAATAACTGAGGAAGAGCGATTTTCCCCAACTCATTCCACAAAACCAGTGTTACACTGATATCAAAATCAGGCAAGAACACCCAGCAAGAACAACAGCAACAACAACAACAACAAAACCACAACAGGCCAATATCCCTAATCAACACAGACCCAAACATCTTCAACAAAATACTGGTACAGTGAACCCAACATCACAACTAAATATATATAAATATATATATATAT
>NW_012101598.1:9627-65696 GCF_000951045.1 Mandrillus leucophaeus
AGATCATCAGGTAGATGTACTGGCAAAACGGGTGTCAAATTGTCTCTGCTTGCTGATGACGTGATTTTTCTACATAGGAAACGCTAAAGGTTACTTCAATAGACTAATAGACTGGATGAATGAATTTAGTAAGCTTTCAGGATACAAAAAAATCAGTATCACTTCTGAAGAGAGGCAGAGCAAGATGGCCAAATAGAAGGCAACACCCATGATAATCTCTCCCACAGGAACACTAAATTTAACAACTATCTACAACAAGAACAAAAATACTTTCACAAGAAGCAACAATCAGTTGAGCACTCAAAGTACCTCGTTTTAACTTCATATCACTGAATGTGGCACGGGAAATGGTAGGAAAGACAATCTTGAATCATCAACATCCATGTGGTATGGAGGTAGAATCTGTATGCTTGGGAGAGGGAGAGCACAATTGTGTGAGACACTGCATTGAACTCATCAGTGCCCTGTAACAGCAGAAAGCAAAACCAGGCTGAATTCAGCTGGCGCCTGCTCATGAAGGAAGCATTTGGACTTGACCTAGCCAGAGGGGAATTGCCCATCCAAGCAGTTGGAACTTTAATTCCAGCAAGCCTTGCCAGCACAAGCCAAAGTGCAATCGGACTCTAAATAAACTTGAACACCATTCTAGGCCACAGGGACTGCAACTTCTAGGTGAGTCCTAGTGCTGACCTGGGCTCAGAGCTAGTGGACTTGGGAGGCATGAGACTTACTAAGACACCAACTTAGGCAGGTAAGGGAGTGTTTGTGCCACTCCTCCCACAAACCCAGGCCACACACCTCACAGCTCTAAAAGGTTTCCCTATCTTCCACTTAAGGAGGGGAAAGGATGAGTAAAGAAGACTTTGACTTGCATCCTTGATACCAGCTCAGCCACTGTAGTATAGGGCACCAGTCAGAGTCATAAAGGCAACCTTTTTAGACACTAGCTTCTGGATGACATTTGTTGACGCTCCCTGTGCCAGAAGGGAACCTACTGCCTTGAAGGAAAGAACCTAGTCCTGGTAAAATCCATCACCTGCTGACTAAACAGCCCTTGACCCCCCGAATAACCAGAAGCAATATCCAGGTAATATGGCATGGGCCTTGACCGAGACACTGCGACTTGGTGGCTTCAGGTGAAACTCAACACATTCTCACCTGTGGTGGCTATGAGGAGAGACTCCTTTGGCTTAAGAAAAATGGAGGGAAACGGAGAGAGCCCTTTGTATTGTACCATATGTACCAGTTCAGCTACAGGAGGGTAGAGCCTCAAGCGGGCTACTGGAGTCCTAGATTCCAGGGCTTGGCTCTTGGGCATTTCTGGACCTGCCATGGTGCAGAAAGGAGCCCATTGCCTTGAAGGGTGAGTCCCAGGATAGGCAGAATATACCAAAAGCTGACAGAAGAGCATGTGAGCATTAAGTGAACATTGGCAGTAACTTGGTAGTACTCCCTCTGGGCCTTTGATGTTGGTGGCCACGGGGTGAGGCTCAACTGACTGTGGAGAGGGGAGGGAAGAGTGGGAAAGACTGTATCTTATGGTTTCAATGCCAGCTCAGCCACAGCACAACAGATCATCAGGTAGATGTATAGGGTTTTTGACTCCAGTCTTTGGCTCCTAAACAGCATTTCTGGACTCGCTGATACCTGGGAAAACTCACCACTCTGAAGAGAAGAACATAAGCCTGGCTGGTTTAACCACCTGCTGATTAAATCCTGTAGAGCTCTAGGGCTTTGAGTAAACATAGGCAGTAGCCAGGTAGTTGTTACAGTGAAACATGGGCGAGACCCAGTGCTCTGCTGGCTTCAGGTCTGACCCAGTGGAATCCCATAATCATTGCCACAGGACTGTTTGTGTTACCCCTCCACTAATTTCAGGTGCCTCAGAACATAGAGGCACCATTTACTTGGCAGAAATTAAGGGAAGAGAACAAGAGTCCGAGTCCCTGCCTAGTAATACAGAGAAATCCTCTGGATCTTATCAAAGACCGTGAAAGTACTACCTCTATGAGTCTGCAAGAACCACAGCATTACTCAGCTTGTGGTGCCCCCTAATGCAGATACAGCTTAGACCACAACACCCAAGTCTCTCTAAATACCTGGAAAACTTCCCAAAGAAGGATGGGTACAAATAAGTCCAGATTGTGAAGACTACAATAAAATACCTAAATTATCAATGCCCAAATACCACCTAACATCCATAAGCTTCAAGACCATCTAGAAAAGCATGAAGAGCACCAAACAAGCAAAATAAGTTTCCAGGGACAAATGCTGAAGACTCAGAGATATGTGAACTGTCAGTGCTGGAGAAACAGATATGTGAACTTTTAGACAGAGAATTCAAAATAACTGTGTTGAGGAAACACAAAGAAATTTAAGATAACAGATAAGCAATTAATAAATCCTTAAGACAAATTTACAAAGAGAGTGAAATAATTTAAAAGAATCAAGTGGAAATTATGGGGTTGAAAAATGCAAGTGTCATAGTTAAGAATGCTTCAGAAGCCAGGCACGGTGGCTCACGCCTCTAATCCTAGCACTTTGGGAGGCCAAGGCAGGCAGATCACCTGAGGTCGGGAGTTCGAGACCAGCCTGACCAACATGGAGAAACCCCATCTCTACTAAAAATACAAAATTAGCCGGACGTGGTGGGATATGCCTGTAATCCCAGCTACTAGGGAGGCTGAGGTAAGAGAATTGCTTGAATCTGGGAGGCAGAGGTTGCGGTGAGCTGAGATTGCACCATTGCACTCCAACCTGGGCAACAAGAGGGAAACTCCATCTCAGGAGAAAAAAAAAAAAAGCACACCTACCAGATCTAGAAAATAGTCTCAAAATGGCAAATTTAAGAGTTACTGGCCTTAAAAGGAGGTAGAGAGAGAGAGAGATTTGGTAGAAAAGCTATTCAAAGAGGTAATGACAAAAATCTTCTAAAACCTAGAGGAAGATATCAAAATTCGAGTACAAATAGTTTATATGTTTATGTAACACTAAGAAAATTTAATCCAAAGAAGACTACCTCAACGCATTTAGTAATCGAACTATCAAAGGTGAAGGAAACAGAAAAGAAACAATGTGTAATGGAGCTCCAATATGTCTGGCAATATACTATTCAGTGGAAAACTTATAGGCACAGAGAAAGTGGCATGACATATGTAAAATGCTGAAGGAAAAAACGTTTATACTAGAACAGTATATCCAGTGAAAATATCTTTCCAACGTGAAGAAGAAATAAAGAGTTTCCAAGACAAACAAAAGAGGAGGGATTTCATCAACACTAGATGTATCCTACAAGAAATGCTAAAGGGAGTTTTTCAATCATCAAGAAAAGATAATAACGAGCAGTAAGACATCATTTGAGGGTACAAAACTCACTGTTAATAGTAAGTATACAGAAAAACACAGAATATTATAACACTGTAATTGTGGTGTGAAAACTACTCTTAAATAGAAAGACTAAAAAATAATGAGTCAAAACAATAATTACAACTTGTAAGACGTAGACAGTACAATAAGATACAAAAAGAAACAAAAAAGTTAATATGCAGAGAGATAAAATTAAGTTATGGAGGCTTTATTAGTTTACTTCTTGCTTATTTGTTTGTTTATAGAAACAGTGTTAAGTCCTTATTTACTTAATGGACTATAATATATTATTTGAAAGCCTCAAGGCAATCTCAAAACAAAAAATTTATAACAGAAACCCAAACAAATAAAAAGAAAGAGCCGGGCATGGTGGCTCACGCCTGTAATCACAGCACTTTGGGAGGCTGAGACAGGCGGATCACGAGGTCAGGAGATCAAGACCATCTTGGCTAACACGGTGAAACCCTGTCTCTACTAAAAATACAAAAAAAAAAAAAAAATTAGCCGGGTGTGGTGGCGGGCACCTGTAGTTCCAGCTACAGAGGAGGCTGAGGCAGGAGAATGGCATGAACCCGGGAGGCAGAGCTTGCAGTGAGCCGAGATCGTGCCACTGCACTCCAGCCTGGGCGACAGAGTGAGACTCCGTCTCAAAAAAACCAACAACAACAAAAATAAATAAATAAAATAAATAAATAAATAAATAAATAAATAAATAAATAAATAGAAAGAAAGAAAGAAATGAAATCATACCACCAGGAAAAAATCACTTTCAGAAACAGGAAGACAGTAAGGAAGGAAAGAAGGAAGAGAAGTCCACAATACTACCAGAAAATACATAGCAAAGTGGCACGAATAAGTTCTAACTTATCAGCAGTAACACTGAATGTAAATAGACTAAACCCTCTGATGGAAAGACACAGAGTATCTGATTGGATAAAATAACAAGACCCAATGATCTGCTGCCTACAAGAAACACATTTCACCTATAAAGACACACACAGACTGAAAATAAAGGGATTAAAAATATATTCTATGTCAATAGAAACCAAAAAAGAATAGGAGTTTCTGCACTTATATCAGATAAAATAGATTTCAAGACAAAAACTATGAGAAGAGACAAAGAATGTCACTCCATAATGAAACAGAGGTCAATTCAGCAAGAGGATATAACAACTTTAAATATATATGCACCCAACAGTGGACCACCCAGATTTAGAAAGCAAATATTGTAAGAGCTAAAGAGATAGACAACAATACAATATTAGCTGTGGACTTCAGCACCCCACTTTCAGCATTGAAAATATCTTCCTGATAGAAAATCAACAAAGAAACATCAGAATTAATCTGCATTATAGACAAAATAAGTTTAATAGATGTTAATAAAACAACTCAGAGCTGGATAATACTTATCTCTTTAGAACATAAAACATTGTCAAGCGTAGATAGTATGTTACATCACAAAATAAGCCTTTAAACTACACACACTGGACCCTGTTTGGGGGCAGGGGTGAGGGGAGGGAGACCATCAGAACAGCTAATGCATGTGGGGCTTAAAACCTAGCTGACAGGTTGATTGTTGCAGCAAACCACCATGGCACATGTATGCCTATGTAACAAACCTGCATGTTCTGCACATATATCCTGGAACTTAAAGTAAAATTAGAAAAAAAAAAGAAAAGATAAAAACATTAAAAAATTGATATAGCATCAAGCATCTTCTCTGACCACAATGAAGTAAAACTAGAAATCAATAAAAAGAAGAACTTTGAAAACTATACAAACACATGGAATTTCAACAATATTCTCCAGAATGATAAACGGTTAAATGAAGTAATTAAGAAGGAAATCAAAAAATTTCTTGAAACAAATGAGAATGGAAACACAATATACCCAAACTGATGAGATACAGCAAAAGCAGTACTAAGAGAAGTTTATAGTTGTAAGTGCCTGCATCAAAAAGAAAAAAAAAAAAAACAACCTCAAATAAACAACAAAACGTTGCATCTTAAAAAGCTGAAAAAATAAGAGCAAACCAAACCAAAAATTAGTAGAAAAGAAATAATAAAGATGAGAGCAACTACATACCAATAAGTTGGAAAATTTAGAAGAAATAAATTCCTAGACATATACAACCTATCGAGATTGAATGATGAAGAAATCCAAAATGTGTATAGTCCAACAATAATAAAGAGATTGAAGCTGTAATAAAAATTCTCCCAGCAAGTAAAAGCCTGAGACCTGATGGTTTCACTCTTGAATTCTTTCAAAAATTTTAAAAAGAGCTAACACTGATCCTACTCAAATGATTCTAAATAATAGAGGGGAGAATGCTTCCAACCTCATTCTATGAGTCCAGTATTATCCTGATACCAAAACCAGGCAAAGACACATCAAAAAAAAGAAAATTGCAGGCCTATATTGCTAATGAATATTGACACAAAAATCCTCAACAAAATCCTAGCCAACCAATTCAACAACATACTAAAAAGATTATTCATAATGACCAAGTAGGGTTTATCTCAATGATGCAAGTATGGTTGAACATATGCATATCAGTTAATGTGATACATCATATTAACAGAATGAAAAACAAAAACCACGTGATCACTTCAATTGATGCTGAACAATTATCTGGTAAAATTCAATAGCCCTTCATTAAAAAAAAACCTTCAAAAATCTGGAAATAGAAGAAACATATCTCAGTGTAAACAGCAAAATGAGTAAGGTAGTATTACAGATTATAAACCAAACTATAAAAGAAATATCTATTAGTTGATGCTGATATAAATGATAGACTCTTTTCTGTAATTCTATAATTGCTCTAAAATGGAAGTATATTAAAGAAATAACAGTTCAAGACAATTTCTAAAAATATATTACTAAAATAACTACATCTTGGTAGTTAAAACTAACAACGTAAGACCTAATATTTCTACATAGAATTTTCATGCCCATGTTTTCATTTTTTCCTCTGATATCACTGTGGTACAAGCATTATTGCTTTTAGTATTAATATTATATCCATCCCCATTTTGTGGGAGAAAATTAATGCTTAGAAAAGATAAGGTGACTTTCCAAAGATCACTCATCCGGTAAGTAGCAGGGGCTGGAACTCAATCCAGGTATTATGACTTCATATAATAGGTTCTTTTCATTCCACCATGCTGCCTCCCATGTCACCACAAAACAAAGACAAGGGATTAACATTCTCTAATGAAGTGATTTCCATTATAACATCTGATCTGGCATTACAGTGTCTACAATGGAGGCAAGAGAACTGTAATTTATGAGCTCTGGGAACTTATTAAGATCAGATAAGTTATCAATAGATTAGTTTGTTGGTAATGGTGGTGGCCGTTTTCTTCTTTGTTTTATTATACTCTGCTTTAATAATGCCCAAGATTACTCTTTTAGCTATAATTTTGTATATTTAGATTAATATGTTTGTTGCGTTTTGCCATATTTGGATATGTTCATATCTCTTTGGGTACTAATTTCTTATTTCTTAAAGTGACAGAAGATAAAGTTCCCTCTGTCTTTTTAAAACTTAATTAAATTATGTATGGCTCATATTTGTAGAATTTTCAGATTTTAAAAATATGTAATTTAATTATAAAACATATTTAAATATCTAATATATTTACTATAAAAACATCCTAAATTAGCTGGTAATTGAAGATACTTTTTTGTCCTTAACCAAATTAAGAGGAAGAAAATTTAGAGTAAAATTTTTTTCCTAGCCAAAACTTCTCAAACATATATTCAGAATATGCTCCACTCTAATGTATGGTGCAGTTACATGAGGATAGCTAAGCTAATTCGACATTGAATGTGTGACTCAATTAATGTGAACTGAATCATTCCTAGAAAAGAGAAAAGATTAGGATAATGTGAGTTAAGTGCAACCTGAATGCTTTTCAGTCTACGGTGCCAAGAAATTGTTCCTTTCCAGAACAAGTAAACAAGAGTGCATCTGAAGGGAGGTAGCAGGCAATTTTTGAGCTTTTCATACCATGATCCCTTCTTATCAGTACAATATTATGACTGAAGATTGAAAGAGTGATAATGTAATTGAATTAGACAGAGAAAGTAATATCACCTTGGACCAATTGTCTTAAAAGAAATATAGACTGAATTGGGAGTGAAGAGATCTAAAACCAATCCTAACTGGTGGTTAGAAAATGATGCCTGGATGCAAGAAACGTAATAAGCAACATATTTAAGCACATCCATCCAACCAATCAATTGGTCATCTCCTACTGATTGTAAGCCTGTATGTACGTGTGTTGAGATTTAAATTCCACCATTGTGTAATGTTGAAAATACAGGTAGCCCGCTTTTATTATTTTAAATTCAATAGCCATCACGTTTGACTAAATAGTAAGAAATAAAAGGTGGAAGTGACATTGTGAAGAATGCTATGAAACTCTTAGGCTTGAAATTCTTTGAGGAATATTTCTGATGTGTAATGAGTACTCCAGGGAGAAGCTTCAGGACAGAATCAAATTTTTTAAAAGTATTTTGACTCAAGTCTAAGGGTTTCCTGCCTATTGACATAATTATAATACCCACATAAATCAAAGAATGTAGGTTTTATGTTTGTGAATATAACAACTATCACTAGTCCTGTTGGTGAATTGTACATAGTTCTGGTTACATTTCAGATATAAACACTAACCAGCACACTTCACTTTAATGAAAGGTTAGGTAGTAATTATAGTAAAATATCTAAGATTGGAAAACAAATTTTGATTTTACTTTAATCCAACATATTTCCTTTAGAAGTTGGTATGCCTAAATTTCCATTACATGTTTGTACTCTTGATTAGAGAAAAATTAAATTTTTTACAAACTTATATGATGAACCATATTCTCATCCTTACTTCCTTTTCAGATTAGATACACAGCACTCTGAAGAAATGAACGCCACCGGATCTGAAGAGCAGTTCCACGTTATAAACCACGCAGAGCAAACTCTTCGTAAAATGGAGAACTACTTGAAAGAGAAACAATTATGTGATGTGCTACTAATTGCAGGACACCTCCGCATCCCAGCCCATAGGTAAGTATTTTTATGTATACAGAATGGTTTTGAGTAGGGCAATTATAAATAAGAGATAATAAGTACATGGATTGTAAATTGGAATATTTGTAAAAATACTTATTTTCCTATATTGAAAAAGTGCCAGCCTATATGATCCGTTTCTCTGTGTATTCTTTAGAAGAGCCAAACTCTGAAAAGACTGATGATGGAAAGTATAACACAAACACACCCTCTAAAAAACATCAATTTACGTGTTTGACCTTCCTGACTTCACTACGCTTAACTGAATTGTAAAAGACTTTATGGAGAAAACAGCCTCACTAGTGTTACAAACTTGCTGAATCCATTTCATGCTTTTCAGTGAAATTATTGACTCATTTAAATTCCTACAAATATTTCCTATTTCCAGGTTGGTTCTCAGCGCAGTGTCTGATTATTTTGCTGCGATGTTTACTAATGATGTGCTTGAAGCCAAACAAGAAGAGGTCAGGATGGAAGGAGTAGATCCAAATGCACTGAATTCCTTGGTGCAGTATGCTTACACAGGTAAGTGCTTAATACACACTAACTCATAATGACCCTACATGATATAACACACATTACTAGTAGTAGTAGTAGTGGTTATTATTGCTACTACTACTACTATTCTTCAGTTTCCTCAGTAGTAGTAATACTGCTACTACTACTACAAAGGTGAGGAAACTAAAGAATAGAACAGGTAAATAAATTTCCTAAAGTAATAAAAAGGCATAGTCAGGACATAAACTCAGTAATATAAAAGATCAAGAGGTATATAATATGTAGAAAATACCTTACACATGAGAGCAGACAACTAGGAACAACTCTGGAATGGTGTGGGCACATTCTTGTTTGTAAAAAGAAGAGTGAGAGTGGGATCTTCCAATCCTACAGTAGACATTTAGTCAATTCTATTCATTCAGAATAATTTTCATATCTATTCAAACTGTAAATAAAGGTAACAATGAGTTTGGGGACTAAAAAGTAGTTTGACTTTTATTCCAGAATGATTATTTCATCTTCAGGGTCTCTTAGTATTAAAACACTTTTATTTGGTTATGTATACTTAGGCTCTTCTTAAGACTAAAAGCTTACCTCCTAGTTTTCTCCAACAGAGTCATTTTCAAACATTTTCGCTTGCACTGCCGGTAAAATAATTATGAAAAACGATGTGCTCTCCTTACATTTTTCCATTAATGACTAAAATACCTTGTAATTTTAAATGTTTGTAAAGTATATAATCCCCCAAATATTGTAAATATTAATCTTTTTATAAAGCACTATTAAGTTTGCATTTTAAATGTATCTAACAAATCTCAATCCTATAAGAATTTGAAACAACAATTCATTTAAAAGTATATCTATATGACAGTCCCCCAAAAGTTAAACAAAATAGTTACCTGATAACTCAGCAATTCCATTCGTAGTGATATACTCAAGAGTTAAAAACATGTCCACACGACATTGTGTACACAAATGTTCATATAAACATTATTCATAAGTAAAGAGTAGAAACAACCCAAATGTTTACAAACTGAGGAATGGGTAAATCAAATACGGTATATGAACACAATGGAATACTAATCGACAATAGAAAAGGAATGAAGTAGTAATAGATACTACAACATGGATGAACTTTGAAAATATTATGCCAGATAAAAGAAACTTGTCACAAAAGATCGCTTATTTTAATATACCATTTACATTAAATGTACAAAATAGAAAAAATGTGTAGAGGCAGAAGGTAGATTATTGGTTGTAGGAATATGGAGGGAACTGGGAATGAATGTCAATAGGTATGAGGTTCCTTTTGGGGCGCCTGTAGTCCCAGCTACTCGGGAGGCTGAGGCAGGAGAATGGCGTAAACCCGGGAGGCGGAGCTTGCAGTGAGCGGAGATCCGGCCACTGCACTCCAGCCTGGGCGACAGAGCGAGACTCTGTCTCAAAAAAAAAAAAAAAAAAAAAAA
Source organism: Mandrillus leucophaeus (assembly GCF_000951045.1). NCBI lineage: Eukaryota > Metazoa > Chordata > Mammalia > Primates > Cercopithecidae > Mandrillus > Mandrillus leucophaeus. Next base: position 20,023 of record NW_012101598.1, read on the forward strand.
AAGAAAATATTCTGTAATTAGATAGTGATACAGGTTGCAAACTTTTTTGAATATACTAAAAAACACCAGATTGCACATTTTGAAAGTATGAATATGATGAATATGATATGATTTAGATCCTAATAACAATATGTATGAATAAGCTTTTATTTCAAAGTTGTTCCTGTGCCACAGCCCCATAATGTAGCATAGTATACTTTGGGATAGATGAGGAATGTGACTTCCTTTTATGAGGCGAGAAAAAAGAAAATTACGGAAAGGATACTGGGAAAGTAAAACCTGTGTGGTAACAACTGTTTTGGGAGCAGACCATTTTCTAGGAGGGGTATGTAATGGAATTTGAGGTACTGAAATTTCTTTACATCAAATTGATCTGTGTCTCAGATAGGTTTCATATAGCTCTAGTGGTATGCATGCTATTTGAAGACCACTGTTCTAACAAAACTACTTTGAAATTTCACAGTACTTCATTCCTTCCTTCAACTTTCACCTTTCTCCTGACAAGCCTTTGTACAAAATATTTCCTAAATTTCCATTATGCTCTAAAATTTCAACAAACTTTTAAAAATTGGGAGTGAAATAGAAAGAACCTTATTTCTTCTACCTGATACATTTTAATCCTTAGAAAACATCTTTTTTGTTCCCAATGAGCATTCGTAGGATAAAATAATTCAGCCAGCTGGCTTGACTATCCTTTTACTCTTTAATGAAGTGAAACTTGAACCAGCTCCAAACAGCCTTTCTTAAGCATGCTTGTAACTGAATACTGTACACTGTAATACACAATGCTTTCCTACTGTGCCCGAGACATTTATAACTATTCCTCCGAATGAATATTCTTTCTAATAAACAGACCAAATGTAAATGTCTATAGCAGATGAATATTTATATCTGAATTGGAGAATAGTTCATACTTCTCTAGGTGTCATGAGATATGGGCAGGGCGCTCTCTTCAAAATCAGAACAAGAACAACACGAGAAAGTCTGCTGATGGGCTGGACCCCTTTAAAATATATTTTACAGGTTGAACTATGTATAGAGGACCTCGCAATATGTATTACTCTTTTCTTCATGGTTATGCAACGATATGGGCCCCATATTAAGGTATTTTGGAAGGAAAAACTTTAGAGGAATAGTTTGTAATTGATATCAGCCATTTGAAACATTATAACATGGCTAAAACAATAAAAAGCAGGAATGACTCATAAAAATAACATAATTTTTGCAATAACTAATCAACAACACTTATTCCAAAAATAATACAGACATATAAATATGAAAGGACTAACTTAAGTTGCTTCTGATTCTGTTTTTAAAAATTCCTTACAGATATTTTCAAAAAGAGTCAGATTTTTTTCATAACAAAGCAAATAAGTAATTCTTAATTTGTAGACTCTTGGCAACATATGCTTCCTCTTGAGACAGTGCCAGGGGTCAATTCCAGAGATAATATTTTGGGTAAATACATCTTTACCAGCTAATGTAGATACAAAAAAATAGACATAAAAGCTCAGTGTTCTTCTTACAAAATAAATGAACAATTAAGCTTAATGCGTTTCTTACAAAATAAATGAACAATTAAGCTTAATGTGTTTCTTATTTACCAAGATGTTTACCTCCTCACAAATGACAGTTACTTGCATGGCCAGTTGTATGATTCTTATACAATATGACATAATGTTCTTTGAATCGCAATGAAACAGTTTTTTCAACTTTATGCAGGAATGATTTAAAAATTAAAATTGCATGTGTTTAAGGTACAACGTAATAGTCTCATGTACATATGCAATGTGCAATGATCGATATAAGATTTAAATGCAGGCTTAAGATGATAAAGAAATAACAAGTTGCTCTTCTTTACAATAATGTTATTCACTGTTTTTTTGCTATAGTCATTTTTGATAACCTAATCTGGTTCATTTCGGCCATCTTACTAGTGCTTACGGACAGACTGTCTTGTGTATATTAGCCTCAAAATGTGCTCCAGATCTGTTGAAAAGCACAGCTCTACTAGAGAGGAAAATAAAAAGAAATTTAACTAGCTGACATATCTTTTACTTTATGGAACTTATAATCATTCTTTGCTTTTTCAAACCATCTAGGAGTCCTGCAATTGAAAGAAGATACCATTGAAAGTTTGTTGGCTGCAGCTTGTCTTCTGCAGCTGACTCAGGTCATTGATGTTTGCTCCAATTTTCTCATAAAGCAGCTCCATCCTTCAAACTGCTTAGGGATTCGATCATTTGGAGACGCTCAAGGCTGTACAGAACTTCTGAATGTGGCACACAAATACACTATGGTAAAATCAATTGCTTCAACTTAACTTGTAATAAAAATATGTTAATGTTGTAATAAAATTAATAAGCAATATAAACTTATATAACTTGTAGATGACTTTCACATATTATATATTCAACAAAAACATTTATCTGGTTGAGCTGCACTCAAGCAAGCTTTTCCTTTTTTGAATTACAGATGTTTCATTAAATCCCCAAACTTGAGAAAATAAAAATACTGCCACAAAATAAATTGTACAACTGTATATTTCAAGTAGAATCTATAGAATTAAGATAATGTTAATTCCCTGATGTTTTTGCACAATTAGAGCTTTAGTTTGTAAAATTGCACAAATTATGATTTATAAAGAAAGTGAAGTGTCTTTCAATAAGGAAAAATGCTAATATTAATGGGTCAATAATTGTCAGAGCTGAAAAACTACCAAAATTAGTGGCACAATCTCAGCTCTCTGCAACCTCTGCCTCCTGGGTTTAAGTGAGTCTCCTGCCTCAGCCTCCCGAGTAGCTGGGACTACAGGTGCCCGCCACCATGCCCGGCTTATTTTTGTATTTTGAGTAGAGATGAAGCTTCACATATTGGCCGGGCTGGTCTTGAACTCCTGACCTTGTGATCTGCCCGCCTCGGCCTCTCAACGTGCTGGGATTACAGGCTTGAGCCACCGCGCCCAGCCCGGATAATTTTATTGAATGAACTTCTTTCTGTCTTAGTAACAAATTTTACTTTGGTTAAAAATAACTTACAGTTCAATTCATTAATGCAACTAACTTAAAATCCCTTTCAATTCTATTAACATTTAAATCAAAGGCAAATGTTCATAGGTGGTAATTATTTAAATGTTGCATGTGATAAGATAGAGCATATTAAATGGACAGAGGATATTCAATAAAGCCTTACAATAGATGCTAATACTTCCCTGATGCAGAGTAAAAATAAACTTTTTTAACCTCTGAAGAAGGGAAGGACACGAGATGGATCATTTTGTGAAACCCAATCAAAATATTTCAAACAAATGAAATTGCTTCAGTTATTTAATATTTAAAAACAAAAAGCAATTGTATACAAGTGAACAATAGAAAGTCACACGTTGAAATCATAAATGTAGCATTTTTTAGAATAGAGATGCATACAAAGAGTATTTTTCTGGAGTTTTATACAGAAGGTAATTTTTTAACTTCTAAAATTTCAATTGTTTAAAAACTTCTTATCAAATCTTTCTTCCTCCTACTTCCCACCCTAGGTCCATTGCTCAAAATTTGAAGTTTGAAACATATTCCTCAAAGAATACCATTATATGGAGAATCATATTATAATGGATTGACATTTTAAAACATATCATTTAATTACACCATTTATGTTCCTGTGTCCTAAATACAGATGCCATATAATGTAAAGGAACAGGAATTAGGAAGGTCAAAGTTTTATTCTACCACAAAAAATAAACATGAAAACTTCCTATTATTTAAATTCTTGAACTAAGTATTAGCAGTTTCCTGTTTCGTATTACACACTTGCAAGCAAAATACATTCTGAAAAAAAACGCTTGAATTATTTTTGTTGGTCAAAATGAACTTGTCTTCCTTTTCCTATCATGTGACCAAAACGGAGTGTTGAAGCAGGGTGTGCATAAAAATGTAATATTGTTGTCTCTCTTAATCTCTCTTCTTTAGTTATGTTAGTATCTATTGTAAATACAGTAAAATATATCAAGATCTTGCTATAATAATGTTTTTGCAGTACTGTATTGATAGTTTAATAATGCAAATAATTTTCATGTCTAAGAATAATATTAAACAATTTAGGGATTCAGTTGTAATCATGTGCATTGGTAGACTGAACAAGGTAGATTGCCTTCCCTGATGTGAATGGTCCTCATCCAGAAGTACCCTCACAGACACACTCAGAATACTATTTGGCCAAATGTCTGGGTACCCCGTTACCCGGTCAAGTTCACACATAAAATTAGCCATTTAAATCATATAGATAGTTGTCTGCACCAATGAAGCATTTAGCAAATATGTGATAGTCATTTGGTAAATTTTGCAACAATATAAGTGTAGATTTTTATAAAATGAATAGTTAATCCAGGGCACAAAAGAAGTCTCCCTTGGAAGGTGCATAGAGTAAGTGTTTACCTTGAAATTAGGAGCAAAATAATTCCCAAATAAAACCATTTAAAATTCATCTTTAAGTGAAATTAATTATTTCTATATAGTACTGGACACTGCCATGTAATATAGGAATACTTTAAAATTACACTTACTTTTTATTTAGACTAATCTACTATATTGCTTAGCAAATTTCAATAGTCCTATTAGGAAGCAATTCTGGAGTCATAACAAATTCTATCAGAAAATCTAGTTTTTTCCTCTTTGTTTTTAATTGGAGAGTGGGTAGAAAGGAGGAGATATTGAGTTGTCCACAGTATTAATGGAGTTTCAGAGTTTATATAAAATATTCGTACTGTATAACCTTAACTTTTATAGTTTTATATTTGTCTCAACTCTTTCACAAAAATCGTATCACTTATGAAAAGCAGATGCAATATCAAACAAAATGCAGTAAGCATGATTTCAGAGACTTATTTTTGAATCCAGACTTTGCCACTTACTCCACAGGGAATCAGACAACTCATATGACCTGCTTTCTTATGAGATTAATTCCACTTTCTCACAAGATCACACTGGTGATGACTTAATGCTTGTGAAAGAAATCAGTAGAGTGTGAAGTGCTGTACAAGTGTAATGTATTAATAGTTGTGCTACTATCACCATTATTTGTATAAGTGGGGGGGGTCTTCACCCAGAGACATCTGCTACAGTAAGAACAGCAGTTGTCTTTCAATTGTTTGTCTTAATCACAAAGGGTTATTTGTCTAAATAGGTCAGTTTGAAACTTACAGCAATCAGAGCTTTCTGATGGGTATGTCAACGTTGATGATTGCTGTATGGATAACTTCCTTATTTGATTGATTCACTTCCACAATGACTAAACTAAAAGTAAAGTTGAGGTGGTGATTCGATTTATTTAGAGACCCCAATTATTCAGAGACTAGCTTACACTGTTCCTGGAATATCTGTTTATTGTACAACATAAATTGCAAGTTAGGTATGTTTATCTTCATTTTAGAAATATATTTCATTTCATTTAAAACTTGAGATCTTCACTATGAGAAATATTAAAAATGATCATTCTGTTGTCAAAGAACATGTAATATTTATAAACTAGAGAAAATATGATGGTGTTTTGATTTAAAAAAAATGAAACACAGATGTTTGAAACTGTGTATTTGACAAAATACAACACAATGAAAGAAGAAAGAATTGAGATATAATATATAAATTTATTTTTTTTTTGAGACAGAGTCTCACTCTACTAAAAAAAAAAAAATACAAAAAAATTACCCGGGCATAATATATAAATTTAAAAGACATCTTCCCTCTTTCTTAAAGAAAAAATTTCATAGGAGTCCTTTATAGATTGTCCTGAACCCATAGATTGTTACCAATTGTAAAAGAGTACTTTTCTCTTGGTCAATAGAAGATCATACTTTTCCATAAAAGGAAAGTTTTTCATCATTTTTTTTTCTTTCTTATCTCTAAGGAATTCAGTTTCTTTCTGCCTCACATACATAGCCAGAGTTAACTCTCCTACGTTTTCAAGATAGACACCACCTTAAAAAGTTCCAGCCTTTTTCTTATGACTTTTGGCTGAAGACCGACTAGACAGTCAGCTGTGAAATCATGAGCTGCTGTTGTCACAAACAGCAGCTGGGAGCAAAAAGTGCCACTTTTGACTCCAACACTGCCTGTGTGGGCTGTGAAGCAGTTAAAGCTAACCTTGTGTGTTCTATAAATAATTCCCACTGGAAGCATTTGGCCTCTCAGCTTCAGAAGGCTCCCTGTTATCCATGTCACGGGTAGCAGGAGCACCTATTTTTTATAAGTGGATACATCTGTGTCTCTTGCATTTTCTGAAGTTTAAGAACATGAAATGCTTTGATATGCTTATTCCATTAAGAAATTTCTAAAGTGCAGAGTTTTAGTAGATGACCTTTCTTTTCTAGGAACACTTCATTGAGGTAATAAAAAACCAAGAATTCCTCCTGCTTCCAGCTAATGAAATTTCAAAACTTCTGTGCAGTGATGACATTAATGTGCCTGATGAAGAGACCATTTTTCATGCTCTAATGCAGTGGGTGGGGCATGATGTGCAGAATAGGCAAGGAGAACTGGGGATGCTGCTTTCTTACATCAGACTGCCATTACTCCCACCACAGGTATGGAAAATCACCTAGGTAATTTAAAATATAGTTCTGAACTACCAGTAGGCACTAATCCGTTTCTTATTTGCCTAATTTTATTTTCTCAGGAGATTCCTGGTAATTTGAGGGTACAAGATTTGTTTCACAGAAGGACATATTCAGCCATCAATTAGAGGCATTAACAAAAGACAGAAAAAAACATGGCTAAAAAAAGCTACGGTTAAACCATAAACGTCAGAATACTCATTAGTTTCATTTTCACCACATAATATTTGTAAAAAGCTGGGAAAATGGCTAGGCTAACTCTTTTTTTTTTTTTTTTCTGCACACCTTCTAGGCAAAATGTTAATAATTAGTACAATAGCCTTCCAGAGGAGAGTCTAGAAAGGAGTCAGATCCTGAATAATATCTATTAATATCATCTGCTACCATCAAAAAATGCTATCATACTTTAGATGCACTATAATGAAATCATAAAGGCATCCTCACCATATATGTTGAATTGAAGGATTATAGCAAAGATGATTCTAAGAACAAACACCTTTGAGTAAGACCCAGGGTTAACTCACCTCATACTGAATTTTGGAATGCAGTCTCACCACATAATTTCACCATTGGTGATAACCACAATTTTTTCACTGTAGCAAATTGATCAATACAATGTCTAATACGTGTGGATATATTGCACATATGCATGTAATGTATACTGATTTTGTGGCTATAGGCCTCAAATATCATCCAAATTAAAAACAGAGACCTTGTATAGATTTAGTGGATCAATAACGTTATAAATATTAACATGAATCCACTTTTGTAACAAAGTTACTAATTAAATGTTAATATTGAAAAATAGATTGTTAATCTGCTGATGATTTTTCCACTTTTTTTTTTTTTTTGAGAAGGAGTCTCGCTTTGTTGCCAGGCTGGAGTGCAGTGGTGCTATCTCGGCTCACTGCAACCTCTGACTCCCTAGTTCAAGCGATTCTCCTGCCTCAGCCTCCCAAGTAGCTGGGATTACAGGCACGTGCCACCACACCCAGCTAATTTTTGTATTTTTAGTAAAGATGGGGTTTCACCATGTTGGCCAGGATGGTCTCGATCTCCTGACTTTGTGATCCGCCTGCCTCAGTCTCCAAAGTGCTGGGATTACAGGCGTGAGCCACTGTGCCCAGTGGATTTTTCCACATTTTTTAAAACTTCCAGCTGTTAATTAAATTCCATAGAACTATATGCATGCTCTTAAGAATCTATTCATATGCAATGAAAGAACATTGATTACCTTTCTGGTTATAGCAAATTTATCCAAAGAACAAGGCAATAGTAAAGCCAAAAACAGAAATAACAAATATATATATAATTTTAGATCCAAGGTTCTAAATCTTTGGATTCATAGATGATCTTTAGAATCTATGGAAATTTTATGTTTGGGTGAACGTTTACACTCATGTGTATTATTCTCAAGAAAGGTTCTATGATATATGAGATTCTCAAAGACTGCCTTTCAAAATGTTCCTGGGTCTGTGAACTTATTAAAAATACAATTTCTCATGTTCCACTGCAGACCCAGTTAATCAATTTCAGGGAAACGGGCTGAAGAATCTGTGTATTAACAATTGCTTCTTGTGACTTTAGGCATAAAAAACTTAAGATGCACTGGTGTAAGGTCAGAGGATTATATCTTTACAGAGCCTTAAGTCTGTAAGACATTTTCAGCAAAGTGAACTTCTTAGTTTGAACTTCCGTTATTTTATTGGAATGGAGGGACATTTCTAGCCCAAATACACAACCAACAGTACTGTGGTAGCCCACCTCTGAGTATGCCTTAGACCTAGAATATGGACTGTGTGAACTTTCCCTGTTGATGGTAGTGATAGGCAATGTCATGCAAATATAGGCTTTCCAAAAGAATGTAAAAGGTGACCTTACAAATATTTTAGAAATGAAACATATAAAAAGGATGATGATGAATCTTTGAAGAGTATTTTTAGGGAAAAATACATAGCCTAGTTTTTAGACCTATTTCTAAAGCATATGCATTAAGCAAATGCCTGGACTCTCATGAGGCAGGTCAAAATAAAGATCCATCAGATATCACAGGCGGAGTGAGAACAGAACTGAAATTAACGCACGGAGAGCAGGAAAATTCAGAGAAGTTTAATGTAATAAGATTACCTCTTCTATTCCAGCAACCTGCTCACTATTCCTCTCAATGTCCCATGATACTGTGGACCCAAAACTCCAAGGGAACCAATCTAAGATGACTCTTGACAACATTCTGAAATATACTCTTGACTTCTCTCCAACTCATCTCATGAAAAATACTTTACCTCACTTTTATCAGTGTTAAATAAGGTCACTGTCTGCCAGGTAATGATAGATAAAAAGAATTGATCATCTCTTTTTGTTAATATGCTGGCTAGTTACTAAGGCATGTTATCTCAACTCAGTTAAAAAGCACCTGCTTTCAGAATATTCTGCAGAAGTGATCAGATGATAAAGATACCATCCACCATGTCTGTTATTATTTTAACTGAGCATGTTTGCATGACCGCCACTACCAACACAACTACCCCAAATCCACCAAAAAGATTGCTACTTGTATTAGCCGCATGCAGTAGACTAGGAGATTCTTGCTTGTGCAGACACAGCCATTCTCTTTGACTGCTTTCCACAATACTTCCTATGAGTGCTTTTTGATGTTTGCTCCTTTAAATTATATGCGTACATATTCAAAAGATGAATAATGTGTCAAATGAATCTGCAGAGATCATTAGCTACTACCAGCAGACTTTTAGTTATTTTCCTTGATAAGTGAAAATAAAAATCTTGCTAAATAACAAAAAACATTAAATAATCAAACTTCTACCTTTAGGTTAGCTCAAGTTTTCTCTACCTCTACCTCCCAGGCTCAAACGATCAACCCACCTCAGCCTACAAGTAGCTGGGATTACAGGCACATGCAACCACACCTGGCTAATTTTTGTATTTTTTTGTAGAGACCAGGTTTCGCCATGTTTTCCAGGCTGGTCTCAAACTCCTGAGCTCCAGCGTTCTACACACCTTGGCCTCCCAAAGTGCTGGAATTACAGGTGTACGCCACTGCGCCCAGCCTGCAAAGTTACATAAATACAAATACGTTCTTTCTAATGGTGAACGCTCCGTTCATATGCCATGCATCACTATTTTGCAGTTACTGGCAGATCTTGAAACCAGTTCCATGTTTACTGGTGATCTTGAGTGTCAGAAGCTCCTGATGGAAGCTATGAAGTATCATCTTTTACCTGAGAGAAGATCCATGATGCAAAGCCCTCGGACAAAACCTAGAAAATCAACTGTGGGGGCACTTTATGCTGTAGGAGGCATGGATGCTATGAAAGGTAAAAATAACTTAGAGTGTCTTCATTCAAAAAAGATACATTCTTAACAGCCTCCAAATTATAAGGGCGATATTAAAGCCATGTTAAATGAGTGCACCTAAAGTGAATTTTCATAAACAGAGTGCTTTATATGATGTTGTGACCTCATTTTTCTACTTACCTTATGAGACATAACCTTTCGATTAGTGTTGAACTCTTAATAGGCACTTTTACTTTATAGAAGCTGTTTTAAAACTTGAATATTTACTTTGCCATATTATATCTTTTCAAGGAAAACTTATTTAGTGTTTGTGAACCCAAAAGTATGTGAGACAGGTCTCAATGAATTTACAAAGTTCATTTTGCCCAGGTTAAGGATGTGCCCATTCTGAACCCCAGGGGGCCAGGGTACAGCTTGATTTTATACATTTTAGGGAGATATCAGACATCAATCAATATGCGTAAGGTGTACATTGGTTCTGTCCGGACACGCGAGACAACTCAAAGTGGGGACTTCTAGCGCATAGGTAGATAAGAGACAAATGGTTGCATTCTTTTGAGTAGCTGATTAGCTTTTCACTGAATGCACAATTTACATGTGAGGGAAGTACAAGAATACTCATTTATGCCTTAGTCTGGCTTAGAGAATCTGCATTTTTTTCATAAACAATAAAGCAGAGGAAGCAATCAGATATGCATTTGTCTCAGGTGAACAGAGGGATGACAGTGAGTTCTGTCATTCCTTTGTCCTGCACCTATGAAAATAAGCTGTCAATTTGCATAGCCAGGGTGAAATTCAATGTTAACTGCTTAAGGATAAGCATCTGGAGGCCCACAAGGAATTTCCTTGTGGGCAAATTGTGAGGGAGGTATGTAGCTTTAAAAAAAAAAAAAAATCTCAGTATTCATCTTATTTAGGAATAAAAAGGTGGGGAAGGTTTGCCTGATGCAGTTCCCAGCTTGACTTTTCCTTTTGGCTTCGTGGCTTGGCGGGGGGGGTCCCAAGATTTATTTTCCTTTCACATGTTAATCACAAAGGAAAGAGACTGCACCTGGCAAAAGGTCTGGCTGCTGGCCACTTGTAGAAAGAAGCTGTAATAACAAGAGTGAGGTGCAATATAAAGAGCGCAAGATTTTCTTTCCCATGCTAGTAAGGGGAGGAGTGGGTGGAATTCTTTCCAAAAATTCCTACTCTTCCATTTGTAGAGGGAATGTGGGGGTTTTAAAGAGCGGGTTTGGAATGCAGAATAGACAGGGTGGCTAGGAAGTGGCAGGTGTTGTGACCCACTTCAGTGGCTTGTCTTGAATTATTTATTGTTCCATCTGGTTAAGGGGCTGGTGCCATCGTGGCTAGAGGTGTCTGGTCTGTATCAGCATATGGCCCCTGAAGCTTCTAAGGAAATATTTGACGAGATAAGTGAGTATGGTGTGTGTTTATCAAGCATCTAGGTAAACAAATGTGCGTAAGGCATGGGAGCATAGAATGGGATAAGAAAGGGAGTGGAGGAAAGAAAACATTCCAAGGATGTAAAGTTTATCTCAGAGCGACATCTTGAAACTGGGGGATGGTGGAAAATGAGGAAAGGATATGGGATAGAAAAAAAAAAGTTTAAAAACTTGGTTTGAAGTCCTACTGGAATCACATTATTTTCTTTGATATATGTAATTGAAAATTGGAAGACTATATAGTAACTATACTTATTAATCATAAGCCCATAAAACAAGAGATTGCAAATGCAAATATCTGCAGATTTGTAGGGTTACTTGAAGAACTGATGTTCTTCAGACAATAACAAATAACAATATTTTTGTATTTTGTAACAATAATGTTACAAGATAGGTTTTATAGGACAATGAGATCCTATAATTAATCTCCAGTCTGGCAACTTGAGGTTTTATTGCATTTTGTTGACGAAATCGAATATTAAAGCATATTAAAAGATTTATTGTTTGGTATTTAAATTACAAGAGTACTAAATAAAAAATGCAAGTGCACTTGTCCTTCATTTCTGACTTTGCAAAAAGCTTAATTTGCATTGTGAGAAATGGAAAATTTTGTGTTTGTTTGGTTTTTGTGTTTGTTTTTTATTTTTGGCATTTTATTCAGGCTAATCTTGCTTAACTTCTCATTACCATAAAGAAATATATTACAACAAATGTTTATAAGTATCTATAACTCCTTATCAGTCTCTAAAAATGAGTGAAATATGAACCTATAATCTCTGGACTCTATTGCCAAAGTTTGTCATGGAAATAAATCAGGGTATGAGACACTTTTGAGTTCCTGGCATTTGGAGACACTATAAAAGGCTCATGGGACGTTGCAGACCATTAAAAGAATAGTAAAACCTTACCTTTTTGATTACTTAATCTTTGATTGGCATTTTGCAAGCATCGTTTCTAATCCTCACAATAATGTTACAATAATGTCACCGCTACTTTGCCCCTCTTAAGGTTAGATAGCCAACCCAAGGACAAACATCAAGAAAGGCTGGAGATGAAATTCTTATTCAAATACGATGTTCCTTTTTCTACACTGCCACTGTTACAGACAAAAGAACAACAACAAAACTCTTGGGGGATTTTAGAATCTATTAGAAAACCAGGGTAAACACGTAGTAACGAAAAAAAGGAAAAAGAGAAAAAGAAAGAAAGAAAACCTAAGAAGTATAACAAAAACATTACATGGGCAGCATTTATCTGTATAAAGCAGTATGACATTGAAAAATGTACTACTTGGCCGGGCGCGGTGGCTCAAGCCTCTAATCCCAGCACTTTGGGAGGCCGAGACGGGCGGATCACGAGGTCAGGAGATCGAGACCATCCTGGCTAACACGGTGAAACCCCGTCTCTACTAAAAAAAAAAAAACTAGCCGGGCGAGGTGGCGGACGCCTGTAGTCCCAGCTACTCGGGAGGCTGAGGCAGGAGAATGGCATAAACCTGGGAGGCGGAGCTTGCAGTGAGCTGAGATCCGGCCGCTGCACTCCAGCCTGGGCAACAGAGAGAGACTCCGTCTCAAAAAAAATAAAAAAAAATAAAAAAAAAAGAAAAAGGTACTACTTTACATATTTTCACAAAAGTATAAACATTAATTTCTATACATACGCCTTTTCTTATAGTGTGTTGTTTCAGTTATTTTTAAAAGATGTTTTTGACTACATATTGAGTACAGTGTACACTGCTTGGGTGAGGGATGCACTAAATTCTCAGAAATCACCACTAAAGAACTTACCTATGTAACCTAAAACCACCTGTACCCCCAACACTATTGAAATTTTAAAAATTAAAAAAAATAACTTTTATATTTTGATGTTTAAGAAATACAGTGCTTCCTCAGTCTCTAATTTCCTCTCTGACTCATATAACAAGCTCAGAATTGCTGTTAAATATAGGTATCACACTAATGGCTGGGGCTAACTCTAACTCCTACCATGTATTTGAAAGAATCATTAGAAAGTGTTAAGTATGATCACAGAGTCAAAATTGTTAAATTGTCAATTAGTAAACTTTGGATGTCTGTCTTGTACATTCAGAGTATCTTGCAAATTTTTATTTATTTAAAAAATAAATTCTGAATCAACAGTATGGCAGGAGACAAAGTAAAGGCTAATCTTGTCACTTTTGGAACATTTGTAAAGTAAATGGAGGAAATCATTACATCAGATATATTTACTACCGCAGGAACTACAGTGTTCTCAACAACACTGATAAGTTTGATGGGTTTTGTTCACTCTTGAATAGATGACGAACGAAGATTGGGTAAGAGCATAGAAATGGATTGAGAAACAATATATCAAACATTCTGAGGCAGAAACTTATTTATACAGAAAAATTTTAAAGAAAAAGATAGTAAAACAATTGAATTTATATTTTTCCATCTAATATAGAGCTGCCCTAGTAAAGCAGCTAGAGAATATACATTTTGATTAGCTGAAGGATTGCTGGGGGTGGACAAAGGGACTGGAGAAGTCTTCAAACTTCAATCTGTAGAACTGCCAGTCATAAATGCTCATGTTGCAGTCAAAAGTTATGGGATCATTTTATCTTCTATATTGAATCTAATGCCTTGAAAAATTTAACCTGGCATGATTCACACATCTACATCTCTCAGTGTAAATCTTCTACATACAGCTGATTAATGTAGATTTGTACAATTTTCTAATCACCCCACCATTCATATCTTCGTAATCATAACAATGAGTGCAGACTAGCTTTTATTTCCTAATCGAAATTAGGTCATCGGTAAAGTCCACTGACAAAAAGAGAACTAAAAGTTAAAATTATAGCAAGCAGATAAGAATACAGACATAGGAAGACTGGGATGAGGAAATGGAAAGAAGTAGAAAACATTCAGAGAAAACTGACTGATTAAACATAGAATAAAAGTAGATGTCAGTTTGTAGTTATTTCAGTTTTAACATTACCATTCAAAGATATTTAATGTAGAAAAGATATTTTGATAGGTGTTATAATTTGACCTCTTAGCAGTAAATATAGTCAGTAGAGCAATTGCTAACCTCTAAATCAGTATTCAGTCAAATCCATGTTATCAGTGAAAGAGGCAGTAATGATAGAGAAAGAGTAAATGAGTCCTTGTGTATTTACAAGTTTGTATTAGAAAACCCCAAATTTGGAACACAAATACTTACAGTGCACTATTCACCAGAATATATTTAAAGTTAGAGGAAGGAAACACGGTTTCCGCTAATTCAATCTAATCAAGGAGCAGCTATATATTTAATATACACTCTGCTTAAATTTTGACTGGATATGACCCCATACTATTGCCCTGTAACTGTCAATGGGTTTGCTTCAAATGTTAACTGCATCTTCATTATAACTAATGGACTGCATTTTCTTCACAAATCTCCCAGTAAAGGAACAACTGGAAAGTGTTTTTGCTTATTACTGTGGTTGACTTTGTGTAATTGGGATGAAATTTTTTAAACCTGCCACAAACTCTATTAGATACACTATAGATGTAAAAAATAATTCTATCATTTTCCACCCTGGTTATTACTCAGAGTTTCCCTGTTGTGCAGAAGCAGCTTTTACCAAAAAATAGCAGCAGCTATTACAAATGAATGGTAAGAAGCATTGCCTACTGAAGTGGCAATTTATTATGACAGTAGTGATAGTTCACTTTGTCAATAGTGACAGTATACTATGGCAGTAAACTTTGTACATTAGTGATTGAACAGAAAATAAAATTATATTAACACTTAAAGTAACATCTTGTAATTCTATATTTTCAACTGTAATATTTTGTGCTACTGAAGCGGGTTCATTGTCTGGGGTAACACATGAGGTTCGTTGTCTCGTGGCCACAGAAATCAAAGACAAGGACGTACAAAGACTGAGATTAAGAGCAGAAATTTAACAGGCAAAAGAAAGAGAATAGCTCTCTGCTACAGAGAGGGGTCCTGGAACAATGGGTTTCCAGATCTGTGATGAAATGCAGGGGGGTCCATAGATGAGCTGGTGAAGAGGTGGTGTCTGATATATATAGGGAGCAAAAGACTGGTTAGGACCAGGTGTGCCATTTGCATAGGGCACAAATCTCTGGCCGCCCCCACACCAATCTTTTATTATGCAGGTAGGTTCTCTGCCTAAGCTGGCCATGTTACCCGTTTCTTTCTTACTGTACACGTGGTAACAAAAAAAAAGGGGAGATGAAGCCTCCATGTTGAAAATGCCTGCCCCCAAGGTAGCCCTTTCCAATCGGTGCAACTGCTGGCATTCCCCTGTGCAAACTTCCAGCTTGCTTATCTATGTCTGCAGCCTGATTTTTCAGGCTGCTCTTTGTTAGAAAACAAATGATTTGGGGGGCTGCTTTTGATTAGAAAGGTAATTCCACCAAGGACTCTCTTGCCCTTACTATCTGCATAAATTTCTCTCTACCTCTTGCATCATTACCGTCATGGAACATTATGTGAGTCAACACCAGAGGCCCATTTAACATTTTTTGAATTTTATTTATTTATTTATATAGTCAGAGTCTCACTCTGTCACCCAGGCTGGAGTACAGTGGCTTGATCCTGGCCTACTGCAGCCTCCACCTCCTGGGCTGAAGGGGTCTTCCGACCCCAGCCTCCTAAGTAGCTGGGACTACAGGTGCATGCCACCACACCCAGCTAAAGGCCCATTTAAAAATAATTTTCATTCCTGGTCCTTTAGTTACATGTCTTTTAAATAAACACACACACACATACACACAAACACACACACACACAAATAAACACACACACACAAACACACACACCCAAAACAAATGTAAAAACCATAAATTAATATATTGAATGGTTATAAATAATTACATCTGTAACAGATGTGCAAACATTCAATAATAGAATCCAAGGTATTTTGTCATAAATTATGTCATTTGACACTTGTGTTGATACCACCAGTAGAATAGTATAGCCAAAGCCAGCGTTGTAAGGGTATAAACCAAACATATTACAGAAAACATTTTATTTTGACTCTTCTATTTGGGTTCAGAATTGGTAAAAGATTATCCTTTGCTTTATCTCCCAGGTTTTAGAATTACCTGGGCTACTTACTTCATTTGAATTGTAATCACTGATACTGTGCTGTAAGTTATGGGTATATAATTATAACGTGTAAAATACCAATTCAAAATGTCAATAAAAGTACATTTTACCATTGTTCAATATCCCTTTGTCAGGTACTACTACTATTGAAAAATATGACCTCAGGACCAACAGTTGGCTACATATTGGCACCATGAATGGCCGTAGGCTTCAATTTGGAGTTGCAGTTATTGATAATAAGCTCTATGTTGTGGGAGGAAGAGACGGTTTAAAAACTTTGAATACAGTGGAATGTTTTAATCCAGTTGGCAGAATCTGGACTGTGATGCCTCCCATGTCAACACATCGGCATGGCTTAGGTAAGAGCTTAACGTAATGTATTTTTCAAGAAGGTATGGTAAGTAGAGTTTTTAAAAATTTAAATCTGGCCGGGCGCGGTGGCTCAAGCCTGTAATCCCAGCACTTTGGGAGGCCGAGACGGGCGGATCACGAGGTCAGGAGATTGAGAAGTCCTCTCCTGTTCCAGGCTCTTTCAAATATGGAATACAAAAATCTAGCCGGGCGAGGTGGTGGGTGCGTGTAGTCCCAGCTCTTCGGGAGGCTGAGGCAGGAGAATGGCGTAAACCCGGGAGGCGGAGCTTGCAGTGAGCTGAGATCCGACCACTGCATCCCAGCCTGGGCGACAGAGAGAGACTCCGTCTCAAAAAAAAAAAAAAAAAAAAAAAAAAAAAAAAAAATTAAATCTAGCAGCACATAATTGGGATTTAGCCAAATCCTTAGTGAAAATGTCTCCAAAATGATGAAAAACTTAAGGAAATGATAAAAGCCTGGGAAACATTTGTTGTTGTTGCAGGTTACTCCTGATTCCCTTCCACCAGTATTTTAAAGGGGTTTCCTTCTAAAAAGGATAACATCTTTTCAAAGGGATTTACTATTAAATAATATACAACTACAGCAAGGAGTTTTCTTCTAAGCTCAATTTAGAGAGGAAAGTACTTGACGATTGAGAGGAATTGTGTTTCCAGTTAGATGAATCATGTGCCCATGGTGGAGAACTTTGATTCTCCTGAATATTTGTCAGGATACCTCTTTCTTTATACTAGGCTCCATATTTTTGTGATATCATAAGAGTTGGCTGAACAACAGAAAAATTACCTTTTTTTTTTTTTGATTTGACTTTTACAGAGCTAAAAAATGGCAGACTCAGGAATGGTATTGCTTGTCCCAATTATCCTGATAAATTGACTCTGCCAAATAATACACTATATAATTATATTATCTAGTTATGTCAGTGTTATTCCTAGACATAGCTCCGAAAGGTCCTGCAGAGAAATCAGAGCAAGCTTATTTTTCAATATAATTGATATTAGTAAATAGGTAGGAGAAGTGATGATGATGACATACCACTGAGAGGTTGATTGGGATAGTCAAGGTGGGGAAAAAACCATCATGTAAATTATCATAGCAGATGCAAAGCAGAAATGGGCTATTCATAATACCTGAAAAAACAAACTTCTAACTACATTAAAAAGCTGTCTAGTAAGTTAGCTCATGGGAATCTTTTTACCCCTATATTAAACACCAGAGGTTATAAAGACCTACTACAGTCAGCCTGTAATTCTAAGGTTTATCTAAGAATCAACATCATGTTGTATCTACATGTTACATCAACAAACAATGTTGAAAATTTGCCAGAAAGAGCCAGCTTTTTAAATTACAGATCTAGAAGTGATGCATTCTACTGCCTCTTTTGACTTCAATGATACCCTTCTATGATATGGTAACTAAAACTGAAAGTTTCATAAGGTTAGAAAACCATACTTAGCTTTACAACAGAGTCAGTAAACGATTCATATGTATGTAAAATTGTTTAATAAGCAAAAAAAAAAAAGTTAAGCAACTAATTGCTTGCAAAATGAAACAATATTCATTGTGTGTGGCATATCTAGGTGAACCCACATATTATTTTAATTTTTTTAGGTGTAGCCACTCTTGAAGGACCAATGTATGCTGTAGGTGGTCATGATGGATGGAGCTATCTAAATACTGTAGAAAGATGGGACCCTGAGGGACGACAGTGGAATTACGTAGCCAGTATGTCAACTCCTAGAAGCACAGTTGGTGTTGTTGCATTAAATAACAAGTGAGTAAGTTGAAACACACATGCTCATTGCTTCCAGGTCATATAGTACAGAACTTCAGTGATGTGATCCATCAATCAATTAGCATTCCAAACACCTGGATGTACTTGTTATCAATAATAAAAGATCTTCATTGGAACTCTCCATTAGGACTGAAAATACTTGTCTAAAATAAATACTTGATGAAATATTATCTATGCTCTTGCTAATCAAGGTGTTGTCCTGGGACCAGCAGCATCCACCTTTCCTGAGATGTATTTAGAAATGTTGAATCCTAGCCCCGCCCCAAACGTCCTGAATCAGAATCTTAATTTTAACACGATCTTCAGGTGACTTCTGTGCACATTAAACTTGAGAAACACTTTTACAGGCAAGCCAGTTCTAATTTTACCCTCAAGAAGTTACTACTTTTTTTACATGATGATTTATTTTTATCAAAACTTTAGTCTGTCTATGATTATAACAAGGTGATTCTTTTATTCTTTCAACAATCTCTCTCCTGAGCGTTCAGGGTTCCTAAATATAGAATCCTACCTAGTCTCACCCTTCCTGAATATTTACCTCTTCCTGTCACTTGCCTATCACTTCCGAGATATTATACTAAAACATGATGATGTTAGAAGTTTCTAAGAGCTTGAATTGTTACTAGGTATTATTTGCTTTCTGACAAGGGAACTTTGGAGACAATGACCAGCATATAAGAGGGTAATGAATCATGCGAGTTTCAGACAATAGGTTGGGTCAGTTGCCAGAGACAGCCTTGTGTGTTTATATTGACTATGCATGAAGCCAATACATTATCATAGATATGGTCTCAGTCAAAATGTCAACACATTGTTTTTAGAACCTTGCACAGAAATAAATCGGAAATGTCCGTAGTTAAGAGGAGGTCCAGTTTTAAAGTGTCTTAGAGCTTAAGCTACTCCTAAATCTATCTGTGGCCTGCTCTGAATAATGTCAGGTGATTCAGTTATGTAATCTCCTACCTAATACAGAACAGGATGAAAACATGAAATTTGCCCCATTTAATTGTGCTTTGCTGAGTTGCTGTTGTTTACAACTCAGCATGAAGGGAAGTTATAGGAATAAGGATTAATAAATGTCTGTCTTCTTTATTAATGCATGATAATTTTAAAATTATTTTTAAAATGCTAATCAAAAGAATGGCATTTTAAAGTGTATGGGAGAAATGTCATAGCCAATATCACTTCCTAGGGAAAAAAAAAATCTAGTTTCGAGGTTCTATCCTCTTTCCTTAGTTGTTTATTAAGTTAATGTCTTCTAAGTGATAATCTTTTAATGCAAATATAAAGTGATACATAAAAACAACAGATTCTGCTCCTAGGTAATTGAACTCTGCTAAAATTGTAAAGTTGTTGGAGTTGGTCTTTGGAACTATCCTGCCAATCCTTTTGATCTTTCCCTCTTTTTTCTGTGCCTCATATCCCATGAAATCTTTTATTCAATTATGTTAAAATGACTGTGACAAAGATAGTGAAAAAGGGAGGTTTGGGTTGGGATAGATTTTAACAGGTGCCCTCAGGTAATGATCTATTCACAGAGTTCTGCTATTCACTGCAAAATAGTGTAGGAGTAGAATATATAGTCAGACCCTTCAGAAACTTGAAAAGCTTTGTGCAAAGTTCTCTCACTCTCACTCTATGCATGCATTTTGTGTGTGTATGTATACACACACATATACATACACGCGGTTCTGTCTGTTTATCTAGATTATATGCTATTGGTGGACGTGATGGAAGTTCCTGCCTCAAATCAATGGAATACTTTGACCCACACACTAACAAGTGGAGTTTGTGTGCTCCAATGTCCAAAAGACGTGGAGGTGTGGGAGTTGCCACATATAATGGATTCTTATATGTTGTAGGGGGGCATGATGCCCCTGCTTCCAACCATTGCTCCAGGCTTTCTGACTGTGTGGAACGGTAAGTTTTTTTCTATTTCGTTCTGTATGTAATTATTTGGTTATTTATTTTTTTAGAAATAGAATTTTTTTTCTTTTAAATGGAAATCAATTTATTTGTATGCCCACTCTAAGAAAATTAAATAGTACAACAGGAATCTAGGGAGAACAAGTCCTTTCCCAGCTGGGATCCTCTAAGACTCCAGTCCTCTCCTGTTCCAGGCTCTTTCAAATATGGGATCTTAGCTAATTTTAATTTTTTAATTTTTATCTTTAATAGACTGTGTTTCATTACATTTTTAAACAACCAGAAAGTAGTCTTCCAATAAATGCTAATCCTTTTAGTGGATTTAACTTCTGTAAAATTGTACACTTTCTCTTAGGCTAAAAATATATTTTTTAAATATTCCATATTCATTTTAGATTCAACATAAAGTATGTAAAAAGAATATGCCATCTTATTGCTATATAGTCACACTATAAAATAGTAAGACAAAGTGGTAAACAAATAAATTTTGTGCCAAGCTACATCACTCAACCAATTCAGGAGACTCAAATCAAAATAAGTTTACTGAGATTGGGGAAAAAATGGTGGAGAAGAGCCAGGACTAACTCACAGCTCCCACTCACATAGACAGAGCAGTGTGTGGAGAACCATATTGTGAACTTTGGCTCTAAGAACTACCGCAGGAACGTAACAGGAAAGCCAAGAGAATCCACAGACCCTCTGAGGGAGGTGGATTGCTGCGCAGGGACAGCCGAGGAACTGTGGGCCTGCTTGCTTTCTCAGCTGGGAGACTTATGGCCTAGGGTAGGTTCTCAGTCCTGCTCACTGGCTGCCTTGAAATAAACTAGGTTCTGTTGAGTAGGGGTGCAGTGGGAGTGAGACCAGGCTTTCTGGCTGCAGGCTGCATGGCAGCTGGGTGAGACCTGTGGCTGCTAGCTTTTCCCCAGTTTCCTGGTGGCCTATGTGACAAAGCAGAGACAGCCATAATCCCCCTGGGAACATAACTCCATTGGCCTGAAAAACACACCCCATTCCCCACAGCAGCTGCAGCAAGCCCCACCCAAGGAGAGTCTGAGCTCAGACATGCTTAACCCTGCCCCCACCTGATGGTCTTTCAAGCTCTGGTAGACAAACACAAAGGTCATAATTTCTTGGTAGCGCTATGGCCCTGCCCACTGCCTAAGCCTAAGGCAAAGTTGTATCCTTCCTAAACAAATGGAACTGATGGGCTCTTGAATGTGCCAACTCTTAGCTGGAGGCCAACCAACACAAAACCAGTATACTAAACAAAAATACAACCAAGGACCCTCAGAGCATACTTCACTCCCTTGCCACCTCCATGAGAGTAGGTGCTAGTATCCCTGACTGAGAGACCTGAAGATGGATCACATCACCGGTCTCATGGCAGACACTCCCCACTCCAGTAGCTCTGCTGGGTGGCTAGATCCAGAAAAGAAATAGCAATCACTGCAGTTTGGTGCTCAGGAAACCGCATCCCTAGGGGAAAGGGGAGAGCACCACATCAAGGCATCATCTCCATAGGACAAAAGAATCTGAACAGCAGCGCTTGAGTTCCAGATCTTCCCTCTGACATAGTTTACCCAAATGAGAAGGAACCAGAAAACCAATTCTTTAAGTTTGACAAAATGAGGTCTTTTAACACCCCCAAAAGATCACACTAGCTCACCAGCAATGGATCCAAACCAAGATGATGTATTTGAATTGCCAGAAGAAGATTTCAGAAGGTCAACTATTAAGCCAATCAAGGAGGTATGGGAGAAAGGTGAAGTGCAACTTAAACACATCAAATAAATAAATAAATAAATATCATGTAGAATATGAATGGAAAATTCTCCAGTGAAATAGCATAAATAAAAAGCATTCACAGGCTAGGCATGGTGGCTCATGCCTATAATTTCAGCACTTTGGGAGGCCAAAGTGGGGGGATCACCTGAGATCAGGAGTTTAAGACCAGCCTGGCCAACATGGCAAAACCCTTTCTGAATGATCGTTGAGTCACAATGAAATCAAGATTGAGGCCGGGCGCGGTGGCTCAAGCCTGTAATCCCAGCACTTTGGGAGGCCGAGACGGGCGGATCACGAGGTCAGGAGATTGAGACCATCTTGGCTAACACGGTGAAACCCCGTCTCAACTAAAAAATACAAAAAACTAGCCGGGCGAGGTGGCAGGCGCCTGTAGTCCCAACTACTCAGGAGGCCAGGAGGCTGGGGTGAACCCGGGAGGCGGAGCTTGCAGTGAGCTGAGATCCGGCCACTGCACTCCAGCCTGAGTGACAGAGTGAGACTCTGTCTCAAAAAAAAAAAAAAAAGAGATCAAGATTGAAAGAAAAAGTTATTTGAAGTGAACAATCATGATAATATAACCTCTCCAAACCTCTAGGAAACAGAAAAGTGGTTCTAAGAGGAAAGTTCATAGCATTGAATGCCTACATCAAAAAGTCTGAAAGAGCACAAATAGACAATCTAGGGTTACACCTCAAGGAACTAGAGAAAAAACAACAAACAAACCCAGAAGAAGAAAAGAAAGACCAGAACTAAATGAAATTGAAACAAACAAAAAATACAAAGATAAATAAAACACACAGCTGGTTCTTTGAAAAAAATAAACCAAATGCATAGACCATTAACAAAATTAACCAAGAAAAGAAAGGAAAAGATTCAAATAAGCCCAGTTAGAAATGAAATGGGAGATATTACAACCAATATCTCAGAAATACAAAAGATCATTCAAGGCTACTAGGAGCACCTTTACATACATAAACTAGAAAACCTAGAGGTGATGGATAATTCCTAGAAATATACAACCTAGATTAAACCAGGAAAAAATAGAAACTCTGAACAGACCAATAATAAGAAGTAAGATTGAAACAATAACTAAAAAGTTACCAACAAAAAAAGTCTAAGTCCAGATGAAATCACAGCTGAATTTTACGTGACATTCAAAGAATAATTGGTACTAGTGCTACTAAAACTATTCCAAAAGATAGAGAAAAAGGGAATCCTCCGTAAATCATTCTGTGAAGCCAGTATCATCCTAATACCAAAACCAGGAAAGGACATAACAAAAAAGAAAACTACAGCCCAATATCCATGATGAACATAGATGCAAAAATTCTCAACATAATACTAGTTAACAGAATCCAACAGCATGTCAAAAAGATAATACACCATGATCAAGTTAGTTTTATACCAGGGATTCAGGGATTGTTTAACGTTCACAAGTCAATAAATGTGATACATCTCATGAAAATTTTTTTTTTAAAAATCGCATAATCATCTCAATAAATGCAGTAAAACCCTTTGACAAAGTCCAGCATCCCTTTATGATTAAAACCCTCAGCAAAATCAGCACAGAAGGGGCATACCTTAAGGTAATGAAAGCCATCTATGACAAACCCACAGCCAACATAATATTGAACAGAGAAAAGTTGAAAGCATTCTCTCTGAGAACGGGAAGAAGACAATGATGCCCACTTTCACAAGTTCTATTCAACATAGTATTGGAAGTCCTGGCCAGAGCAATCAGACAAGAGAAAGAAATAAAGGGCATCCAAATTAGTAATAAGAAAGTCAAACTGTCACTGTTTGCTGATGACATGATTGTATACCTAGAAAACCCTAAAGACTCATCCAGAAAGCTCCTAGAACTGGTAAATGAATTCAGCAAAGTTTCAGGTTACAAAATTAATGTACACAAATCAGAATTGGAATCATCATGGTGGACATGAGGCAGGAGAAGATTGCAGCTCCAGACAGAGCAGCGTGCAGAGGCTCGCATTGTGAATTTTAGTTCCAGATGAACTGCAAGAACAAACCAGCAATCCTGAGAGAACCCACAGACCGTCTGAAGAAAACTAATGCTCGTGTAGGACCCGGGAGACACCCCAAGTATTGTGAGTGGCCCAACTGCAGAAGTGTGAAAGGGAGACCCTCCTCTCCCAAATATACCCACTGGAGAAGCTGAAGGTCTATTTGCAGGAGAAATTTCCAACTTTACCTGGTGCTGAGGCGATTTAGAGGGTCGAGCGAAATACAGGTGTAGAGGAAGCAGCAGAAAGTCCCTGTGAGCTTGCTGGGTCTGCTAGCAGGCCATTCCTGCCTGGTGCCACAGGGATACATTTGGAGGTTGGCCAGAGGAGCAGGGGGTGAAACTCCACAGGGAGCAGGAAATCTTTAGCTGAACTCTGTAACAATTTGAACGTTGTGAGAAGCCTCCTGGCCAGAAATGGGGGGAGGGCACAAATCTGGTGTGCAGACTGCACAGGGAGAGGAAGAACCAAGCCCTTTTCTTTTGCAGCATGGAAGCAGGTAGCCTGGGGCAAGTTTTCAAGCCCATCTAGTCCTCCACCTGGAAACAGACTCAGGGCTGTTGGGGAGAAGCATAGTGGGAGTGAGACCAGCTCTTCGGTTTGCATGAGAGCTGGGTGAGACCTGTGACTGCTGGCTTTCCCCCACTTCCCTGACAACCTGCATGACTCAGCAGAGGCAGCCATAATCCTCCTAGGTACACAACTCCGGTGACCTGGGAATCTCACCCCCATTCCCCACAGGAGCTGCAGCTACACCCACCCAAGGAGAGTCTGAGCTCAGACATGCCTAGCCCCACCCCTACTTGATGGCCTTTTCCTATTTACCCTGGTAGCAGAAGACAAAGGGCATATAATCTTGGGAGTTTTAGGGCCCCACCCATGGCCAGTCCCTCTCCATACTACCACAGCTGATGCTTTCTGGAAAGTGCTACCCCCTGGCAGGAGGCCAACCAGCACAAAAATGGAGCATTAAACCACCAAAGCTAAGAATCCTCACAGACTCCATTGCACCCCCCGCCACCTCCACTGGAACAGGCACTGGTTTCCATCTTGAGAGACCCATAGACGGTTCACATCACAGGACTCTGTGCAGACACCCCCCAGTATCAGCCCGGATTCAAATAGACTTGCTGGGTGGCTAGACCCAGAATAGAGACAACAGTCACTGCAGTTAAGCTCACAGGAAGCCACATCCATAGGAAAAGGGGGATAGTACTACATCAAGGGAACATCCTGGGGGAAAAATGATATCTGAGAAAACAGCCTTCAGTTCTAGACCTTCCCTCTGACAGAGCCTACCCGGATGAGAAGGAACCAGAAAACCAGCCCTGCCTGGTAATATCACAAAAACAAGGCTCTTCAACACCCCCCGAAAAAAATCACACTAGTTCACCAGCAATGGATCCAAACCAATAAGAAATTTCTGATTTACCTGAGAAAGAATTCATGAGGTTAGTTATTAAGCTAATCAGGGAGGGACCAAAGAAAGGCGAAGCCCAATGCAAGGAAATACAAACAATGATACAAAAAGTGAAGGGAGAAATGTTCAAGGAAATAGACAGCTTAAAGAAAAAAACAATCAAAATTCCAGAAACTTTGGACACACTTTTAGAAATGTGAAATGCCCTGGAAAATCTCAGAATGTAATTGAACAAGTAGAAGAAAGAAATTCAGAGCTCAAAGACAAGGTCTTTTAATTAATCCAGTCCTACAAAGACAAAGAAAAACAAATAAGAAAATGTGAACAAAGCCTCCAAGAAGTCTGGCATTATGTTAAACGATGAAACCTAACAATAATATGTGTTCCTGAGGAAGAAGAGAATTCTAAAAGCTTAGAAAACATATTTGGGTGACTAACTGAGGAAAGCTTCCCTGGCCTTGCTAGAGACCTAGACATCCAAATACAAGAAGCACAAAAACACCTGGAAATTTTATCACAAAAAGATCAGAGCAGAACTAAATGAAATTGAAACAAACAAACAAACAAAATACAAAATATAAATAAAACAAAAAACTGGTTCTTTGAAAAGATAAATAAAACTGATAGACCATTAGCCAGATTAACCAAGAAAAGAAGAGGGAAAAATCCAAATAACCTCAGTAAGAACTGAAAGAGATATTACAACTGACATACCAAAGATCCTTCAAGGGTACTATGAACACCTTTACTCACATCAACTAAAAAACCTAGAAGAGATTGCTAAATCGCTGGAAAAATACAACCTCCCTAGCTTAAATCAGAAAGAATTAGATACCTTGAACAGATCAATAACAAGCAGCGAGATTGAAATGGCAACTACAAAAATTACCACCAAAAAAAAGTCCAGGACCAGACAGATTCACAGTGGAATTCTACGAGACATTCAAAGGAAAATTGATACCAATTCTTTTGACACTATTCCACAAGATAGGAAAAGAAGGAACCCTCCCTAATTCATTCTATGAAGCCAGCATTAATACCAAAACCAGGAAAAGACATAACCAAAAAAGAAAACTACAGCCCAATATCCATGATGAACATAGATGCAAAAATTCTCAACACAATACTAGTTAACAGAATACAACAGCTTATCAAAAAGATAATACACCATGATCAATTTAGTTTTATAGCAGGGATGCAGGGATTGTTTAACATCCACAGATCAATAAATGTGATACACCTCATAAAGTTTTTTTAAAAAATCACATAATCATCTCAATAGATGCAGAAAAAGCATTTGACAAAATCCAGCAATGTTTATGATTAAAATTCTCAGCAGAATCAGCATACAAGGGACATACCTTAATGTAATAAAAACCATCTATGACAAACCCATAGCCAACAGAATAGTGAATGGGGAAAAGTTGAAAACATTCCCTCTGAGAACTGGAACAAGACAAGGATGCCCACTCTCACCACTCCTCTTCAACATAGAACTGAAAGTCATAACCGGAGCAATCAGACAAGAGAAAGGAATAAAGGGTATCCAAATCAGTAAAAAGGAAGTCAAACTCTCACTGTTTGTTGATGATATGATCATTCACCTTGAAAACACTAAAGACTCCTCAAGAAAGCTCCTAGAACTGATAAAAGAATTCAGCAAAGTTTCTGGATATAAGATTAATGTGCACAAACCAGTAGCTCTTCTATACACCAACAGCAACTAAGCAGAGAATCAACTCTAGAACTCAACCCCTATTACAATCGCTGCAAAAAATAAAAATACTTAGGAATATACTTAATCAAGGGGTCAAAAGGCCTCTACAAGGAAAACTACAAAACACTGCTGAAAGAAACCATAGATGACACCAGGAAATGGAAACACATTCCATGCTCGTAGAAGGGTAGAATCAATACTGTGAAAATGTCTATACTGCCAGAAATAATCTACAAATTCAATGCAGTCTCCGTCAAAATAGCATCATTATTCTTCACAGAATTAGAAAAAAAAAATTTTAAAATTCATGTGGAACCAAAAAAGAGCCCTGATAGCCAAAGCAAGACTAAGCACAAGAACAAATCTGGAGGCATCACACAGCCTGATTTCAAACCAGTCTATAAAGCCATAGTCACCAAAACATCATGGTACTGGTATAAAAATAGGCACATAGACCAGTGGAACAGAGTAGAGAACCCAGAAATAAACCCAAATACAGTCAACTGATCTTTGACAAAGCAAACAAAAACATAAAGTGGGAAAAGAACTTTTTTCAGCCAATCATGCTGGGATTATACGCTAGCCACATATAGGAGAATGAAACTGGATTCTCATCTCCCATCTTATACAAAATCAACTTGAGATGGATTAAGGTCTTAAACCTAAGACCGGAAACTATAAAGATTCTAAAAGATAACATTGGAAAAACCATTCTAGACATTGGTTTAGGCAAGGATGTCATGACCAAGAGCCCAAAAGCACATGCGATAAAAACAAAGCTAAATAGCTGGGACCTAATCAAACTAAAAAGCTTCTTCACGACAAAAGGAACAGTCAGCAGAGTAAACAGACAACCCACAGTGTGGGAGGAAATCTTCACAATCTGTACATCTGACAAAGGACTAATATCCAGAATCTACAATGAACTCAAACAAATCAGTAAGAAACAAGCAATCCCATCAAAAAGTGGGCTAAGGAAATGAATAAACAATTATCAAAAGAAGATATACAAATGGCCAACAAACACATGAAAAATGCTCAACTTTACTAATGATCAGGGAAATGCAAATCAAAACCACAATGCAATACCACCTTAGTCCTGCAAGAATGATCATAATCAAAAAATCAAAAAACAGTAGATGCTAGTGTGAATGTGGTGAACAGGGAACACTTCTACACTGCTGGTGGGAATGCAAACAAATACAGCCACTATGAAAAAGAGTGTGAAGATCCCTTAAAGAACTAAAAGTAGAACTACCATTTGACCCAGCAATCCCGCTACTGGGTAGCTACCCAGAGGAAATGAAGTTATTAATCATGAAAGATACGTGCACATGTATGTTTATAGCAGCACAATTCACAATTGCAAAACTGTGGAACTAACCCAGATGCTCATCAGTCAACAAGTAGATAAAGAAACTATGGTACATATACACAATGGAATACTATGCAGCCATAAAAAGGAATGATTTAACAGCATTTGCAGCAACGTGGATGAGATTGGAGACTATTATTCTAAGTAAAGTAACTCAGGAAAGGAAAACCAAACATCGTATGTTCTCACTGATATTTGGGAGCTAAACTATGAGGACACAAAGGCATAAGAATGATATGATGGACTTTGGGGACTGGGCAAGGGAAAAGTGGGAGGCAGTTAGGGATAAAAGATTACAAATATGGTGCAGTGCATACTGCTTGGGTGATGGGTGCAACAGAATCTCACAAATCACCACTAAAGAACTTACTCATGTAACCAGACCACCTGTACTCCAATAACTTATGGAAAAAAATTAATGTACATAAATCTGCAGCTCTGCTGTACAAAAACAGTGACCAAGCTGAGAATCAAATCAAGAACTCAACCCGTTTTACAATAGCTGCAACAACAACAACAAAAACTTAGGAATGCACTTAACCAAGGAGGTGAAAGACCTCTACAATGAAAACTACAAAACACTACTGAAAGAAAACATAGATGACACAAACAAATGGAAACACATCCCATGCTCATGATGGAGAGAATCAATATTGTGATAATGACCATACTGCCAAAAGCAGTCTATAAATTCAATGCATTTCCCTTTATAATACTGCCACCATTCTTCACAGAATTAGAATAAAAAGTTCTAAAATTCATATGAAACCAAAAAAGAGCCTGCCTAGCCAAAGCAAGACTAAGCAAAATGAACAAATCTAGAGGCATTACATTTCCCGACTTCAAACGATACTTTAAGGCCATACTCTCCAAAACAAAATCATACTGGTACAAAACTAGGCATATAGATGAATGGAACAGAATAGAGAACCCAGAAAT
Source organism: Mandrillus leucophaeus (assembly GCF_000951045.1). NCBI lineage: Eukaryota > Metazoa > Chordata > Mammalia > Primates > Cercopithecidae > Mandrillus > Mandrillus leucophaeus. Next base: position 49,840 of record NW_012101598.1, read on the forward strand.
AAAGGCAAATACTTACAGTCAACTGATCTTTGACAAAGCAAAGAAAAACATAAAGTGGGGAAAGGACACCATATTCAACAAATGGTACTGGCATAATTGGCAAGCCACATATAGAAGAATGAAACTGGATCCTCATCTGTAACCCTATACAAAAATCAAATCAAGATGGATCAAATCAAATACTTAAATCTAAAGCCTGAAACCGTAAAATTTCTAGATGGTACATTGCAAAAATCCTTCTAGACATTAGCTTAGGCAAAGACTTCATGACCAAGAACCCAAAAGCAAATGCAACAAAAACAGACCTAAATAGATGGGACTTAACTAAAAAGTTTCTGCACAGCAGAAGAAATAATGAGCAGAGTAAAAAGATATCCTACAGAGAGGGGGAAAATCTTTACAATCTACATCTGACAAATGACAGAATCTACAAGGAACTCAAACAAATTAGCAAGAACAAAACAAACAATTCCATTAAGAAGTGGGCTAAGGACATGAATAGAAAACTCTCAAAAGAAGATATACATGTGGCTAAAAAACATATTTAAAAAATGTTCAACATCACTAATGATCAGGGAAATGCAAATCAAAACCACAGTGCAATACTACCTCATTCCTGCAAGAATGGACATAATCAAAAAATCAAAACATAATAAATGTTGGCATGGGTGTGGTAAAATGGGAACGCTTTTACACTGTTGGCGGGAATCTAAACTAGTGCAACCACTATGGAAAACAGTGTGGAGATTCCTTAAAGAACTAAAAGTAGATCTACTATTTGAAACAGCAATCCCACTATTGGGTCTCTATCCAGAGGAAAAGAAGTAATTATACAAAAAAGATACCTGCACACAAATGTTTATAGCAGAAGAATTTGTAATTGCAAAAATATGGAACTGGCCAAATGCCTGTCGATTATCCATCAGCGAGTGGATAAAGAAACTGTAATATATGGAATACTACTCAGCTGTAAAAAGGAATTAAATAATGGCATTCACAGCAACATGGATGGAATTGGAGACTATTATTCTAAGTGAAGTAACTCAGAAATGGAAAACCAAACATTATATGCTCTCATAAGTGGGGGAGGATGTAAAGGCATAAGAATGATACAATGAACGTTGGGGACTCAGGGGAAAGGGTGTGAGTGGGAAGAGGGATAAAGTCTACCTATTTGGTGATGGGTGCACCAAAATCTCAGAAATAACCACTAAAGAAATTATTCATGCAACTAAATACCACCTGTTCATTAAACACCAATAGAAATTTCAAAAATAGCATTAACAACATAAAAATAAGTTTACTGTTTTTAAAATCAAATGAAATTAATCTGTAAAGAGACAATGACTTACCATCACAAAATATACAGAAATAATTATACAGAAATTAATAATTCTGTATTTTATTAATATACAGAAATACTTATTGCAATGACTCTATTGCAATAAGTATTTTGTTTCCCAAAGGTAATTTCACTGAAAGGGAGACATTCACTTGTATGAATATTGTGTATCTTGCTTAAAATAAGTGTTATGACTGTGTAGTTATACCATTTACATTCCCTTTCAAGACAGAAAAACTGTATACATACACAAAATAGTTAAATAATATTAACCTAAGACCAAATGACAAATTTACAGTAAGGAGAGCAAAATTTTGGAAACAGACATAATTGTGGAATGGCATCCTCAAGGAAAATTTATAGAATAGGTAGAATTTGTATCTTGCAGGCATACAAATTTAGGAGAAAAAAAATCACAATCAAAACCATTGAAGTAAAGGAGACAGCTTTTTCAGTTAGAGCAGACACTTTGGATGGGAATACAATTTGGAAGTGCAACTCAGAACAGAATTAAGGACCACATTGTCTGATGTCACTTAACGCCAAGGTAGAAGTTTTGAGACTTTATCTTTTAGGCAGAGGAAAAATTACATTGAGGAGAGTTGGAATATCATGAAGAAAGCAACTTGGAAGAAATTGGTCGAACAATGACATAAAGGATAGAATTTAGGCAGAAGAGTCTAAAGAAAAGATGAATTTTTTTTTTCTGATAAACATACCACTGACACATAATTGATAACTAAAGCTAAAAGTTTCTTATAGGGAATATCTGATCTGTAGCACTTTAAAAATTCATTCTCAATGACTGGCTCCCTAGCATTCAGTGTATAAATGGAATGCCTCTTCTAAAATCAGTTATTAAGAGATGCAACTTACTTTTTTAAGATTATACAAGCCATAAATATGGTCAATCACTGCCTCAGATAATACATATTTGATTTTAATACACTATAATACTATAATGTACTATAGTCAAATATATGTGACACTGAAAAAACCACATTAGTTCTCTCTACAGTTCGCATAAGCAATAACCAATCACCCCTTAATAGTGCTAATTTTTGTGGCAAATTATACATAATAAGGATTTTTTTTACTTTAACTATTTTAAGTGTACAGTTTAGTGACATAGTCACACTGTTTTGCAAATATCATTACCAACCATCTCTACAACATTTTTCATGTGCTCAGATTGAAAGTCTGTATTTATTAAATAATAACTCTACATTTTACCTCTCCACAGCCACTGGTAACCACTATTCTACTTTTTGTTTCTATGAATTTGACTATTCTAGTTAACTCATAAAAGTGGAATCATAAATAATTATTATTTTATGATTGTCATATCTCTTTTAGCATAATTCTTCAAGGTTTATCTATGTAATAGCGTGTCAGAATTTCATTTCCTTTTTAAGGCTGAATATTATTATTATAGTAGTTCCTTACATATTCTGGAAATTAGTTACTCATCATATGTATGATTTCCAGATAGCCTCTCCTATTTCATGGATTTCCTGGTCACTGTGTTGATAATGTCTTTTGATGCACAAATATTTTTAATTTTGATGAAGTTCAATTTATATATTTTTTTCTTGTTGACTGTTCTTTTGGTGTTTTATCCAATAAGTGATTGTCAAATACAAGTTAATCAAGCTTTTTGTTTATATTTTATACCTAGAGTTTTATAACTGTACCTCTTACCTTCAGGCCTTTGACCCATTAATTTATTTGTTCTTTATTGAGTAAAGGTTCAACTTTATTCTTTTGCATGTGGATATCCAGTTTTCCTGTTAACATGTGTTGAAAAGACCCTCCTTTCCCCATTCAGTGGCCTCAGCACCATTGTCAAAAATTTTTTGACCGTATATGTAAGGGTTTATTTCTGGGCTCTGTACTGTGTTCCATTGGTCTTTATGTTTGTCTTTTTGCCCGTACATCACTGTGTTGATTAGTGTAGCTGGTATAGTAAGCTTCTTAATCAGGGAGGCAGTAAACCTCCAACTTTGTTCATTTTCTAGATTGTTTTTGCTACTTTGGGTCTCTTGAGATTCTATATGGAGTTAGGACGAATTTTTCTATTTCTGCCAAAAATGCCATTGGAGTTTTTATAGAAATTGCATTGAATCTGTAGATCACATTGTGTATTCATTTATTTATTATTATTTTTAATGACAGGATCTCCCTCTGTCACCGAGGCCAGAATGCAGTGGTGCCATCATGATTCACTGCATGGTCCCCAAGTTCATGTAATCCTCCTAACTCAGCCTCCTTAGTAGGTGAAACTACAAGCATGTGCCACCACACCTGGCAAAATTTTTTGTAATTTTTGTAGGCACAAGGTTTTGCCATGTTGCCCCGGCTTATCTCAAATGCCTGGGCTCAAGCAATCTGACTGCCTCAGCCTCCCAAAGTGCTAGGATTACAGGTGTGAGCCACCACACCCAACCGAGTGTATTGATATCTTAAGAATATTAAGGTTTCCACTCCATAAGCAGAAGCTATCTTTCCCTTTATTGATGTCTTTCTTAATTTCTTCCTTTCCAATTTGCATGACTTTTGTTTCTCTTTTTAGCCTAATTGCTCTGGTTTAAAATTTCTAATTGTCAAATAAAGTGGTAGAAGTGGGCACCTTTCCTTGTTCTTGTTCCTACAGGATATACTTACATTAAGTGTGATAGTAGCTCTTGGTTTTCCATATACTACCTTCATTAGGGTGAGGTAGTTTTCTTTTATTCTTAGTTTGTTGAGGGTTTTTTAAAGTTTTGGGCTATACATTTTAGTCTTCAATCCATTGTATTAGTCTGTATTCATGCCGCTGATAAAGACATACCTGAGACTGGGAAGAGAAAGATGTTTAATGGACTCACAGTTCCACGTGGCTGGGGAGGCTTCACAATCATCGTGGAAGCCAAAAGACACTTCTTACATGGTGGCAGCAAGAGAGAAACAGAGAGCCAAGCAAAATAGGTTTCCCCTTATAAACCCATCAGATCTCATGAGACATATTCACTACCAAGAGAACAGTATGGGAGAAAATGCACTGCACATTTGTTCACAGATGTGTTAACTCTAAGCTGGGTTTTCACTTACTTAGACTATTTATCTTCCTGTCTGTAATTTTTCAAGACAGATTATTGCACATTCACCTGTTATAACTACAGACTGTCACTTTTTATATGAATTATAGCACGTTGGAAATTAACAAAATGGCTTTTGCAAATAATATCTTAGGTGAGGCAGGCAGGGCAGGCCCCCATGATTCAATTATCTCCCACTGGGTTCCTCCCACAACATGTAGGAATCATAGAAGCTACAATTCAAAATGAGATTTGGGTGGGGACACAGCCAAACCATATCATTCTACCTCTGACCACTCCCAAATCTTATGTCCTCACATTTCAAAACCAATCATGCCTTCCCAACAGTCCCCCACATTCTTAACTCATTTCAACATTAACTCAAAAGTCCACAGTTCAAAGTCTCATCCAAGACAAGGCAAGTCCCTTCCGCCTGTGAGCCTGTAAAATCAAAAGCAAGTTAGTTACTTTCTAGATACAACGGTGGTACAGGCATTGAGTAAATACGTCCATTACAAATGGGAAAAAATGACCAAAGCAAAGGGGCTACAGGCCCCATGCAAGTCCAAAATTCAGCAAGGCAGTCATATCTTAAAGCTGCATAATGATCACTTTTGATACCATGTTTCTCATCCACGTCACACTGATGCAAGAGGTGGGTTCCATGGTCTTGGGCAGCTCTGGCCCTGTGGCTTTGCAGGGTACAGCCTCCCTCCCAGGTGCTTTCACAGACTGGCACTGAGTGTCTGAGGCTTTTCCAGGCACACAGTGTCAGTGGATTTACCATTCTAGGACCTGAAGGACAGTGGCCCTCTTCTCACAGCTCCACTAGGTGATGCTCCAGAAGGGAATCTGTGTGGGGGCTCTGACCCCACATTTCCCTTCTGCACTGCCCTAGCAGAGGTTCTCCTTGAGGGCCCTATGCCTGCAACAAACTTCTGTCTGGGCATCCAGTCATTTCCACACATTCTCTGAAATCTAGGCAGAGGTTCCCAAACCCCGATTATTGACTTATGTGCACTTACAGGCTCAACACCACATGGAAGCTGCCAAGGCTTGGGGCTTGCACCCTCTGAAGCCACAGCCAGAGTTCTACATTTGCTCCTTTTAGCCACAGCTTGAGCAGCTGTAAATGCAGGGCACCAAGTTCCTAGGCTGCACACAGCATGGGGAAAACATATTCCCCCCTAGGCCTCCAGGTCTCTGATGGGAGGGGCTGCCATGAAGATCCCTGACGTGTCCTAGAGGCATTTTCCCTATTGTCTTGGCAGTTAACATTGAGCTCCTCATTACTTAAGCAAATTTCTGCAGGGGGCTTGAATTTCTCAGAAAAAGGGATTTTCTTTTCTATCACATTGTCAAGCTGAAAATTATCTGAACTTTTATGCTCTGCTTCCCTTATAAAACTGAATGTCTTTAACAGCACCTCTTGGATGCTTTGTTGCTTAGAAATTTCTTCTACCAGATACCCTAAATAGTCTCTCTCAAGTTTAAAGTTTCACAAATTTCTAGGGCAGGGACAAAATGCTGCCAGTCTCTTTGCTAGAACATAACAAGAGTCACCTTTGCTCCAATTCCCAACAAGTTCCTCATTTCCATCTGAGACCACCTCAGCCTAGACTTTATTGTCCACATTGCTATCAGCATTTTGGGCAAAGCCATTCAACAAGTCTCAAGACTCTAGGAAGTTCCAAACTTTTCCACATTTTCCTATCTTCTGAGTCCTCCAAACTGTTCCAACCTCTGCCTGTTACCCAATTCCAAAGTCACTTCCACATTTTCAGATATCTTCAGCAGTGGCCCAGTCTACTAGTACCAATTTACTGTATTAGTCCATTGTCACACCGCTGATAAAGACATACCCAAGACTGGGAAGAAAAAGAGGTTTAATGGACTCGTAGTTCCACGTGGCTGTTGAGGCCATGGCAGAAGCTGAAAGGCACTTCTTACATGGTGGTGGCAAGAGAGAATCAGAGAGCCAAGCAAAATGAGTTTCCCCTTATAAAACCACCAGATCTTGAGAGACTTACTCACTATCATGAGAACAGTATGGGAAAAACTGCCCCCATGATTCAATTATCTCCTACTGGGTCTTTCCCACAACACACGGGAATCATGGAAGCTACAATTCAAGATGAGATTTGGGTGTGGACATAGCCAAACCATGTCATCCTTTTTCAGTTAATTTTTGTATAAGGTGTAAGGAAGGGTCCAGTTTCAACTTTCTGCATATGGCCAGCCAGTTCTTCCAGCACCATTTATCAAATAGGGAATCTTTTCTCCATTGCTTGTTTTTGTCAGCTTTGTCAACGCTTCTCAAAAGAATACATACATGAGATCAACAAACATGAAAAAAAGTTCAACATCACTTATCATTAAATGCAAATCAAAACCACAATGAGATACCATCACATGCCCATCATAATGGCAATTATTAGAAAGTCAAGAAACAGTAGATGCTGGTGAGGTTCTGAAGAAATAGGAATGCTTTTACACTGTTGGTGGGAATGTAAATTAGTTCAGTCATTGTGGAAGACAGTGTGACTATTCCTCAAACATTTAGAACCAGAAATATCATTTGACCCAGCAATCTCATTACTGGGTATATACCCAAAGACATATAAGTCATTTTATTATAAAGATATTCACATGCATATGTTCATTGCAGCACTACTCATAATAGTAAAGACATATAATTAACCCAAATGCCCACCAACGATAGATTAGATAAAGAAAATGTGGTACATATACACCATGGGATAGTATGCAGCCATAAAAAGGAATGAAATCATATCCTTCATATGGCCATGTATAAAGCCGGAAGCCACTATCTTCAGCAAACTAATGCAGGAGCAGAAAATTAAACACCGCATGTTCTCACTTATAAGTGGGAGCTGAACAATGAGAACACATGGACACAGGATGGGGAACAACAAACACTGGGGCTTGTCAGGGGAGTGTGGGTGTGAGGGAGGCCATAAGGAAGAATAGTTAATGCATGCTGGGTGTAATACCTAGGTGATGGATTGATAGGTGCAGCAAACCACCGTGGCATACCTTTACCTATGTAACGAACTTGCACATTCTGCACATGTACCCTGGAAATTAATAAAATAAAATTTTTAAAAAATTAGGTAGTATAAGTACAGTTTTACTACATGGACCTATTGCAAAGTGGAGAAGTCTGGGCTTTTCGTGTAGCCGTTATCTGAATAGTATATATTGAGCCAATTAAGTAATTTTTCATTTCTCACCACCCTCCACCTGCCTCACTGTTCTGTCTCCAGTGTCTACTACTCCACTTCCTATATCATGTGTATGCATTATTTAGCTCCCATTTATAACTGAGAACATGTGATATTTGACTTCCTGTTTCTGAGTTATTTTGTTTAAGACATGATTGTTTAAAACACGATTTTTTTATGGCTGAGTAGTATTCCATGGTGTATGTATATGTGTGTGTATGTGGGTGTGTGTGTGTGTTTGTGTGCATATTTTAATCCAATCATCCATTGATGGACATTTAGGTTGATTTCATATATTTGCTATTGTGAATAGTGCTGCATGAAACCTATGAGTGCAGGTATCTTTTGGTATAATGATGTATCTTCCTTTAGGTAGATACGCAGTAGTGGGATTGCTGCACCAAATGGTAGATCTATTTTTAGCTCTTTGAGAAAGCTGCATACTGATTGCCATAAAGGTTATACTTACTTACATTCCCACTAACAGTGTGTGTTCCCTTTTCTCTGCATCTTTGCCAACATCTGTTATTATCTGGCTTTTTATTAATAGCCATTTTTACTGGTGTAAAATGGTATCTCATGGTGGTTTTAATTCACATTTTTCTCATAATTAGTAATGTTGAACATTTTTGCATATGCTTTTTGGCCATTTATATGTCATTTAAAAAAATTATCTCTTCATATTACTTGACCACTTTTAATGGGGTTATTTGAGTTTTTCTTGTTATGACTGAGATGTTTGAGTTCCTTGTAAATTCCAGATATTAGCCCATTTGCCAGATACATACTTTGCAAATATTTTGTCCCATTCTGAAGATTCCCTGTTCACTCTATTGATTCTTTCCATGGCCATGCAGAAGTTTTTTACTTAAGTCCCATTTGTATATTTTCGCTTTTGTTGCCTATGCTTCTGAGGTCTTAGTCACGAATTTTTTGCCGAGGCCATTTTCCTGTGTTTCTTTGTTGATTTTCTGCCTCAATAATTTGCCTAGCGCTGTCAGTGGGATGTTGAAGTCCCCTACTATTATTGCATTGCTGCCTAGCTCTTTTCTTAAGTCAAGTAATATTCGTTTTATAAATCTGGGTGCCCCAGTGTTTGGTGCATATATATTTAGGATTGTTACATCTTTTTGTTGAATTGATTTCTTCATGATTATATAATGACATTCCTTGTCTTTTTAAACTGTTGTTTATTTAAAGTTTGCTTGATCAGATGTAAACATATCTACTCCTGTTTGCTTTTGTTTTCCATTTAAATTGAATATTTTTTCCACCCCATTAACTTAAGTCTCTAAGTGTCTTTATCAATAAGGTGTTTCTTGTAAGAAGTGTATGGTTGGATCCTTTTATATATATATATCCATTTTGTCAGCCTATTTCTTTTAATTGGCATATTTAATCCATATACAGTTATGGTTATATACATAACCCATATACATGAGGTCTTATTCCTGTCATAATATTAATTGTTATATAGCTACTTTGTAGCCTTATTTTTGTAATCGTTTTATAAGACTTTTGAGTTTTATACTTTCGGATGTTTTTATTATGGCAAGTATTGACCAAATTTTGTATCCATGTTTATAACTTCCTCGAGCATTTCTTGTAAGTTTGGTCTAGTGGTGACAGATTTTCTCAGTGTCTGCTTGTCTGCAAAAGATTTTATTTCTTCTTCATTTATGAAGCTTATTCTGGCAGTATACACAAGCCAGGGTTTACAGATTTTTCCTTAAGCGCCTTGAAAATAAAATCCCAATCTCTTCTGGCTTGTAAGGCTTCCGCTGAGAAGTCCACTTTTAGTCTGATGGGGTTTCCTTTATAGGTTACTATATGCTTTTCTTTTGCTGATTTTAGGATTTTTTTCCTTCATATTGAATTTAGACTGTCTGATGACTATACGTCTTGGTGAGATTGTTCTTACAATATTTTTCTGGAGTTTTCTGAGTTTCTTGCATCGAGATACCTAGATCTCTTGCTGGACTAGGGAAGTTTTCCTTAATTATTTTCTCAAATAGTTTCCCAGATTTTGGGTTTTTTTCTTTGCCCCCAGGAACACTTATAATTTGTAAGTTGGGACATTTTACATAGTCCCATACTTACCAAAAGCTTAGCTCACTTTTTAATTCTATTTTTTTTTGTTTTTATCTGACTGGATAAATTAAAAAGTACAATCTTCAAGCTCTGAGATTCTTTCTTCTGCTTAGTCTAGTCTATCATTGAAGATTTCATCTGTATTTTGTAATGCCTTCAATGAATTTTCCTTTTCAGAAGTTTCTTTTTTAAAAAAAATCTATCTCTTTGGCAAATTTATCATTCATATTCTGGATTGATTTTCTGATTTATTTGTATTGGTTTTCAGCTTTCTCTTGATTCCTGTTGAGCTTCTTTAAAATCAATATTTTGAATTCTTTTCTGAAATGTCATGTATTTCATTTTGGTTAGGAACTACTGCTAAAGAGTTAGCGCAATGCTTTGTGGTGGTTATCATAACACCCTGTTCTTTTATACTTCCAGAGCTGTTCCATTGGTTCCTTATCATTTGAAAAGAAAAATATCACATCTTCTTATTTTTAAATTTACTTTTATTTGGACAGGACTTTTTTCCCCTTAAGATGGGAATATAACCTATTTTGAATAAGATCATTAGGCTTTGAGTCTGAGTGTTTTCAGTGGCAAAGACTCTATGAATTTTTTTCATTATAGGTAGCCTTAGTGTGATTTTCTCAAGTGCCAGTTGTCATAGCAATGTTCTAGGGGTGTGAGCAGGCTCACTGCCTCCTTTGGAGCTGGGGTAGCAGAGGTTCCATAAGCTTATCTGCATTGGTGTCAATGGATTTTGTATTGGATTGTGCAGTTTAACCTACAGGCCAGTACGTGGCACTTGAAGGAGGTAAGAGCCAGTGGTGGTGGTGGTGGTAGCAGATGGGTTTTTGCTTTATATTTCCTTATCAGGAGAAGGCCTCTGGTGCCTCAGGCAGTGGGCTGGTCTGTGGAATACCCAGTGGCCTGGGCTTTATCCTCAGCACCATGAGGAGGGTGAAGTTGGGCAGAGCTGGACCAGGTGGGGCCACCCTCAGATATCCCAGTGGTGGACACAAGCACTAACCCTGACAGAGATAGTGGAGGAGTGATGTAGGCGCTCTATAATTTCCTTGGTTATAAACAGCCTTAGTGTGGTGACTTGCTCAAATGCCAGTTGTAGTATTAATGTACAAGGCAGGTGAGCAGGCTCAGGGCCTCCTAAGCAGCTGGGGTGGTGTGGGTGATGATGGTAGCAGAGGTTGCACAAAGCACATTTCCTTCCCGAGAACTGTGCAGTTATGTCAGCAGTTGTAATGGGCTGAGCAGGTTGACCTGCTGGCCAGCTGAAGGCACTGGCAGGTGACAGGCAGCTGGGATGGTGGTAGTAAGATCTATGCTTGATCTTTACCAGCAAGGAGAAGTAGCCTAATGTCCCAGGGAACATGCTGGGCTGTGGAACTCCCAGGGGTTCTGATCCCATGCTTTGCCTATGACGTGGGTAATTGGGTAAAATTTTGATGGGGCTGCATCAGGCATGCCCTTACTCAGGCTCCCCAATAGCAGGTGCAAGTGCTAGCCCTGATGGGTGATGAAAAGCAGTTCTCAGGACACTGGGGCAATATTAAAAGGAGTGGAGAAACCTCTGTCATTCCAAAGAGCCAGCATGGGAAATGAGGAGTGGCTTGGGCTCCAAAATTTAGCAGGTGGCAGTGAGACCTGCCTTGCTTCCTGGGTCACCATCCTGCAGAGCTCCCTCCTGAAGCCTACTACTGGCAACAAGCTGAAACAAATAGCTAAGTTACAAGCAGAACATCTCAGATTGCAAAACTGTCCCAGGCTGAAGACTTTCCTGGCTGGGACAAAAACTGGGGCTCCCACATGGTACCCTTCCTAGTCTGGTCTTGCAAAGGGGAGGTCACCCACCTCCTGCATGCACACTGTAATCCCATACCACTCTCTCTTCTCAGTTCTGGCAATGGGGACTCCTCTCCTCTTTGAGACTAGATCACAAATCTCAGTCTGGAGACTTGCCCAGCTAGTGACTGCTGCCCATGTGGCTTACAGATTTCAGTAGAGACTCCTATAGTTAGGATATTTATTGGCCACCTTCTATTGGAGCCAGCGTCTGGAATGCATGCAACACAACTTCCTGCTGTTACCCCTTCTCAAGGTCTCCCCACTGCTCCCAACATCAGATCCAGCGATTGGTAGGGTCAAGGAGCTCCCACTTGGCCTAGATTACCTACCTCCCCAGTGGGAATGTGTATGGTGGAGACCCTTTCTCCCCGTCTCATGCACTGGGGACTCACTCTCAATTTTCCACTCAACTCACAGCCCAGGCTGCTGCCACCAAATTCATCAAAGTATCTGGAGTTTCTTTTGCTTTTATGTTAATCACCTGTGTTCCTTCTTAGATAAAAGTTTAGTGTGAATCTCTACACACTATTTTGCTACTTCCTCGTGAGTGAGGCATGCCAGCAAAGCCCCTAATTTGCCCTCTTTAAAAAAACATGTCTCTGTCTTCTAAGGTATTTTTGAGAAATTTATTTATTAGTCATCTCATTGAGAATTCTTTTTATGTGTCAAGTTGCTTTACTCTTCTTGCTTACAATATTGTCTCTTTATCTCTGACTTTTAAGAGTTTATAATGTGTCTTGATATGGTTTTTCAGCTATTATTTTTTCAAATATTCTTTCTGCTCTTTTCTCTCTTTTTCTTCTGAGATTTTTGAAATGCATATATTTGTCCACTGGATGTTAGCCCATAAGTCCCTCAGGCTCTATTCATTTTTCTTTATTCTTTTTGCTTCTCACACACGATAATTTTAAATGACCTATCTTTAAGTTCACTCATTCTTACTTCTGTTTCTTGAGTCTCCCATTGAATCCCTCTACTGAATTTTCAAATTGTTATTTTATTTTCAGCTCAAGAATTTTTACGTTTCTTTATTATAATTTTTTTTTTACTTATTTACATTATTTCTGTTTTTATCTTGGCTTTAGCATAAGACAGCTATGTTATTGTCTTGTAAGTCAGATCTTTATATTTCTACAGGAAGAGTATCTGGAGATTTAATTTGTTATTTTAAAATTGACTTTGTTTTTATTTTTTTCTGTTTCTTTATATGCCTTTTGATCTTTTGCTGAAAACTGGGTTTTTGAAAAAACAGGCACCTTCCCTGTCTTTGAAGACTGGCTTCATCCATTAGACCATCACGCATTAGCAGGTCATGTTTTGTGCCTGGGATCACCTCAGCATAAAGGCCTGATGTATTCTTGGGCATTTCTAGGGATGTGTGCTTTCTGGATGTGTGAGTGTGTGTGTGTGTGTGTGCGCGCGCGCGCATATGCGCATTTGATTCCCCAAATACATGGCCCAAATTCACGGCCCAAATCATGTTTCCTTTTAGAAAAACCCAAAGAATACAGTAGACTTAAACTGTGTTTAAACAACACTGCAGGACATTTTTTTAAAAAGGACAGATTCCATAAAAATTTTAAATTGCCTAGATGATTTATGGATGCCTTCTGTAGACCGCAAAAAGTCATAGACAGCACACAACTCATAAAAGTTAGGGTACAAGCCTGACTACCAGAGAATGTACACATATATTTTAAGAATCCATAATTGTATTCAACAAAGGTAAGTGCAGTTTTTATTTTAAGTAATGATACCTAGGTATTGAATTCTATTCTTATGCCTGTAAAAGTATTTACGGTTCTACACCTAAAAGCCATGTAACTATAACTTCTTTATAAAACTCTTGATAGTTGGCAAGACTAAATCATATATAACATAAACATATAGTATCTGGAATTATTATATTTGGGAAAAAAGTCTTGATCAAAAGTGCTAACGAATTTGTATAAAAATAATTATGGTATCTTGAGATTTCATTGACACTTCAAACTACATTGGAGTCGGGCACGGTGCCTCACACCTCTAATCCTAACACTCTGGGAGGCTGAAGTGGGTGGATCACTTGAGGCCAGGAGATTGAGACCAGCCTGGCCAACATGAAGAAACCCTATCTCTTAAAAAAACACAAAAATTAGTTGGGCATGGACGCGCATGCCTGTAATCCCAGATACTGGGGAGGCTGAGGCATGAGAATCATTTGAGCCTGGGAGGCAGAGGTTATGGCGAGCTGAGATCACTGCACAGCTGCACTCCAGCCTGGGCAACAGAATGAGACTCTGTCTTTAAAAAATAAACAAACAAACAAACAAAAAACTGCATTGGAGTGCTAAACTCATGGGAGGGAGAAGTCAAGGAGAAAGATCGATATGGAAAACCCATGTTGTTTTTTACAGAAATATTAAAAGTTGCCTGAAGGATTTTATCCAAAATAACACAGAACTGTACAAAGATACCTAGTAAATAAGAAGTTGTGAAGGTTTGTTGCTATGAAAACCGCATCTGACTTCACAAAAATTGTATCTGTCAAGAAGTAAATCATGTAAATATATAATCAGAGATACAAATAATTCTCTGTCTCATAATGGCAATTTCCTTGTAATAAATCCTAGCAAGACTGTTTTCGTTTATTATAGTCTGTGCTTTCTTGTTTCTATTGCAGTTTGGAAGCTTTTTGTTGAGGCTTAGTAGTAAAACTTGTGTTGCATTAACTTGGCTTCCTGTATCTAAATGTATGAAACTATGTAAGTGGATTTTATCACAAAAAAGTATACCTCTCATAACAAAAAAAATGTGGAATATATGACTATTTTAATCATTTTTCTTCCCATTATTATAATGCCAGCACTTTCTTAGCTTTACTCTGTGAACCCTTGAAATTGTGGAAGTCTGTGTTAAAATTTGAAAAAAAAAACAAATTGGGCTGCATATTTTAGCACCATACAGTGTTCACAGTAGAACTAGCCTTATTATGGTTTAAAATGTCTATATCAATTTAAATAAACCACTAAAAATATAAATTCAATTTATATTATCTGATATAATCTGTGGCACAGACTACACAATTACATACTTACATGCATATCCTATAAGTAAATGTTCAACCTCATTTTCTGACATAATTACACTCCCAAATTTACTGATTTTTAAAATTCTCCTACTCTTTTTAAAAAGAGAAAAATGAGAACTTTACACATACTAAACAAATGCGTAGTATAGTAGTTAAACGCATCAGATTAGATGTCAGACAGATCTCGGTTCAAACTTTAAATCTACTATTTATTAATTATGTGACCTTGTCCCAGTTACTTTACATCTCTAAACATCAGTTTCCTCATATGTAAAATGGGAATAATAATAGTATCAACCACATAGGGTACAAGATAAAATGTGATAATGCACTTACTACATTGCTTGCCATATGTTAATTATTCAATAGGAGTCAGTTGCAAGTATGGTAGTGTTATTTTAGTATTATTGCTATAATCCAGTATTATTTTTATTACTAACATTATCACCCTATTATTACACTATTATTGTCATTTTCCTTGAAAAGGCATTGAGAAAATGACTAGTGCTAAAATATAATTTTCAAAACCTTAAAATCATGGCTTTCATGCAAATATAAAATGACACGTTTTATGTATGTAACAAAATATCACACGTACCCCATAAATGTGTACAAATATATATCAATTAAAAAATTAAAAAATATAAAATGAACATGTGTTAAACATTTCATGTGATTCATAGATAAAGAAAACAATTATAAGATGTTAAAACAAGTTCAAAAGGTACTTAGAATAAAAGGTACTTAGACAACTTTGAATACTGAAATAATTTCTCAATAGATGCAAAACTAGTTGAAATCATATAATATAACAATAAAAGATAATCTTTGGGAGTCATTATTTCTACATTGTGGAAATCAATTCTATTGCTATCAGGCAAAATGAATTTGTATTGTTATAGAAAAAAAATCACAAGAAAACTCAGTTTTTTATAACTTCCACACTCACAGAGTTATAAAATAGGCTTGTCAGTAGAAAGTAACTTAAAGGGGCTAGGTGCGGTGGCTCACGCCTGTAATACCAGCACTTTGGGCGGCCGAGGTGAGCGGATCACAAGGTCAAGAGATCAAGACCGTCCTGGCTAACACGGTGAAACCCCGTCACCACTAAAAATAAAAATAAAAAAATTAGCCAGGCGTGGTGGCGGGCGCCTGTAGTCCCAGCTACTTGGGAGGCTGAGGCA
>NW_012101598.1:65818-85253 GCF_000951045.1 Mandrillus leucophaeus
TTTTTTTTTTTTTTTTGCTAAAACACTTTCGGCATACCCAATTACTTATGATAATAATTTAAATTAAAGTTTTCTAAAACCATCACATTGGTTGGGTTAGGGATCACTATTGCTATAATGTTAATGAGAAAACTGAGGCACATAGATCAAGCAAATGATTCCTAGTTACTCTAAGTGGGAAAATAAGACCATGACTCATTCTCTTGACTTCAGGCTCAATTTCATTTCCATAAGAATGTATATACTTACATTCAAAGTAAGGGGAGACAGAAAAGCAAAAGAGAAACAAGCAAGAGAAGTAATGCTATTTTAATTTGAATATGCTGTGACTACTTTTGTCTTTAATAACTGTTCCTGTGTATCTTTACAGATGATCACCATATTACCAATTAATTTTTCTTCAGAAACTTCAACATTCCCCAAACTCCTCTTCTTAATCAAGCAGCATCCAGATAATAATAATGTTAACCAGATTTTGAGCATTAGTTACCATGCCCATGCAGAAGAGTCTTGGGTCTTTGGATGCAAATTTATGAGCAAATCCTTCTATGAGTTTCGGTTCATGATTCATCTGTGTGTGTACCCTGACTGTCAGCTGAGTGAAGCATCAATTAACAATAGCTATTGTTTTGAAGATTTGGCTTAGCCAGAGCATGCAGCTATGGATTTTCTGGTTCTGACTTTTACCATAACATCTGAATTTAAAGTGATATGCTACATGACACTCGATGATATAGAATTTAAGTTGTCTGAGTTATTGCTGATTTCAGATACTATTTTTAAAATTCTAGATGTGAGACGGACTTCAGATGAAAGCTGAAATCAGATTATTTAGAATATCATTAAAGAGATACAAACAGTGGTTAGAGGGGGTAATACAAATGTATCAGTGGAAAGTGATAAATGAAAATCTCCTTTGTAAAATAAATATATTTCATTAGACTTTTACAAATAGGTCAATGTAAAGCCAGGGAGCATTTTTGTGTATAATTATATGAGTTTTCTTCATTGTTCAATTTTTAGATTTTAGTGTTATGTATTTTTAAAAATAAGCTTCAAAAGTTAGGAAAGAATTTCTAGAAAATATGTTAATTAATATTACTTACTGTATTATTTTTCATTTTGCTTACTAAAGAGGTTTGGGGATAAGGAGTTAACTTCAGATTAAAATAGAAAACAATAAACCTTAACTCCACTGAAGATAGATAAGAACTCTCAGCAGGGAAAAACACAGGATAAGTCTATGACCATTCTATCTGCAAACAGTATTAAAACCAAAGTAGTACATTTCATACAGCAAAAATAGAAAGGCAGTTATATTCAGGTTTACTTTAAAATGAGTTCGCATATAAAAGAGGCATCTTATGTATAACTTTGACAAATAAATAATAAAAGAAAAACAAAAGCTCTTCAATCAGACTACTAAATGAGAGGAGACATTTTTTATATCATGCCAGGATCACAATATGTGAAATTTCCTCAAAGTTTATCTGAGTACTTATTAATGAAGTGCGTGGTATCTTGGAAAGGGAAACTTGTTCAATATGCTTTGAGAGACACCTAGTGGCTGAAAGTAATTTTGTCATGTACATAGCCTTAATATTATCCAATCTACACTTAATATTTGTATAAAGTGTTTTTAATCCTGTGTTTCAGATAGGTATACATTTTGAGAATGTCTATTATTTTCAGTTGTAACTCTATTGGACTTTTCCTCCCAATTGTCTCTCTAAATCCTTTCAGGTATGATCCAAAAAGTGACTCATGGTCAACTGTGGCACCTCTGAGTGTTCCTCGAGATGCTGTTGCTGTGTGCCCGCTTGGAGACAAACTCTATGTGGTTGGAGGATATGATGGACATACTTATTTGAACACAGTTGAGTCATATGATGCACAGAGAAATGAATGGAAAGAGGTATTCAACTTAAAATATTCAAATTACTATATTTCAGGTTTTAAAAAGAATATATTAAAATATATTTTCGGAATTAATTGTATTCTCTTCTCTAGGCCCTTACAAGATCTTTTAGTGAAATTTATAGTCTGTGCTCTCTTTATATCTTAGAGAATTACTAGTTGATCTAGTTGATATGATATGACATGATAGTTGATAGCAGGAGCCATCAGTACTTACATAAAAGAAGACAGACCATTCTCTTGACTTCATGAAAGCATTCCCTTTAAATAAAATAAGTGAATCCAATCAAATACTTCAGTAATAAATAAATAAAATAAAGGACTTTACCATGGCCAACGTTTTACGTATATGTTGTGACCTGAGAACCAAAGGGCAACATCCTCTTCCACAAATATCTGCCTTTATTATTGGCTGGCACCCAGGAGAAAAGCCTTCAATCTTTGCCATATAGAAACTGTGTAGACTGCAATACTCCTAAATTCTTCAGTCAGTCAATAATTTAGTAAACAATAAGGGACCAGAATTAAAACCTCTCAAAAGTGCTGGGCGTCTATTAGAAATAATTTCAAGGAGAATGCAAAAGATAGCATTGAAATGGCATCTTTGAGATGTTAAAGGCAAATTTGACCCTTTTGACTACTTTGCCAGTGATAGCACTAGATTTATTCTAAAATATTTAATAATACTTTGTCAATTAAATGATGAGTTAACAAAAAACATAAAGTATGATTAACTCTTTACCATCTCCACAAACAGGTAAACCTTGTATTTGGTATCTAACTTCATCTTCCCTTCTGCTGACTTCATGCTACTCTGTATTCTACAGGGTACAGCTGGCTATTGCTCTAAGTAAATTGGTGTTAATGTAATGACAGCTGATAATGAGATTTTAATCTCTCTCCTCCAATAATCTGACTCATTAAGACTCAAAAACCCTCAAATGCTACAATGTAGGGTAGCTCCTATTTTATCAATGCTTAAGACCACTCAGAAATAGAAGGAAAAAAAAAAATAGCATGCAAGGTGTTAGGTCAAATATAATAATCAAGATGCTTGACCAGCTTGTGGGATTTACTTTTCTGAAGATTGTAGGCAAGTAGCTAAGAGTCCTAGATTATATTTCTGGCTGTGTCACTGTTTCATTGTGTGATCTTGAAAAGAGTGAAAGAGAACTAACAGATGGTGGAATTATAACTACTAAGTGCAAATTGTTATTCATTATTTCAACCATCACAACACAAAAACCTTGACGTGTTAGTATAATTAGCTGTAGTTTTTCAAGTGAGAATATTATCGGAGAGATGAAATTTACTTAAGATCACCTAATCCTCAATCTCAGGTTTTTACCATTCTGAAGGCTGTGTTTTTTCCACCACACTACATTGTTATCTGGGCTGCAGATTATCTCGTCTTTAGACAAGGTGATGTTAGACCAAAATAAGTAAGGACTTCTTCAACCATATTGAATATAATATTTTATATTATGCTAAAATCAGAGTTCCAACAGTGTTTTGTTTCTTGTTTTGTGTTTTAGGAAGTTCCTGTTAACATTGGAAGAGCTGGTGCATGTGTTGTAGTGGTGAAGCTACCTTAAAGCTATCTATTTTTATCAAATGGAATGAAACTGGATAATTTCAAGAAACTGAGTAGGACAAAGGGAGAAAGAAATACATGTTCTTTTTCCTACAATTAATGATCAGACTGGAAAATTGTTGTATTGTTTTAATTTGTAGTTATAATTGCTTTCATTTGTGAAGCCAAAACTTTTTAAACGTGAATTACATATGAATTATTAAGCATATGTGTTATCGCAGCTGATAATATAAAAGGAAACCCCGTAGTCTAGATATAGCCCCATTACTACAAAATGCTAAAATATTTAATGAAAACTGGTGATGATGATGTCCACAGTGTGCAGGTTATAAAAGCATTAATACATTTCAAGGTAAGAGCCTTAGAAGTTAAAAACATTTTCAGTTTTTTTTTTTTTTTAAACATACTCTTATTATCTGGAACATAGAAATATAAAAGCTAACATCTGAAGCTTAAAATAGAAAATCTGATTTTTAGTAAGCCATTATTCTCCTATTCAGATAATATCCCAAAGAGCTAAACAATTCCTCACATTTACCAAGAGGAAAGCTTTTACTGTGTTGAAGCTAAAAAAAAAAAAGAAAAAGAAAAAACAGCTCTTTGACAAAATTTGTTATGTTGATCGCGGTATGTCAAAATTTTTACAGGTTTGCTCATCTGCCAGAGCACACATATAAATTTGGTATTTCTTAACATATTGTCTCATTAGATTTGTTACCAGTAGAATATTATTGTAATTTCATATACACAGCCTATACAATGAAATAAAATATTTATCATATTGATACAAACTGTGACCTCAGCTACAGAGTGTCAGGGCTTCACTTGTATAGAATGTAATGTTCTCCTCAAGCATTTATGTTAACTCTATGAACACATATCGTTAAGTTAAACAAGTTTTCAAAAACAAAACGATTTTTAAAGTACATTAAAATTGAGGACGTTATTCAGTGTTAACACATGGGAAAACCAAAATAATCAATAAGCTTGGTCAAATACGATAGTTATCTTTTTTGTACCAGTACATGCTTTTCTGTTACTGTTATATTATCCAGTAGAAAATGTTAGGATATGTGTGCTATACAAAAAAAAAAAAAAAAAAAAAGACTTTTTAAGTTTTAAAATAACAAAAATGGCTAGTTGAATAGTATTTTATGTGTAATGCTTCCATTTCTTCCATTTAATTATACAACTAAGATGAAATATTGAAAAACCCTTTATGAAAGTAACTTTTCAAGTAAATGCACAATTTTAGAATTTCTACAATAAGCTCTTTTAAACAGACTTTTTATTGTGGATTGTGAAATCAAAATCTGGAGAAATGCTTACAAAATATACTACTAGCTTTTAAGTTTCAAGAAAGAACAATGTAAGTTGTACAAAGGTATTTGTACTTTGACAAATTGAATTTAAATAAACTTTATTTCCTCTCCTTATGGTGTGGCTTTAGAATATATCAAGTACAACCTGAATGGATTTTTTGATTTTACATTTCCTATATCACTAAAATACTTAAACACAAAATTAAATTCCATTTATTTATTTCTTCTTACACCTGCCGTTGTCTCTAATTCTAAATAGAGAGCTATAGAGCTATAGATTTCTGCAGTTCTAGAGGTGAAGATAGAGACACGGACAGGCTGTGAAACACACATACAGCCCTGTTAGGTCTTTTGAATTCACACCTTATTGAAATCAGTGTAGGAGTAGAGTTACCTAAACCTTTATCGCCAGTGCACAGCTTGGCCTGTTAAGTTAAATGGGGGTGTCAACCAGTGGAAAAGATCAAAGGACCTTTTGCAGCCTAGCTTGCCAATCCTCTAGTAACAACTAGGTGTTACCAAGAGGCAGACTGTGTCTAGAGTCATTCATGGAGAAGAGGAAAGTAAAAGTTGAATACTCTCTTCTCAATGGCATAGCTGGACTTGATTGTACTGACTCGTAGAAGAGACATGTATGTTTCCCAGGGCTACCACTTCATAGCTGCATTTAAAAATGGTGTTCAGGCCACTATGGCTGCTATGGTTTGAATATTTTTTTCCCTCGAAAACTCATGCTGAAACTTAATTCCTAATGTAGCAGTATTGAGAGGTAGGGCCCTTGAGAGGTGATTGGGCCATGAGGCCTGTGCCCTCCTGAATGGATTAATCCATTCGTGGATTAATGGATTATCGTAAGAGTGGGGGACTGGTGACTTTATATGAAAAGGAAGAGTGACCTAAGCTAGCATGCTCAGAGTGCATATGCCCCCAAGTCATGTGATGCTATGTGTTACCTTGGGACTTACCTGACAGCTCTTACCAACAGGAAGGCCATCCCATATATGGCCCCTCAACCTCAGATTTCTCAGCCTGCCTAACTGTAAGAAATTAATTATTTTTATTTGTAAATTATCCAGGTTCTGTTTTAAGCCTCAGAAAATGAACTAAGACAATGCCCTAGATGAGCTGCCAAAATCTGAGCAGATGTGAGCCATCAGAATAGAGACCTGCAGAGGCCCAGGGCACTGAAACATAACTGTGCTTGTCTCAGTCAAACTTGGTTGGGAAAAGGAGGAGCAAGAGTGGGCCCTTGTTGCCATGCTTTAGCAGAGATAACCTATCAGGGCTAGTTTAAACAAATACATATAGGAAAAGGAGTTATTTATATATTCTTTCAAGAGTATAAGGGCTCACACATTTACTATACTCAGATCTGAAAGACAATGTTGCTGCTTCTTGATTTTTTTCTATAATCACTATGGCCATGTTCAGGATTCCCTACTCTGCAACTCTCAGCATGCATCATGATGATTCTCTAACAATGTCTGCTACTTTCCTGTATTTCCACAGGGCATGCAAGAACTTCCACAAAACTTCTATACCACACAGAAGCTGAAGGAAACTCTGGGGCACTAAATGCAGATCCTTTCTCTGCACAAAAATGCCACTTATCTGTCTGACTCAGGTGTGGCTGTTGTCCTTTTTTGATATGGAGGGAACACTGAAAGACAGTTTCCTTTTGGAGTTCCAAATGCAATATAGAAAAAAAAACCTCTGCGACTCTGGATTTTATTTTAAGTTCTCTGACAAGACTCCTACCTTGAGATCTTAGTCTAGCTAAAGGAAAAAAAAAAAAAAGGCCATGAAACCCATATGTCCTAAACTGTCATCATTCTATGTCTACTTTCTCCCAATCACATCACCTCAGGTAGAAGGGACAGATTTTTCAGTTGCTATTTCTCTTCGTAATGAACTTTCTTTACATCCCGTCCACATTGCTAGAGACACTAAGTCCCAACCTAAATGATGGAAGGAGCATCTCCCCTCTCTTGTCTATGGAAGATATCACATGAACTACCTAATTTGCAAGCATGGATCTCCATATTTCAAAGGAGAGTTTTTAAAACACTTTTAAAATTTCAAATATCTCACCATGATGAATTATGTGTAAGGTGATAATATGTTTAATTAGCTTGATTTAATCATCACACACTGTATACATATACCAAAATATATTGTACCCCATAATATATATAATTATGATTTATGAATTACAGTAATATTAATAAAAGTGTTAAAGCTCTTTCTCCCTTGACAATGCTTGTTTTTCAGGATTATGGCCTGCTACAGACTAGGAAAAAGTCCTGCTCATGTTGCTAAATGTTTAATATTGACACTCACTTTTGTTTTCTGTCATAATCCTAATCCCTTCCCTTAACACACACACAGAAACACACACACACACCTACACACACACAGAGCACATGTAAACAATGAGGGAAATGGGTACATATAGCTAAATATGGGGAAGGTTATAAATGGATAAATATTAAAAAATAAAAGCACATTAGTATTTTTCGGATATTAGCCCCTTGACATAAACATCTATTAAAGATCTACTGTGTTTAGGACCCTAGTGGTATACACTAATTAAAACTAAGTTTATGAAATTTGTACAAAATCCAAGTCTATAAAATTTGGATTATATGTTAAGTGATGGAGAATCAGAATTAAATGGTCTCACCTATACAAAAGCTACCTGAGTTTGCCAAATTTACATTTCATCTAAGGCCATGGAGACGTTCATTTAAATAGCCCTGTTTCATATGTTAAATTCAGTTTATAGCTGTGTGGTTAAAAAAGCCTAACTTGACAAGAGCTAATTATATCTTACCAGAATGGGAACACATGAATTCTGGCCATCAAATCACAACTAGTCTTATTTTAAAATAAACTAGAAAGATAATATCATATGGAGATCTTTGAAAGCCATATCTTCACAAATTCACTTATACTTGTTTCAGTTTTGCCAAGTCTGCATAATGAGATGAGGCTGGAAAGCCAGTCAGGCTGAGAAAGTTCATATGAATTCATAGAACCATCCTGGCTAATCCAATGCATAGCGACTTGCCCAATTGAGAGAAGGTCTGAGTCAGTAGATACAGACAATTCTCCTCCTCTAAACTATAATCTCTCGCATGAGTTTTAGTTTTACTCATTATAGTATCCTCAGTGTCTGTCCAGATTCTAATACAAAATTGATATTCGGTAAATAATTGTGGAAAAAATGAATGAATAGATTTTTGATGGCATCAAAGACTGGGTATTTTATGAGAATGGGATTCAAATAACAGCACTGGAAACATGGCCAAATAAGTAAAGGCAGAGGTCTGTCTCTTTGATACTATCCACAAATACATACACACATGAAAAACACAGAGAGATGAGATAAAATAACATGAAATTTAGGTACATAGCTACGCTCCATAAAAATAAAGGCAAATCTCCAGATGCTAGAAATCAGAGGGAACTTACAAAACAATAATAAACTCAGATGGCAATAGAGATCATCTTGGAGTTAATGAACTTAGTTATATCCACTAAGGGCAAAGATTTTAACACCCATGTGTAGACAAGAATCATTAAGACATGGTCTCGAGACTTCTCCTAGGTGAAGAGAGCCAGGAACATCCGGAAATGGACACTTTAAGTACTTAAAAATTCACTGGGGAGGGAAAGTAGCAGATGAGGCACAAATAAGAAGATAATAAACTGGAGGGAAGGTCTGAGTACACTACACAGAGTACAGCACAAAACGTTTAATCATGGGAAATATATAAAAAAAAAGAGGAGTAGAAGATAGAATGAGATGGTCACATTTGAGATTCTTCACATTTAAAAGTACATTGGTCTTGCAAAACTGACTGAAGTTTATATGGGAAAGCAAAACACCCAAAATAGTCAACACAAAATTAAAGAACAAAATTGGAGGACTGGCACAACCCAACTACAACTTACTATAAAGCTACAGTAATCAAGAGAGTGTGAAATTGGCAAAATAATAGACAAATAGATCAATAGCACAGAATGGACATCTTAGAAATAGACCCACATAACTATAGTCAACTGATCTTTGACCAAGGACCAAAGGCAACACAATGGAAAAAAGATGGGCTTTTCAACAAATGGTGCTGAAAAACAAGACATCCATATTTAAAAAATGAATCTAGACAGACATTTTACTCTTCATAAAAATTAACTTAAATTTGATCACAGATCTAAATGTAAAATGTAAACCTAAAATCTCCTAAAAGATAACATAGGAAAAACTTTAGATTACCTTGGGTTTGGTAATAACTTTTTAGATACAACATTAAAGACACAGTCTATGAAAGAAAGACTTGATAAGCTGAGCTTCATTAAACTCATAAACTTTGCTGTGTAAAATACACTGTCAAGAGAATGAAAGGCGAAGCCACAGACTGGGAACAAGTATTTGCAAAAGGCATGTCTGATAAAGGACAGTTATCCAAAATACACATAGAAATCAACAATAATAAAACAATCTGAACAGACACTGTCTTAGCTTGGCCTTCTGTACCAAAAATATCATGGGCAAGTTGGTTTATAAGCAACAACAATTTATTTTGTGTTTTAGACTGCCAATTTCTCTTTGTATCTTCACACAGTGAAGAGCAGAAAGAAGGACGTTCTTTCAGGATTCTTAGAAATGTATTAATCCCATTCATGATGGTTCTGCTCTCATTTAATCCTAATTACCCTCCAAAGGCCTCACCTTCCAATATCATCATGTTGGGGGTGGGAACAGTTTCAACATAGGAATTTGGGGGGGCACAAACATTTGGTCCGTAACATTCAGCTCCTTAATCCCCCCAAATCATGTCCTTCTCATATGCAAAATACATTCATCCATTCCAATAGTCCCAAAACTCTTAACTCTTTCCAGAATCAACTCAAAGGCCTAAATTCCCATGTTTCATCTAAATATCTAAATCAGATATGGGTGAGACTCAAGGTATGACTTATTTTACAGCAAATTTGCCTTCAGCTGTGAACCTATGAAACCAAACGTTAATTTGCTTATAAAAATATAACAATGGGACAGGCATAGGAGAGAGTCCCATTCTACAATGGAGAAGTAGGAAAGAAAAACAGGAGTGACAAGTCATTAAGTCCAAACTATAAGGGAAACTCCATAAGATTTTAAGGCTCAGGAATAAACCTCTTTGGCTAGATGCTCTGCCCTCCAGGCCCAACAGGGTTGGAGGTACCAACATCAATACATACTGGGGCAGAGGTCTAACCTTCTGGATCCACTGGAGCAAGGGTTCCCAACTTTTAGACCCTCTCGAGTGATGGTCCTGTCCCCACAGCTTTGTTTGGCAAAGGTTCGGTTTCTAAGGCCCAATATTTTATGATACTATTTATATTCATGTTCAGAATAGGAAAATCTACAGAGACTTAAAGTAGATTAATGGTTTGCTAGGGCTGGAGATGAGGGCTGGCAGGAAATAGGAAATGAGTGACTGTTTAGGTTTATGGAGTTTCTTTTCATGGTAATGAAAATGTTCTAAACTAAGATTGTGGTTATGGTTACACAACTCTATGAATATAATTTTCAAAACATGGATTCTAAAATTTCAGTGGATGAATATTATGCTGTATGAATTTATATTTAAACAAAAATAAGAAAAAGTAAAAACCGTACCATGTCTCACATTGCAACCCCAAGGATACTTTTTCTTTTCTTTCTTTCTTTCTTTTTTTTGTTTTGTTTTGTTTGGAACAGGATCTCACCCTGTCACCCAGGCTGGAGTGCAATGGTTCACTGCAGACTCGACTTCCCAGGTTCAAGAAATCCTTCTGCCTCTGTCTCCCAAGCAGCTGGAACTATAGGCATGGCATCACCATGCCCAGGTAATTGTTTTATTTTTACCTTTTGTGGAGATGGGGTCCCACATCTAGACCAGTCCCAGGCTGGTCTAGAACTCCTGGGCTCTGGTAATCCTCCTGTCTTAGCCTCCCAAAGTACTGGGATTACAGGCATGAGTCACTGTGTCTGACCCAGATGTTCCTTTTCTAATTTTTCTGGGAGTCTTAGGCCAAATCCTTAAACAGTAACTTTTTTTTTTTTTTTCTCATTAGTCTGACTTGTTAACTCAGACATCTGTGCCAAACATGCTCCAATTTTATTAGAAGGAAGATATATATATATTTTTTTGCTTTTGCTTGTATAAAGTGTAATGAATTGACATATTATCTGGGGTCTTCTTTATTTCTCTGAATTTATTCTTATCCTGTAACCGTCTCTAATCTGGTCCATTATAGCCCTACTCAGGAGTTGAAAGACTAAAATCTTACATCATAAACTCAAAGATCATTAATTATGGCATAAGAAAAAAATACTTAACAGGAGGGTGTGTTAAGTTAGAAGATTTTTCCTGGTTCCCCACTAAGACTGGATAAAGATACCATGGGCTTGGAGGGAAAGAGTCTTGGGGAGAAAGTTGGTAATAAAGCAAGAAAGACATGAGCAGATGTTGAGTGTGTGGAGACGTTTGTCATGTACCCACTTTCTTCAACTCACTCCTAGGAGCAAATAGAAGCCCCAGATAGGGCTAAGGATCCCAGAACAGGGAATATGTATACCACCTTCTTTTCAAAGATGATGCCTGCAAAGACTGCAAGCTTCAATATCATGAAGTAGTTGTAAATCAGAAATAACTATTTAGTATGTCTAGCTGTAAAAGGACTGAAGATAACCTGTGTCTCCCATGACCATAAATGGGGTACATAAGTGTTCACGAGTTCATGGATTACTAAAAGAGGCATGGAAACTACCAATGGACCTGCAGGATGGTCTTGTGGAGGTAATAATTATGTGGATAATACAGAGGATATGGAAGGAAACATAAAGTTGGCAAGCAGATGAGGAGGCCTTTACATTTCCGTAAATGTCATGACAGAAACAGAGCACACTGAATAACAAGATATAATAGGTTGTCTGTTAAAACAGATAAGACAATATGATTCCACTTTTGTGAACTTATAAGACTCACTATATGTGTATGTAAAAGTAGAAAACAATTGACTTGAAGGATGCACATTACCCTTATGGTAGTGGTTGGCTCTTTTGCAAAAGAAACACTTAAAAAAGTATGGCAAAATGTTAACACATACACACTGGTGTAAGTTTTTAATACCTAGTAGTCAACTTTTTGGAGCATAAGCTGGACAAAACCTAGAAATCTTAACAGAAAAAATAACTAATTTTTTGTCATGAATTGAAAAATCACAAATAAGTAATTGCATGTGTGTAGTGGGTACAACTCTTATTCCATAAAGTCACATTATGTTTCTTTATTTTCTAAAAGAATATTTTATTATTTTTTAATTTTTTTCTAAAATAAATTCTATTTTTTCTAAAATTTATTATTTTCTAAAAGAATTATTTCTACTCTGAGTAAATAAAATTATACTCTCAAGTTTCTGGTTTCCCTATATACAACCCTTAACCATCCCCTCTGAGGTTTAGCCACCTCTGTCATTCCTCTCTGATGGAGCAATTTCAGGTGGCAGTACCTCTGTACCTCTTCTTGTTTGGAATGCAAGGTTGGTTCAACATACGCAAATCAATCAATATGACTTATCATATAAACAGAACTAAAGACAAAAACCACTTAATTATCTCAATAGGTGCAGAAAAGGCTTTTGATAAAAATCAACACCCTTCATGTTAAAAACTCTCAATAAACTAGGTCTTTAAAAAACATACCTCAAAATAACAAGAGCCATCTATGAAAAACCCACAGCCAATGTCATACTGAATAGGCAAAAGCTGGAATCATTCTCCTTGAAAACCAGAACAAGATAAGGATGCCCTCTCTCATCACTTCTATTCAACATAGTATATTAATCAGGCAAGAGAAAGAAAGAAAGGGCATGCAAACAGAATGAGAGGAAGTGAAACTATCCCTGTTTGCAGATGACATGATCCTGTATCTAGAAAACCCCATACTCTCAGGTCAAAAGCTTCTTAAGCTGATAAACAACTTCAACAAGTCTCAGGATACAAAATCAATGTGCAAAAATCGCTAGCATTCCTATACACCAAAAACACTAAAGCCAAGAGCCAAATCAGGAATTAACTCCCATTCACAATTGCCAAAAAAAGAGAATAAAATATGTAGGAATACAACTAACTAGGAAGGTGAAAGATCTCTACAAAGAGAAGTACAGAACACAGCTCGAAGAAATCAAAGATGAAACAAACAAATGGAAAAACATTCCAGGCTCACAGACATGAAAAATCAGTATCATAGAAAAAACTATTTTAAAATTCATATGGAACAAAATAAGAGCTTAAATATTGTTAGGAATAACACTCAAAATCCTAAGAAAGTTGAACACTCGAAAAAAGGATTCTTAGCAAAGCAATTTTACTTCTGCACAAAGGGGTGCCTCCTTGGCCTGTCACCATGAGAGCACACTTGAATAAAGGGGCACGAAAGCCTTTATTCCTGATGCAAGTCCTGCCCCAGTACCCTTTCCACATTGGGTGGGATCGGGTTGTACAATCTAAACTAATCCCGGTTGGCTAAACACTTGAATTTTTTTAGATAATGTGGGCATATAAAAGAAAGAGAGAGAAAGGGGAAGGGGTGTCTGCAGTGAGCTAGAAAGTTAGTCCTCTTTCCAAATAAGGAAAGGAATTTGAGCTGGTAATGATAACACCTGGTACTGATAACACCTGGTACTGTGGCATGCCTGGGCATCTAACAAAGGCAGAAAGGAAAAAGGAGAAAAAGGGGAAAAAAGAGGAGGGTATTATAAATTAAAAGATTGATCAGGCTATTTGAAGAGAAACTTCATCATATCCCACAATATCCAAAGTAATTCTAAGCAAAAAGAGCAAAGCTGGAGGCATCACACTACCAGACTTCAAACTATACTACTGGGCTACAGTAACCAAAATAGTATGGTAGTGGTACAAAATAGACACACAGACCAATGGAACAGAACAGAGAACCCAGAAATAGGCCACACACCTACAACTATCTGATCTTCAACAAATCTGACAAACACAAGCCGTGGGAGAAGAATTGCCTATTCAATAAACAGTGCTTGGATAACTGGCTAGCCATATGCAGAAGATTGAAACTAGACCCCTTTCTTACACCATAAACAAAAATTAATTCAAGATGGTTTAAAGACTTAAATGTTTTATTAGTCAGGGTTCTCTAAAGGGACAGAACTAATACGATGTGTCTGTATATATATACATATACACATGAAGGGGAGTTTATTAGGAGAATTGACTCACACGATCATAAGGTGAAGTCCCACAATAGGTTGCCTGCAAGCTGAGGAACAAGGAAACCAGTCCAAGTTCCAAAACCTCAAAAGTAAGGAAGCCAACAGCGTAGCCTTCAGTCTGTGGCCAAAGGCCCAAGAACCCCTGGCAAACCACTGGTGTTAAGTCCAAGAGTCCAAAGGCTGAAGTACTTGGAGTTTGTTGTTTGAGAGCAGGAAGTATCCAGCATGGGAGAAAGATGAAGACTGGAACAGTCAGCAAGTCTCTTCATTCCACTTTCTTCTGCCCACTTTATTCTAGCCACTCTGGCAGCTGATTAGATGGTGTCCACCCAGATTGAGGATGAGTCTGTCACTCCCAGTCCACTGACTCAAATGTTAATCTCCTTTGGCAACACCCTCACAGACACACCCAGTAATAATACTTTGCATTCTTCAGTTCAATCAAGTTGACACTCAATATTAACCATCACAAATGTGAAATCCAAAACTATAAAAACCCTGAAAGACAACCTAGGCAATACCATTCTGGACTTAGGAACAGGCAAATATTTTATGACAAAGACTCCAAAAGCAGTTACAACAAAAACAAAACATGACAAATGGGACCTAATTAAACTAAAGAGCTTATGCACAGAAAAAGAAGCCATCAACAGAGTAAAAAGGCAAGCTACAGAATGGGAGTAAGTATTCACTAACTATGCATACAACAGAGGTCTCATATCCAGCATCTATCAGGAACTTAAATAAATTTACAAGAAAGAAACAAACAACTCCATTAAAAAGTGGTCAAAGGACGTAAACATACATTTTTCAAAAGAAAACATACATGTAGCCAACAATCATATGAAAAAAGCTCAACATCACTGATCATTAGAGAAATGCAAATTAAAACCACAATGAGATGCCATCTCACATCAGTCAGAATGGCTATTATTAAAAAGTCAAAAAATAACAGATTCTGGCAAGGTTGCAAAGAAAAAGAAATACATATACACTTTTGTTGGGAGTGTAAATTAGTTCCACCATTGTGGAAAGCAGTGTGACAACTCCTCAAAGGGCTAAGAACTACAATTTGACACAGTAATTCCATTACTGGGTATATACTCTAAAGAATAAAAATTGTTCTATTATAAAGACACATACACATGTATGTTCATTGCAGAACTATTCACAATAGCGAAGACATGGAATCAACCTAAGTGCCCACCAGTGACAAACTGGATAAAGAAAATGTGGTACATATACCGATGCATCCGTGAAATGAACAAGATCATGTCCTTTTCAGGGACATTAATGGAGCTGGAGGTTATTATCCTTAGCAAACTAATGCAGGAACAGAAAACCTATATATAAGTAGGAGGTAAATTATGAGAAGTCATGAACACAAAGAAGGGAACAACAGACACTGGGATCTATTTGAGGGTGGCGTGTGGGAGGAAGGAGAGGAGCAGAAAAAAAATAAGTATTGAGTACTAGGCTTACTAGCTGGGTGACAAAATAATCTGTACAACAAATCTCCATGTCACAAGTTTATCCGTATAACAAACCTGCACACGTACCCCAAACTTAAAACAAAAGTTAAATTTTTAAAAACTGCAATCAAGTTTCTAACACATGAACTTTGTGGGATACATTCAAACCATAGTATTCCACCCCTGGCTCCCAAAATACACGTCCTTCTTATATACAAAGTATACTCATTCTATCCCAACAAGTCCAAACTATTTTTTAAAAGCACCAACTCAAAAGTCTAAAGTTTCAGAATAATCTCATTTAAATCCATACCAAGCATCCTGTTCACACTGGGAGTGTTGGGCCCTTGAAGCCTTGGGCATCCCTGCCCCTATTGTTTTTCTGAGCTCAGTCCACCCATTAACTTTTAAAACTTGGAGTCTCACGCCTGCAGCTTTCCCAGGCTGGAGGGCTAGAGTTGCACACTGGTGGCGCTACAATTCTGGGGTCTTTGGGGTGGCCCATTTCCATGACCTCTCTAGGTCATGATAGCAATAGGGGCTCTCTGCAGTGGTCTTTGCCCCTGTAATATGTATGCTGCAGAGAGTAAGGGATCTTTGCAGCAACTACACCCCTATGGCAAGTCTTCCTGGGCCCCCCTGAGCCCCCAGGCTATCTGCAACATCCTTTGAAATCTAGGTGGAGATAGCCATGCCCCAACGGCTCTTGCATTCTGCAAGCCCACAGAATTAGTATCTAGAATTATAGAGATGCTCTGGAGGAGAAAGAAATAGTATAGTATAGTATAGTATGGGCAAGTAATTCAAAGAATCTGGTCTATCAGCCACTAGAAGATGATATTGTAACAATATTTACAGTCATTAGGATAGGCCAAACAAGGCTATGTTTTTTGGATTTTTGTTTTGAGATGGAGTCTCGCTCTGTCACCCAGGCTGGAGTGCAGTGGCGCCATCTCAGCTGGCTGTAATCTCCACCTCTAGGGCTCAAATGATTCTCCTGCCTCAGCCTCCTGGGTAGCTGGGATTACAGGTTCACGCCACCATGCCCGGCTAATTTTTGTATGTTTAGTAGAGACAGGGTTTTGCCATGTTGGCCAGGCTGCTCTTGAACTCCTGACTTCAGGTGATCCGCCTGCCTTGGCCTCCCACAGTGCGGGATTACAGGCGTGGGCCACTACGCCTGGCCCAAGGCTATGTTAACATAAAAAAAAAAAAAAAAAAAAAAGTTAAAACCTAGCTGGCTTAGAATGAGATATTTACTTCTCACTCATGTAGAGTCGAATGAGTGAGAGGCTACTAAGGATTACTGCTAGTGTCTTCCAAAGAAGTGGTTTAGCCACACCTGAGTCCATTTAAGACACAGCTTAGGTAGCCAAGGGACATTGTACTGGAATGTAAGGAGCTAAGTCCCAAGGTGGCTCTGGGCAGTCCCAAGGTGGCTCTGGGAGGATGCTCCAGGTCCATCCCCCAAACCATTCTTTTCTTCTGGAACTTTGGGCCTGTAATGGGAGGAGAAGCATCAGAGATCTTTGAAATGCCTTCAGGATCTTTCTCCCATAGTTTTGATAAATAACACCTAGCTTCTTTCTATTCATGTTAATCTCTTTAGCAAAGAGTTCCTTGGCTACACCCTGAATATTCTCTTTCAAATATACTTTTTCACTTTTTACATGCCCAGGCTGTGAATTTTCCAAATCTTTCTGCTCTGCTTCCTACTTAATTATAAATGATATCTTTAAGTTATTCCTTTTGCCTCACATCTCACTGTATGTTGTTAAAGGTAGTCACATAGCTGCCTTAATGCTTCACTGCTTATGTATTTCTTCTGGCAGATATTCTAGTTCATCACGGTTACATTCTGTATTCCATAAAGTCCTAGGACATGAACACAATTCAACAAAAGTCTTTGCTACTATATAACAAGGATGGCCTTTACTTTAGTTTCCAATACGTTGTTCCTCATTTTCATATGAGACCTCTTTAGAATGGCCTTTATTGTCTATAATTCTACCAGATTTCTGGTCAAAATCACTTAAGTAATCTCTGAGAAGCTCCAGACTTTCCCTACACCTCCCCTCTTCTCCTGAACCATAACCAAAATTGCCTTTAATGCTTCATTCATGGTAATACAGAATTTTTCTAGGCGACTTCTCCAAATTCTTCCATAATGTACCCATTATCCAATTTGAAAGTCAATTCCACATTTTCAGGTATTTGTTATAGCAACAGCCCCACTTTTCAGTACCAATTTTCTGTCTTAGTCCATTTTCTGCTGCCAGAACAGAATACCAGAGACTAGGTAATTTATAAAGAACAGAAGTTTATTTGGATCATGGTACAGGAGGTAGAGAAGTTAAAAAGCATGGCACCAACATCTGGCAAGGGTCATCACATAGGGGAAAGGTGGAAAGTGGAAGTGAGCTCATGAGACAAGCGAGAGAAAATCTGACTGAATTCATCTTTTTTATTATGAACTCACTCCCACAGTAATTAACTCATTCCCAAGATAAAGACATTTATACATTCCCCTCATGGCCTAATCATCCCTTAAAAGCATCACTTCTTAATATTGTTACAATAGCAATTCAGCTTCCAACACATGAATTCTAGGGAACATATTCACAATATTGCAGAACCAGTCACACGACAACCATCAACAACTGGAAAGCAGCAAGATAGAATGGTCCTCTTATTAGTTTGGGAAACAAATGAGAGCTAGGTATGAGTAAGCACTAGGGCTTTCTACAGTTCTCCAGTGGTCTGTAAGTCAACGTATTTTAAATTATTATTATGTATCAACATTGAAGCTCACATACAAAAATAAATCAATGTAATATGCTATATTAATACATAAATGGATAAAACACATAATCATTTCAATTGATTCAGAGAAAGAATTTGACGTAATTCAGTTTCATATGATTAAAAAACACTAAATGAAATAGAAACAGAAGGCCTATGTGAGCCAATTTAAATTTTATTGGATACCATCCCTAATGATGAATGAAACATAACATTTCATATTACACAGTTGTGTAATAACAGAGGTCAAAAAGTACTATCAGGACAAAAAAAAATTTCTTTTTAATCAAAAGATTTTGAGAGATGCTTCAGTGATGAAATGAAACAAATTTTAAAATAGAAGAACTTTGGTATATAATTAGAAGTCAGAAATCTAAATATCAGATTTAATACTACAAATTTATTATCTATGCATGTTTGAATCTCTGGAATGTTGGGTAAAAATGTTTACTAAAGTAAGCCCCTTTCAAAGTCACATGCATTAAATGAGAAAATATGAGGATATTCAGTGTTAGAAAAGCAGCACTCATTTGGCCAGGCACGGTGGCTCAGGCCTGTAATCCCAGCACTTTGGGAAGTCGAGAGATTTGGATCACTTGAGGTCAGGAGTTCGAGACCAGCCTGGCCAACATGGTGAAATCCCGTCTCTACTAAAAAGTATGATAATGAGCCGGGCATGGTGGCAGACGCCTGTAATCTCAGCTACTTTGGAGGCTGAGGCAGGAGAATCACTTGAACCTGGGAGGCAAAGGTTGCAGTGAGCCAAGATTGTGTCACTGCACTCCAACTTGGGCGACAGACCAAGACTGCATCTCCAAAATAAAAAAAAAAAAAAAAAGCACTCCTTTAAAAGGTCATATCAGCTTCTCATCACTAGCTTTTTGTTTCATGTTTCATGGAAACAGAGTCATGCTCACTTATTTGTGTATTACAATGGCAAAATTTAGTAGTTGCAACAGAGACTGTGGTCCATAAAGCATAAAATATTTAGTTTGATTTCTTACAGAAAAAACAGGTTGTCGATATCTGTGTAGGTTTTAGAAGCAATTTTT
>NW_012101598.1:85663-88003 GCF_000951045.1 Mandrillus leucophaeus
CTCCGATAAGGGCACAGCAGGAACCAATAAAAAATGCTAAATGTATAATGTTAACCAATTGTAATGTTGTAACCAAAAGAATTCCCTTGTTCCCCTGTAACTTTACATATCCTGTTTACATCGGGCTATAAAAAGCAAGCACTCGCATTGTTCGAGGCCCTCTTGTATGCTGTGGAAGGGAGGGACCAAGTTCGAACTTGCAGTAAAAGATCCTTGCCATTTGGCTTTGACTCTGGACTCTGGTGGTCTTCTTTGGGGAACAAACGGTCTGGGCATAACATCTGGGGGCTCGTCAGGGATTCCCCAAGCCCACCAGACCCCTGGTCAACGGATCTACCAGGATTGATCTGCTGTTAGGTGAGCCGGCTCGTCTCTGTTTGTCTGTCTGTGTCTGTTCTGAACCTGTATCTGTGACTCGCGAGGTCTGAAACTGAAGCTGACGCAGTCCTGGCGGACGCGCTATAGGACGGCCAGCAGAGACCGGTGGGAGATGTCCCCTGGCTCTCGGCTGATCTAGATTTTTATCTGAACTGATTCTGACCCGGGCTTCCGGAGCGCGCTTGCGGCTACATATTATTAATACGCCAGATTTCCTTTACAGGTTATCTGAACTGATTCTGACCCGGGCTTCCGGAGCGTGCTTGCGGCTAGATATTATTAATACACCAGATTTCCTTTACAGGAATTCTAACCCATATTCCTTTACAGGAAGAGACTACAAATTATTACAGGATGGGTAATACCCAGAGCACTCCCCTATCTCTCCTTACAAGTAATTTCAAGGAAGTTAGAGCAAGGGGCCATGATCTTAGTATGGAAATCAGGAAAGGAAAGCTAATTACTCTGTGCCGCTCCAAATGGCCTGCCTTTGATGTGGGGTGGCCATCCGAAGGGACGTTCCGACTTCCTGTCATCACTAGAGTAAAGTCCAAGATTTTCCTACCTGGGCGTGCGGGCCACTTAGATCAAATCCCACATATCCTCATATGGCAGGACCTTGTTGAGAACCCGCCTCCCTGGCTGTCCCCTTTCCAATCAGCCCCTGAACCCTGTAAGGCACTGGTTGCTCGGCTGCTAAAATCCAAGCAACTGACTGCCCCCCCATCCTGTTCTACCTGATAGCGGGGACCCACTGTCCACAGAACCCCCTCCGTACCACTCCGGGCCCTAGGCCCCGGCCCCCCGGGCTGAGCCGCGGGAAGGAGCAGGCGGACGGGAGGGGACCGATGCACCCGGACCCGCTGAAAGTGGAAGTAACTCTGAAGGGCTGGCGGGGCGGACGCGAGGGCGCACTTTGCGGGCTAGTCCCCCCCCCAGCCGCCTGACTCCACAGTGGCTCTACCCCTTCGGGAAATAGGACCCCTAGATGACACGGGATTCCCCAGGCTCCAGTACTGGCCGTTCTCCACCAGTGATCTGTATAACTGGAAGACTCAGAGTGCTCAGTTTTCAGACAACCCCAAAGATTTAATGGCTTTACTGGATAGTGTCATGTTCACCCACCAGCCCACTTGGGATGATTGTCAGCAGCTCCTCCGAATCTTGTTCACAACGGAGGAGCGAAAGAGAATACAGGCCGGCGTGGGACTACAACATGGCAGAAGGTAGGGGACGGCTACGCCTTTATCGCCAGACTCTAATGGCGGGTCTCTGGGCAGCTGCTTGCAAGACCACTAATTTGGCTAAAGTATACTCTGTTCTTCAGGGAAAGACAGAAAGCCCAGCTACCTACTTAGAAAGATTAATGGAAGCAGGCTCCAGGAAGTCAGGCAGCTGTTGTAATGTCTTTTGTAAATCAGGCGGCCCCAGACATTAAAAGGCAGGACCTCCTTCAGATAGCCCAGCGGGTTTACAATAACAGAGCAAACACCCTGAAATAACCTTACTACAGTATGTTGATGACCTCCTGATTGCTGCTGAGACCCAAGAAGCTTGTATTCAAGGGACCAGGGGTCTCTTACAAGCTCTAGGGAATCTAGGCTACCGAGCCTCGGCAAAGAAAGCTCAAATCTGTAAATCAGAAGTAACATATCTGGGGTACCTGCTAAAAGGAGGGCAGCGCTGGTTAACAAACGCCCGGAAGCAGACTGTTTTGCAGATCCCCAGGCCACACTCCACCCGACAAGTAAGGGAATTCCTAGGTTCGGCGGGGTTTTATAGACTATGGATACCTGGGTTCGCAGAGCTGGCTAAACCCTTGTATCAGGCAACACGGGGGCAGCAGCCGTTTAATTGGACAGAAGAAGCCGAGTCGGCTTTCCAACAGATCAAAACCGCCCTACTCTCTGCGCCTGCACTGGGACTACCTGATGTCACCAAGCCCTTCCACTTATACGTGGA
>NW_012101598.1:88498-102680 GCF_000951045.1 Mandrillus leucophaeus
CTGACCTAGTCTGGTTCACTGATGGGAGCAGCTTCGTACACCAAGGCCAGAGGTACGCTGGAGCGGCAGTGACTTCAGAGACTGAGGTAATCTGGGCGGAACCCCTGCCCCCAGGAACATCGGCCCAGAAGGCCGAACTGATAGCGCTCACCCAAGCTCTTACCTTAGGGGCAGGGAAGAAACTGACAGTATACACAGACAGCCGCTATGCTTTTGCTACGGCACACATACATGGGGCCATTTACAGGGAGCAAGGGTTACTAACGGCTGAAGGAAAAGAGATAAAGAACAAGCAAGAGATCCTAGCTCTGTTAACAGCCCTGTGGAGACCAGAAAAATTGGCTATTGTACATTGCCCAGGGCATCAGAAACCAACCACTCCAATTGCTCAAGGCAACTTTCTGGCAGACCAAACTGCAAGGAGTGTGGCAAAGGCTCCCAGCCAACTCCTTGCACTCCAGCTCCCTGATCCGGGCCCCCAGGACGTGCCATATCTCCCTGATTATTCAGAACAAGATCTCCAGTGGATCGACAAACTTCCCCTGAAACAGATCCAGAATGGGTGGTGGACTGATACTAATGACCAAACCATCCTACCAGAAAAATTAGGACAACAAGTGTTAGAACATATCCACCGAACCACCCACCTGGGTGCCCGGCGGATGATAGACCTGATCAGACGCTCTAAGCTCAAAATCAGACATATAGCCGAGACGGCCAGCAGCATCGTGACAAGTTGCAAAGTCTGCCAGCTTAACAACGCCTACCCCCAATCCCAGGCTGCAACGGGAACAAGGCTCAGGGGAACCAGGCCCGGTATCTACTGGGAAGTAGATTTTACTGAAATAAAGCCAGGAAAATATGGGTATCAGTACTTACTTGTCTTTGTAGATACTTTTTCAGGGTGGACTGAAGCATTCCCAACAAAAAGGGAAACTGCTCAGGTTGTAGCGAAGAAAATTCTGGAAGATATCCTCCCCAGGTATGGCTTCCCCGTCCAGATAGGGTCAGATAATGGGCCAGCCTTCATCGCTAAGGTAAGTCAGGATTTGGCTTCCATCCTTGGGGCAAATTGGAAACTTCATTGCGCTTACAGGCCCCAGAGTTCAGGACAGGTAGAGAGGATGAATCCGACCTTAAAAGAGACCTTAACTAAATTGACTATGGAGACTGGCGCTAATTGGGTGGTCCTTCTCCCCTACGCTCTGTTCCGGGCCCATAATACCCCTTACAGACTGGGCCTTACCCCTTATGAAATCACGTATGGCAGACCCCCACCCCTGGTTCCCAGCCTAAAAAATGATCTGCTCAAGTCTGAAACAGAAAATGTCTCTGAACTCTTATTTTCCTTACAAGCCTTGCAGAAAATTCATCAAGAAATCTGGCCCAAGCTGAAGGAACTATATGAGACCGGTCCCTCACCAACACCCTATCCGTACCAGCCGGGAGACTGGGTCCTGGTTAAGCGACATCGACAAGAGACCCTAGAACCCAGGAGGAAGGGACCGCTCCAGGTACTCCTAACCACACCCACTGCCCTGAAAGTAGAAGGCATCGCGTTGTGGATCCACTACACCCACGTCAAGCCAGTGGACCCAACCTCTGACCTTTTGGGACCAATCACAGCGGTGGCTGAAGCACCGGCCACGTGGACTGTGGACAGAGCTAAGAACAACCCCTTAAAACTCACCCTGCACCGGCAGCATAGCTCACTGCAAATATGCAGTTAGGTAGTCTAACCCTAACGTTAGTCGCCCTAGTGGCCGCTGGGGAAATCACAAAACCAGCTCTTAATCCCTTTGTCTGGAGATTCTGGCTTTATGAAAACCGAACCCACCCTGGGCAACCTCATAAGCCCGGGAAATTATTGGCCAGTGCTGATTGCCCCTCCTCAGGGTGCAATAGCCCAATTCTACTAAATTTTACTGGTTTTCAAATAGCCACACCTATGACACCAATAATATGCTTTGAGTTTGATCAGACTAAATACAATTGTAAACACTATTGGTGGCACCAAAATGCCGGCTGTCCTTGTAACTATTGTAACATCCATAGATTCCGTTATTGGGGAGAGGAAGAACACTTAGACCCTAAGTGGGCCTTCCATCGTAGACGGGACGGAGACTTTTTATATACATGGATAGTTAGAGACCCCTGGAACTCCCGCTGGACCATGCCTCAACATGGGGCTGTATACTACTCCCCCTCCTCCACATGGCCTAGCAGTCACCTCTATCTGTGGCGAGGTCTAGTGCAGGTACTGCCCTGGTCCATGGAAATATCCAACGACAAGAAAACAGACTAACACAAGACTTACGTCCTTTCTCCTGGTTAAAATTATTACAAGAAGGACTAGAACTTGCTAACCTTACAGGACTTCACAGCCTGTCTGGCTGCTTTCTGTGTGCCACTCTAGGGCGTCCACCGCTAACTGCTGTCCCTCTGCCATGGGGATCCTCTACCTCTGCCCAAGCTAACAACCTCCGAAACCTCTCATATGCCCCTATCCTTAACGTGCCCCTATACCTAAACCCCAGTCAGGAGAAGTTTCCTTTCTCAGGAACCAATTCCAGCCTCTGCAGCATCACTGCAATGCCCCCTAATATCACCCTAAGGGCTCCGCCAGGCATATTCTTCTGGTGTAATGGAACATTATCTAAGAACCTATCTAGTCCCTCTGTTACCAACCTACTGTGTCTTCCTGTCACATTAGTTCCCCGGTTGACTCTACTAACTGCCGGCGAGTTCCTAGGGTACACTGGTAACTGGACTAGTACTGCTATTCACCCAGTCCCTAGACCGAGACCTGCACGAGCCATATTTCTCCCCCTTATTGCGGGAATCTCCCTCACCTCATCCCTCATTGCGGCCGGACTGGCGGGGGGAACCCTAGGTCACACCCTCATAGAAAGCAACAAGTTATACTGACAATTTGCCATTGCTATGGAGGAGTTGGCTGAGTCCCTTGCCTCCCTTCAGCGACAGCTCACGTCCTTAGCTCAGGTAACCTTGCAGAACTAGAGGGCCCTAGACCTACTCACTGCTGAAAAAGGTGGTACATGTATGTTTCTAAAGGAAGACTGTTGTTTCTACATAAATGAATCAGGGCTTGTAGAGGACCGGGTTCAACAGCTACGCAAGTTGAGCACAGAAGTAAAAACACGGCAGTTCGCTTCAGCTGCAGACCAATGGTGGAATTCCTCTGTGTTTTCCCTATTAGCCCCCTTCCTTGGACCCCTGCTGGGTTTACTAGTTCTGCTTACCGTAGGGCCTTGTGTTGTTAACAGAATCTTGCAGTTTGTCAGAGAAAGGTTTGATACCATACAGCTCATGGTCCTCAGAGCCCAATACCAACCTGTAAACGCTGAAACAGAATCAGACTTATAAGACCCAAGATTGGCTCTAGAGGTACCTAAGAAAAGGGGGGAATGAAAAGAAACCAGGCACATTCCTCCATATATCTCCCAACTCCCTGAGCCCAGCACAAACACATTCCTCCATATATCTCCCAACTTCCTGAGCCCAGCACAAACACAACCCACCATATATCACTCTCAACTTCCTGAGCCCAGCACAAATACATTCCTCCATATCTCTCTCA
Organism: Mandrillus leucophaeus; assembly: GCF_000951045.1. Lineage (NCBI taxonomy): Eukaryota > Metazoa > Chordata > Mammalia > Primates > Cercopithecidae > Mandrillus > Mandrillus leucophaeus. The sequence goes on from NW_012101598.1 coordinate 92,100, forward strand.
ACTTTAGAAAAACACCACCTGGGAAATCTCCGATAAGGGCACAGTGGGAACCAATAAAAAATGCTAAATGTATAATGTTAACCAATTGTAATGTTGTAACCAAAAGAATTCCCTTGTTCCCCTGTAACTTTACATATCCTGTTTACATCGGGCTATAAAAAGCAAGCACTCGCATTGTTCGAGGCCCTCTTGTATGCTGTGGAAGGGAGGGACCAAGTTCGAACTTGCAGTAAAAGATCCTTGCCGTTTGGCTTTGACTCTGGACTCTGGTGGTCTTCTTTGGGGAACAAACGGTCTGGGCATAACAGTGGCAGCATTATTTCTAGATTTTCTACTCTGTTTCATTATTCTGTGTGTTTGTTTTGTACAAGTACAATGCTGTTTTGGTTACTGTAGTCTCACAGTTTGAAGTTAGGTAGTGTGATGTCTCCAGCCTTATTCTTTTTGCTTAGGATTGCTTTAGCTATTCAGGCTATTTTTGGTCTCAAATGAATTTTAGAACAGTTTTTTTCTAACTCTGTGAAGAATAATGTTGGTAGTTGGAAAGGAATAACATTGAATCTGTAAATTGCTTTGGATAGTATGGCCATATTTACGATATTGATTCTTCCAATCCATGAGCATGGAATGTTTTTCCATATATATGCTTTATGTCTGATTTCTTTCAGCAGTGTTTTGTAGTTCTTTTTGTAGAGATCTTTCATCTCCTTGGTTAGCTGTATTACTAGGTATTTCATATTCTTTGTGGCTATTGTAAGTGGGATTGTGTTTTTAATTTATCTCTCAGCCTGGACATTGTTCATATATAGAAATGCTACTGATTTTTGTATATTGATTTTGTATCCAAAAATTTTATGAAAGTAGTTTATCAGTTCTAGGAGGCTTTTAGCAAATTCTTTCTGATTTTCTAGGTATAAAATCATATTATCAGTAAAGAGAGATAGCTTGGCTTCTTCTTTTTCTATTTGTCTGGCTTTTATTTCTTTCTCTTGCCCAAATGCTCTGGCTAGGATTTTCAGTATTATGTTGAATAGGAGTGGTGAAAGCGGGCATCCTTGTCTTGTATGAGTTCTCAAAGGGAATAGATCCAGCTTTTGCCCATTTATTATGATGTTGGCTGTGGGTTTGTCACAGATGGCTATTATTATTTTGAGGTATGTTCCTTCTGTGGCTAGTCTGTTGAGGATTTTTATAGTGATAGTACTGGAATAACTGGCTAGCCATATGTAGAAGATTGAAGCTGGACCCCTACAGTCAGGCCTCTGAAACCAAGCTAAGCGATCATAACCCCTGTGACCTGCACGTATACATTCAGATGGCCTGGAGCAACTGAAGAACCACAAAAGATGACATTCCACCATTGTGATTTGTTCCTGCCCCATCCCGACTAATCAATCGACCTTGTGACCTTCCTCCCCTGGACAATGAGTCTCATGATCTCCCCACCCTGCGCCTTGTGACCCCCAAACCTGCCCGCAAGAGAACAACCCCCTTTAACTGTAATTTTCTACTACCTACCCAAATCCTATAAAACTGCCCCACTCCTATCTCCCTTTACTGACTCTCTTTTCAGACTCAGCCCACTTGCACCCAAGTGAAATAAATAGCCTTGTTGCTCACACAAAGCCTGTTGGTAGTCTCTACACATGGACACGCTTGACACCTAGCTTTCATCATATACAAAAATTAACTCACAATGGATTATAAATTTAAACGCAAGACCTCAAGCTATAAAAAATCTAGAAGACACAAAATGGAAATCACTCTTCTCAATATCCGCCTTGGCAAATAATTGTTGGCAAAATCTCCAAAAAATATTGCAACACAAACCAACTGAGACAAGTGTGAACTAATTAAACTAAAAAGTTTCTGCACAGGAAAATAAACTGTCAACATAGTAAACAGACAACCTACAGAATGGGAGAAAATACTCACAAACTATGCATCCGACTAAGACCTAATATCCAGAAACTATAGGGAACTTAAACAAATCAACAAGCAAAAAACAAATAACCCCTTTAAAAAATGAGTAAAGGACATATCCATGAACAGACACTTCTCAAAAGAAGACGTATAAGTGGCCACCAAACATATACAAATCAAAACCACCATGAGATACCATGCCACACCAGTCACAATGGCTACTACTAAAAAGTCAAAAAAACCAACAGATGCTGGTGAGACTGCAGAGGAAAGAAAGGGAACACTTATGCACTGTTGGTGGGAATACAGATTAGTTCAGCCACTGTGGAAAGCAGTCTGAAAATTTCTCAAAGAACTTAAAACAGAACTACCATTTGACCTAGCAACCCCATTACTGGGCATATGCCTAAAGGAAAATAAATCATTCTACCAAAAAGACATACGCACCCATTTTGTTCATCACTATGGTATTCACAATAGCAAACACGTGAAATCATTCCAGGTGCTTCATCAATAGAAGATTGGATGAAGAAAATGTGGCATATATATATATATACCATGGAATACTATGCACATGTAAAAAAGAATAGATTCATGTCCTTTGCAGCAACATGGATGCAGCTGGAGGCCATAATCCTAAGCTAATTACTGCAGAAACAGAAAACTAAATGCCACATATTCTCACTTATAAGTGGGAGCTAAATATTGAGCACACATGGACATAAACATGGGAACAATAGATACTGCAGACTACTAAAGGGAAAAAGGAAGTAGCATGGGTTGAAAAGCTACCTATTGGCTACTGTGCTTACTACCTGGGTGACAGAATCCCAACTCAGCATCACACAATTTTCCCGTGTCACAAACCAACATATGTACCTCTGTATCTAAAATAAAAGCTGAAATTTAAAAGACAGTCATTTTTTTTTCTAGGATGGTGTGATTTTATGGCTTACTATTCAATGGTAGAAGATGCACATGACTTAGAGAAAATAAGAAAAAATATTCCATCCTTCTAGTCACCAAGAACACTGCTATAAAAAGAAAGTCAGTAAAAGCATGAGAGTGTGCATCTTCCTTTTTTCTCTGTGAAACAGGAGTGGGATTTTAGAGAGAACAGACAGTATGTTGTTACCTTTCCCAGAAGTTAAGCTGTAAACATTCTCTGTGGCAGTTTGTGAAACGTGCTTTTACAGAACTGAAGTCTAAGAGGAGCAGGTGGAAAGTAATTTATTTAAATAATAAATACACAGACCTTGAAGGTATTTTTTAAGTTGTGAAAAGAATAGACTGAGAAGAATAATCAGATTGGTTTACATTTTGGAATACATATTTCTTGATGACACAGAGGCGTCCTTGACCCACAGTCATAGGCTTGTGATTTCTGTTATTTTTCACAGTTGTTAAATAAATAAAGAACCTGAGCAAGTTAAGTGTCTGTAAGGGGTGGCATTCACTACCTGTAACCAATGGTTTCATCTTTGGTTTTTCAGTAGTAGCAGAAGGGCAACAGACCAGGCTTGAGATATAGAGAACCTATGATTGAGATGATTTGCTTGAGAGCCCAAACTCACTCACTTTAAACAATTAAAATCAAAGTATTATTTAGGTTAAGGTCCTGCAAATTCAAATGTTCTCATAGGCCATGTAGGTAACATAAATTTGTGAATGGCATCGTATATAAACAAAATAGGATTATAGTGCTTTGAGACTGAGATTACAAACTTCTTTGAAGTTGTTCAAATTCAATTTAAAATGTTTTCTAAGCTGAACAAAACAACTTGCCAACCAGTTTTGACTTTCATTTGTTGTCCAGTATCAAATTTTGGAAAAAAATACTTAAATGAGAAGCCTCCTGGCTTTTCAGGGAAATCCCTGATGTGTGATGGTTTGACTTATGATTTTTCAACTTTGGAAAGTGCTAGACATTCAGTACTCTCCTTCATTTATGATGGGTTACTTCTGGATAGAACCATCATAAATCAAGGAGCATCTGTATATCATTATCATAAGATAATAAATACACATTTGCAGTAGCCAAAATTACCCAAGATATCACTTTTTATACCAGCGTTCTTGGGAAACTAAATTAGTCATCAGAGCAAAAGCAGTTATTCTTGTAATCCCAGCTACTCGGGAGGCTTAGGCAGGAAAATCGCTTGAACTCAGGAGGTGGAGTTTCCAGTGAGCTGAGATTGTGCCATTGCTCTCCGGCCTGGGTAAGAGAGCAAGACTCTGTCTCAAGAAAAAAAGAGCAGCTATTGCTTATGAGGGATATGTTATTCTAGCTATATTTCATCTTTTAATAACTGAACTACTTTTGCCAACCAGCCACAATGTCTCTTCAATGGACCCTACAGTTATACAATCACTAATTCTTATTATTTAGCTCTCATTTTAATAGGTTCCATAAAAGTTATTGAGCTTTTGTTATGCATTCTGTCAGCAGAAGATAACAAAATTTAATTATATCTTTATTGGTTATATAAAACATATATATAGTTATATATATAATTGTGTATCTATAAATGTATTTCATTATTTAGTTTATACATATTTCATTATTTAGTTATATTAAGGACTTGAACATACTTTCTAATCATTTTGATTAAATTTTATACCATTCTAACTCTTCTTAGCAATACATTTGAATTATGATAATTTCTTCTTCCATTTTGTGTTACTATGACAGAATATCTGAGACTGGGTAATTTATAAAAATCAAGAGGTTTATTTGGTTCATGACCGTGGTGGATGGAAAATCCAGGATTGCACAGATGCATCTGGCAAGGGCCTCAGGCTGCTGCCACTCATAGAAGAAAATGGAAGGGTAGTCAGCATGTATAAAGAGATCACATGGTGAAAGAGGAAGAAAGAGAATAAATCATGGAAGTCAGATTCTTTTTAAAAACCCACTTTCTTGGTATTTAATCCATTCCAGGGAGAGAAAAAACTGATTCACCCCCAAAAGAGGGCATTAACCTATTTCTGAAGAATCTGCCCCTATGACAAAGACACCTCCCACTATACTCCACCTCCCAACACTGCCAAGTGTGTGATCAAATTTCAATATGAGTTTTATGAGGACAAACAAACTATATCCAAGTCCTAGCAAAGAACTATTAAAGATGAAAACCCATGCAGCTATTCATCAGAATGGCAGGAAAAAAAAATGTCTACAGAGGAGAATGAGAGATGCTTTGACCCGACATTAAAGGAAAGTGAGGGTATCTAAGAGACTCTAGAGAGGAAAGATGAGGATGGCCAATTAAAGAAATGTTTCCAATATCCCCAATATGAGATGAGACTACAAGTGAGATGCAGGTTGACAGGAGGCAGGAGAGAGAAATTTGTTTACCTGTGGATCCAGAAAGGTGAAAAGATGAACTGAAACACCTGTAAGAGTAGATCCTGGCCAGCAGAGATAAAAGCTTTGTTATCTTGAGTAAGTAAGTGGTTATTCTGTGTGTCTATAAAACTCATTGCATGCACGGGATGTGAGTATTCGGGATGGAGGAGTAATAGGTTTTTACTTAAGATGTGGCCTGCATTGGCACGCCAATGAAGCTTGAAGACCACAGGGAGGATGTAGGGAAAAGGATGGTAATTAACAGCGATGTTGCAAAAATATTCTTGCAGAAAGTTGAGACTTAATATATCACCTAGTCTTTTGGCTTTAGATAGTACCAAAAAACAGCTACATTTTAACATTACCTTTAGAAACAAAATGATGTAGCTGCATTAAAATAATGTCCCTATGTGCTACTTTTTCTGTGTAAGAAATTATTCCAAATTTAGCATCTTAAAAATTAACACCTTTGTGTTACTTTCTCTGTGTAAGAAATTATCCCAAATTTGGCATCTTAAAAATTAACACTTACTACAACACACAGTTTCGGAGGATCAGGAAATACAAGAGTCGCTTCCTTGGGTGGTTCCAGTTCATCGTCTCTCATGAGGTTGCGATCAAGCTGTAGCCTGTGGATGAAATCATCTTAAGGTTTGAAGTGCAAACCCATCCTGAGGTTTCACAGAATACCCAGGCAATGTGTCAATGATCGTCAATGATTTATTTGCTGTGAAGTAAATACGCTTCTGAATATAGAAATTTCCTAGAAATCATCTGTGTTCATTCGTAGTCCTTATGGGTTATGTTAGGCATATATCGTTCCTGGCATTTTTTGGTAATTATAGTTCCTGATTTGACTGCATAAGAGAACCAGCTCCATACTTTATATGAGTCTTGAGAAAAGGAATTGTGGTATTGGGATACTATACCAACTCTTGAATATATCTTAATACAATGGAAATATTTGGAGTCAAAGAGACCTGAGTTTAAATCCAGACTCTGCACATACTAGCTGAGTGATCTTGAGAAAGTCACTTAACCTTTTGAAACTTATTTCTTCATCAATAGACTAGGGGAAATAATGCTTGTTAGTTCAGTTTCAGACCTATGGTGGTAATCGTATTAAGCAAAAAATACACACATGCACACACACAAGAGATATATATATAATATATACATATGATATATATATATATCATATATAACCAAGCCTTACAAAGTGCTCAATAAATGGTAACTATTATGATAGTTTTATGTACATAAATATATATATGTGTGTGTGTGTATATATATGTATATGCCAGCCTAACAGCTTAACATTATGAAAGAAACATGGGCTTTAAAGTAAAAAAATAAAATAAAATAAAAACTGGATTTGTGTCTTGGCTGGAATCATCACTTATTAGCTGAGTGATCTTAACAGTTTTTTATCCTCTCAAAGTTTCAATTTCTTCATCAGTAATGTGTGACTTTAATTATAATATTTACCTCAAAGTGTCATACGCCGTAACATCTACTAAATTAGAAAGAAAAGTTAGCAATGCCACCACTACTATTGCCAAATAATTTCACTGATACTACCTTTTCTCACCTTTCCTAACTACCATCTTTCCTCTACAACTTGGCAATCTTGATCTTTTCTCAGGATTGCCATGGAAGGAACACAGATGAACACACACACACACACACACTGATCCTTATAGCACCTTAAGGCAAACTGAAAGTTAGAGAGCAAGCTCTTTCAGCTTATAATTCTTCTCAGAAACTTTGTGGTGCATTTATGATGCCTTCAGACCACAAGCCTATACTCCTGAGCTGAGAACATCATCAGGGAAAATCATCAGTAGACACCCTATTAGTGGAATTCATCAGACTTCATTCTCCCATCCACATCACCAATACTGCTGTTCTCACCTAAATGACCTGACCTTGTCCTCTGATTCCTGGCTTAGCACAGCTACAGTAAACATCCCTTTCCCTGCAGACAACCATTGTATAATGACCTCTGTCAGTGGGACTCAATAAGACTTGGATAAAGGCCTGAGGCCTCCCTGATTCCAACCAGAACATCATTGGAATATTTACCCACCAAGTTCACTGCTAAAGACACAACAATACTAACCTCAGTGAATGAAATACACAAAATAGGAAGAAATACAAATGGTCATGTGCCATGTTTCCCTCAGGTATGAGCATTGTTTTCTATTAAGATCTGTGAGGAATGTAATTCAGAAATATTTATTTCATACCAAGAATCCAGGTGATGCTGATGCATATAAAAAGTTGAGAGAAACTGCTTTTGTCACATTCTCTGTAATATCAGATTTTCTCAGTAGATGGTGTTGTCAAACAATTTTTCTCTATTTCTATCATCATATTAATAGTCTTTCATCAGCATCAAACAAGGTAGCAAATTTTTTCTCTCCATACTATTCGCACTGTTTGGTAAGTCTGCATTTTCTTAGCTTCATGTGTTCTATTTTCTCAAGACACACACACACATACACATACACACAATATGTATACAATGGAGTGATCCAAAGTTAGGAGAATAAGTTACTAGACCAGAATTGGCTACCATTTTCTATAAAAGGCAAGATAGGAAATAATTTGCATTTTACCAAATATAATCTCGATTGCAACTGCATAACTCAGCCAAACAGCACTCAAACGACACTACAGGATATGTAAATAAATGAGTGTAGAGCTGTTCCAAAAAAAATTTTAGTTACGGGCACTAAAATTTAAATTTCAAGCAATTTTTTTTTTTGACACACAGTCTCTCTCTGTTGCTCAGGCTGGAGTACAGTGGTGCTATCTCAGCTTGGGAATGTTAGTTCTCTAACTGTTTCAAGCCTTATTTTCTTTATCTCCATAATGGGAGTAATAATAGTAAAGGCCTTTTAGGGTTATTGAAATAATTACATGAGACGATTTGTGAAAAGAGCTCAGAATAGCATTGAATGTATGGAAAGCAGCCAGTAAATTATAACTATTGTTATAGGATAAATCCTTTTCTAGACATTTTCAACACATCACCTCACTTCAATTTCATAATAATGCTTCGACGTAGGTATTATTATGTCTCCTTAAGAGATAAGGAAATCAAAACTCAAAGAGGTAAGTGATTTGCTCTAGGTTACATAGCCAGTAGGCAGTAGTTCTGAATTTGAAGTCGCACTCAGGTTTTACTCACCCCACACTCATGCTTTGCCACTCTGCTTACCTTTTCCTTGAGCTCATTTGTGTAAGCTCTGGACAAAATCTCAAACTCTTTGTTAAATAGTGCTAGTCATAATTTTTTTTTGGGAGGGACAGATTCTTATCCTTATACCTAGGCTAGAGTACAATGGTGTGATCATAGCTCACTGCAACCTTGAACTCTTGGGCTCTGGTGATCCTCCTGCTTCAGCCTCCCAAGTAGCCAGTAATACAAGTGTGTGCAGCCATGCCTGGCTAGTTTTTATATTGTTGTATACATGAGGTCTCACTATATTGTCCAGGCTGGTCTCAAACTCCTGACCTTAAGTAATCATCCTGCCTTGGCCTCCCAAAGTGCTAGTATTACAGGCATGAGCCACTATACCCAGATAAAATTTATATTTTTCGGAATTACTGAGATTCACAATCAACATACTAATTTGTGTTTTATACAAAATAGCTTGTGAAACTCAAAAAATATAGTTGTTATGATAGTTCTGTGTGTCAACTTGGCTAGTCTAATACATGTTGTTACCTGAGATAAGGCTACAGATGCCTAATATCTAGAATTCCAGGGTCTGTGTTGAAGATATCACCTATCATTATTGCTGAAACTGCTGAACGATTGTTTCCAGTACCAGAGTCTTCTGCCCTCTCATCATTCCTACTCTGCTCAAGTTTTTTTGTTCCTTTTGTAAGTTTTTTTTTTTTTTTAATTTGTTATGGTACATAGTAGGTGTATATATTTTTGGAACACATGAGATATTTTGGAACAGGTATGCAAATGCGTAATAGTCACTTCATGGGAAATTGGATACCTATCCCTTCAAGCATTTATCCTTTGTCTTACAAACAATCCGGTTATACTTTTAGTTATTTTAAAATGTACAGCAAATTATTGTTGCCCGTAGTCCCCGTTACCTGCTGTTTTTTCACAGCCTTCTCTTCCTGAGATGCAGGAAACAATTTAGTTGATATTTACCATGTTATACTCAAAGTTACTCTTTACTTTGAACTGGTCTACTTTTCTACAACCAGCGTAGGTTCCTCAACTACTTTTTCCTTAGAATCAATTATCTCCCAAGAGTATTTTAAGTCCCTGGTTTTAATCTACAATGGACACATATTATCAACTCTATAAATATGATAAGCTACACCCAAACCTTTCTGTGGGCCACTTTTTCCTCAGATAAAGATTTTCTGCGATATAAACAATTGATTACTTCATTCAACTGCTATACACACAATTATTGAGCACAACTCATCATTCAAAATTTTATTGAATAGTTAGCTAGGTAGTTGTCTGAGAAATGAACATATAGCAGTGGCAAGGTAAGACAACACCTTTTCCCCCAATAAAGCTCACATTCAAGCTGAAAAGGAGAGGGAAAAAAAATAAGCAAATAAAAGTATTCATCTGAAATAAACTAAAACAGTATAATGTGACTCGTAATATAGAGAGATGATTCTTTGTAATGGGTGCAGTCAGGGAAGACTTCTCTGAGGGTTAGTATTTAACTAGACATCTGAATGATGTGAAATATCTAGAGGAAACAAATTTGAAGCAGGGTGAATAAGTGGAATCAAGACACAGAAAAATAGTTAGTGTGACTGGAACATAGCGAGCAAGGGAGTGTGTGGTACAACATAAAGTCAGTCTGGCAGTCTCCAGATCATACAGTTTCTACTCAGTTCTAAACATGGTGCTCTGTACTAGGATATCTTTGTAGGCCAATTATACTATGGATCTCCCTCAAAGCATAGTTAAAAATATATGCTAATCAAAATTCACAGAACTAAGTATATAATTGCAAAGTACTTTAAGGTAAGTGCTATTAAGAAGATTATCTAATGTTATGAGAGTATATAAATAAAGTGTGAAACCTGATCTGATTAAAGAAAAGTTTCCACAGACAATGATGATGAGCTGAGATGCATAGGATAAGTAGTTAGTAAGATAGAATGAGAGAAAGATTGGAATTACAGACAAAATATGTCGTTAACTTTTTCCACTTTTTAACAAGTAGTGAGGCAAGAAACAGATGTCCTTTTAAGGAACTAAAGTTATTTTTCTCTTTTCACTTGGATGTACAAAATAAGAAGTTTAG
>NW_012101598.1:103817-109665 GCF_000951045.1 Mandrillus leucophaeus
ACAGGCGTGAGTTCCATCAATTCCCACTGTGACTGAGAAGTGACCACTATGGCTTATCTGCAAAGCCTATGTAGGATGTGGGGGTCAGTCAGGTGGTATCTAGCTGTCCCATAAAGATGTGGTCAGTAGGAGGTGATTGTATAAGATATATGGATCAATCTGCTTGAGGAACTGGGGGAGGCAGAGAACCGGGAACTGTGTCAAGGATGACTAAGCCTTGCTTGTGGTATGAAAAAGCCAACCCTATATTCAAATAAATGACAAGGCAACATAACTCTATTAGGATCTATTATACTGGCCTCATAAAAATTTTGACCAATCAGACTATTCTAGCAACTTGGAGTTCCGGAAATGTTTTTCTTGAAGTAAACAGAAAAGGAAAACAATGCTAAATGATGGTGATGCGTATGTATAAACCAAGAAGTAATTTTATAACATTAATGTGTGTATATATATTGGTAAAATGTCAGCTGCAGGTAACGGAACAATTGACTGAGTGGCTTAAGCCAGAATTTAAAATGTATTGCGTAAGAAGAAATCAAGAGATAGATAATCCTTGGTTTGGTACAGTGCCAGAGTGATCTTCTTAAAAAGTGATGTGTAAGATGTTAAAAATAGGGGAAGCTTAGTCTGGGGTATGTGACAACTCTGTAGTATTTTCACAATATTTTTTTAAATCTAAAACTACTCTAAAATAAAAAGTTTATTTTAAAAAAAAGTGATGGTGTTATGATAGTCTTTGAAATACTTCCTTCTCTAAATGTTTAATGTCAAAATTTAACTTTGTTTTAATTTTAATGTTTTGTTTAATTTTGATGTTGGCATTGATGTTTTCAAATAGGCAAAGTGCATGTATTTATCACCACCACCAATACACTCTCATTGCTAATATTTGATTAGGAAATAAGATAAATATTGACCTGCTATTAGGTAATTCTCAAATTCTGAGAGAAGTTAGAGAGAAGTTTGGAAACCTAAATGATACCTTGTCCAAAATAGACTTAAGCAGTACTCCTATAAATAATCAAATTTTGAATGCTCTCAAGTACAGATTAAAGTCAAAGTAGATAAAGCATTAGGTTCTGAAATCTATAAACAGAGAGTTTTATGATTTTACTGATGCCATTTGATTTTCAAAGGCTGACATAGTTGACACTGCAGAAATTAAAAAAAAAAAAATTGAGATTCATCATATGGATGTAAAACATTTTCTACCAGTACTGTGAAGACAAGCAAAATAGATTATCACAACAACATACGCATTGGGATTTTAAAAGCTCCTTCTGGAAGACCCAATTGAAATATTAAAAATATAATTTTATATATATATATATGATATCAGGTTCCATATTTTACAGTTCAGGCTCAGAAAACATCCAATTAAGACCATAAACAGCAATTTGATGACTAATAATAAAAATCTACTGTTTTTGAGCTAGGGATTGCTCCCTAATGGGTGACCAAGGGTCTACAATAAGTTCCTTACTCACCCCTTAGTGAGCAGTCCCTTATTTCAGAAAATACCTTGGGGAGGATAGCTATACTGTGTTTGCTTATATGTTTGCCATTGCAGTGGAATAATTTGTGAGACCCTGAATTGGCTCCCAGAACCTGGAACTTTTCAAAGGGTTACAGTGGGAGAAGCAGTGACATGAATTGATAGTTCACCTAAGGAAATATTTAACACTATTTGAGGATGAGGCAACATGGAAAGCTCTAGAGGAATGTTTCTCAAAAAATGGTTCACTGATAGATTCAGTCTGTTTTAAGTTATTGCTCAGAAATTTCATTTTAACACATTAATACCAAATAAATTTTATTCTCTAGGATCTATAATTTAGTAAGAATATATTTTATCATGATCTGTTCTTGAGCCCCAGGCTGAGATACATTGTCACCAGTGCTATTGCATCCATGTGGGCCAATTCTTGGGCCTACAGGCATCTTGCCTTGGTTCTGGTAGTGGTGGCAATGGGTGTGTGAGTGGGCAGGTCCTTGAGCTCCTGGGCAGAAGGCATGGGATGTTAGATGATGTTAGCAGTGGTGGTACAACCTTCTACCTTTCACACACATAAATTATAATTGCCTCATAAAGTGTTGTAATATTTTATCAATCAATGTAGAGAATATAGCTGTCAACATTTACAAATATTTACATGAATAAAAGTAACTGATTGAACTATAATCTTTCATGTGATAAAGATGGTGTTGAATAATATTTTTGTAATCTTCTGTAGGGTGGCTTCAAGATGGTTGATCAAAGGCACCTGTTACTTATCTCCTCAAAAAGTAAGAACCAAAATAATGAACAGATAATCATACTTCTGATAGATTATCTAAGAGAGCACATTGGAATTCAACAGCAAAGTGACAGAAAACACCTGAAGCAAGGAAGAAAAGGAAATTAAGGCAGCCTGCTAGGCAGGGATTGGCTAGGAGCCTGGTGAGCCCCCATAATGCAAGTAAAGGGTTAGCGAGAGATCCCCAGTGGTCCACATTCCCACGGAAACTCTTGCAATCCTAGCCATGAGAGAATGCCTTGATGCTAATGGGCCCTTAGGGCAATATAGGGAGCTACCTGGAGATTGTGTAATAACATTGCCCTAGAGAGAAAGTTCATGTTGGGTCCTAGACACCATCTTAGACCTAAGCAACTGCAATTTGGTGTAACTTTGAGATCTCTGTCCCCACGAGACTGCATCCTGCCCTGGGGCTCAATAGTCCCCGCATCTTTACATCCCTAGAGCCCCACTGACATCCCCAGCTTACAGCCAAAGCTACTTATTTTTTATTTATACATATAAAAAGCTAGAATCATATAAGTGAAATTAATTTAGAATGACACATTATCATCCACTTCTTGAAAAATTGACTTCACTTTTCAATAAACACACACTTTTTTGTTTATTGGTTCATAAAAGTGCTCATTATACTACAAAATGTAAAAAGAGCTGGCAAAGGATAAAATTAATAAACAGTTGTAGACCATATAATAAGTGATAAAACTTCTGTAACAAGAGTGCCATGCTACAGCCAAATATAGAGGACAGCTCTATGGCATGACAGCTCAGCCTTGTCCAGCACATCTTTCATAACAACCTAACCTTTATTTATCACATTTCTCATTAACCCCAACAACTGCCAGTCTGTTTGATTTCTACTTTTGGCAGGCCTACTCTGAGTAACACCACTTGAGGACAAAAGTAGTGAGCAATCTCTAGCTGCTCATGCTTCAACTCACTTTGTTTTAGCAGTAAGAATTCTTCATGCTGTCCTTAAAAGGATATGTTACTTACACTGTTTAGACGGGGTTTTTCAGATTTACCCAAATGGTAAAATGAGACACTTTCACTACAAGTGTGAACACTACTAAACAAAATAATGAGGGAAGCCAGAAGTACAATGTGGAGGTTAATCAAACATCCCAGTTCACTTTAATGTATTTAATCAAGCAGTATGCACTGGTGTTGGCAGTGGCTGCAATGAGCTGGGTGGGCCAGACCCCAGGCCCTCAGGTTATATGCTAGAGTGAGTGCCAGCTATGGTGGTAACAGCAGGTTGGGTGGGCCCATCCTCAGGCCTGCAAGAGGACTGCTTAGGTGCCAGTGGTGGTAGCTGGGGAAGGGCAATATTCAGGCTCCCAGAGAACATGGTAAGTTACTGCGTGAAGTGGAGCTGTTCCAGGCCATCTTGTCCTTGTCTCTTTGGTGGTGTGTATGGGTGCTGAAGTTGTAGGCAGAGGCAGGCTAATTCCTAGGCCTTTGGTGGAATGCTCAGGTAGAGGTGGAAGCCACTGATCTGTGATCCTGATGTTGGGGAGTGTGGGGTTGCTTTTCATTGGAGCAACTGTAGGCAGGCAGCTGGGGAGTGCACGCTTTGGCTGCAAGTGGTATCTGTCGGTGAGTTCATCTGTCCTTGGGGTATTTGTAAATGTGTGGCATCCCCAATGTTGGGGGTGGCAGAATTACTGCCAGTGGCTCATGATTTAGTCCTGGTGACAGCATCCAGCAGTGACAGCATTTGTAGGTAGGAGAGTCTGTCCTTGGAATACAGGATTTACAAAACAACCAGAAATCAATTAAGAAAATGACAGGAGTCAGTCCTACATTAGTCTGTTCTCTCGCTGCTATAAAGAAATGCCTGAGACTGGGTAGTTTATAAAGGAAAGAGGTGCAATTGATTTACAGTTCACCAGGGCTGGGGAGGCCTCAGGAAACTTAAAATCATGGTAGAAGGGAAAGTAAACACATCCTTCTTCACGTGGCGGCAGGAAAGAGATTTGCCAAGCAAAAGGGGAAAAGTCCCTTATAAAACCATCAGATCTCATGAAAACTCACTCACTTTCATGAGAACAGCATAGAAGTAACTGCTCCCATGATTCAATTACCTCCCACTGCGTTGCTCCCATAACACATAAGGATAATGGAAACTACAATTCAAGATGAAATTTGGGTAAGGACAGAGCCAAAACATGTCATTCTGCCCATGTACTCTCCCAAATCCCATGTCCTCACATTTCAAAACACAATCATACCTTTCCAACAGTCCCCCAAGATCTTAGCTTATTCCAGCATTAACCCAAAAGTTTGAGTTCAAAGTCTCATCTAAGATAAGGAAAGTTCCTTCTGCTCATGAGCCTGTAAAATGGAAAGAAAGTTAGTTACTTTCTAGATATAACGGGGGTACAGGCATTGGGTAAATACACTCATTCCAAATGGGAGAAATTGGCCAAAGTGAAGGGGGTATAGGCTCCGGGCAATTCCAAAACCCAGCAGTGCAGTCAAATAAATCTTAAAGCTCCAACATGATCTCCATTGATTCCATGTCTGACATTGAGGTCACAATGATGCAAGACGTGGGCTTCCCACAGCCTTGGGCAGCTCCAACCCTCTGGCTTTGCAGGGTACAGCCCCCACCCTGGCTGCTTTCATGGGCTGGTATTGAGTGTCTGTGACTTTTCCAGGCACACAGTGCAAACTGACGGTGGATCTACCATTCTGGGGTCTGGAGGATGTTGGCCCTCTTCTGACAGTTCTACCAGGATGTGCCCCAGTGGAGACTTTGTGTGGGGGCTTCGATCCCACATTTCCCTTCTGCACCATCCTAGTGGAGATTCTCCCTGAGGGCACCACCCCTGCAGCAAACTTCTGCCTGGACATTCAGGCGTTTCCATACATGTTTTGAAAGCTTAGCAGAGGTTCCCAAACCTCAATTCTTAACTTCTGTGCCCCTGTAGGCCCAACACCACATATAAACTGCCAAGGCTTGGGTCTTGCACCCTCGAAAGCAATGGTCTGAGCTGTACATTGGCCCCTGTTAGCCACAGCTGGGATGCAGGGCACCAAGTCTTAAGACTGCACAAAGCAGCAAGGCCCTGGATCCAGACCACAAAATTATTATTTTTTTTTTCCCTAGGCCTCCAGGCCTGTGATGGAAAGGGCAGCTATGAAGACCTCTGACATGTGCTGGAAACATTTTCCCCATTGTCTTCCCGATTAACATTGGGATCATTGTTACTTATGCAAATTTCTGCAGCCAGCCTGAATTTCTTCTCAGAAAATAGGTTTTACTTTTCTATTGCATCATCAGGATGCAAATTTTTTCAAACTTTTATGCTCTGCTTCCCTTTTAAACATAACTTCCAATCCCAAACTATATATTTGTGAATACATAAAACTGAATGTATTTACCAGCACCCAAGTCACACCTTGAATGCTTTGTTGATTGGAAATTTATTCCACCATATACTCTAAATCATCTCTCTTAAGTTCAAAGTGCCACAGATCTGTAGGGCAGGGGCAACTTTATTCCAGCTCCAAACAAGTTTTTCATCTCTGCCTGAAACCAC
>NW_012101598.1:110645-154953 GCF_000951045.1 Mandrillus leucophaeus
GGGTTTCACCATGTTCACCAGGATGGGAGTGGAGAAAATATTATGACTCAACTATGTGATGCCTACCAGAAGCTCTTGTCACCTGTAAAGACAAATATAGTCTGATGGTAAAGGGATGGGAAAATATATTACTTGCATACAGAAATCAAAGGTGAGGAGGAATAGCTATACTTACATCAGATAACACATGCTTTACGTCAAAAATAGTAGAAGGCAAAGAAGGTTATTATATAATGATAAAGGGATTAATTCAGCAAGAAGATATAACAATTCTAACTATATATGCACCCAGCATCAAAGAACCAAGATATATAAAGCAAATATTATTACATCAAAAGAGTGAGATAGACTAATACAACAATAGTTTTGGACATTAACACCCATGAATATCAACAGCATAAGGCAGATCATCTAGAGAGAAAATTAATGAGAAATATTGAATTTAAACTGCATTGTAGACCAAATTGACTAAATGTATATTTTATTTTTATTTATTCCTTTATTTATTTATTTATTTATTTATTTAGAGACAAAGTCTCAGTCTATTGCCCACTGGAGTGCAGTGGCGCAATCTCAGCTTGCTGCAACCTTCACTTCCCTGGTTCCAGCAATTGTCCTGCCTCAGCCTCCCTAGTAGCTGGGATTACAGGTGTGCACCACTATGCCTGGTTGATTTTTTAAATATTTTTAATAGAGACAGGGTTTCATCATTTTGGCAAGGTTGCTCTCCAACCCTGGACCTCTGTTGATCCACCCACCTTGGCCTCCCAAAATGCTGGAAATTTTTTTTTTTTAATTTCATCTGACAGTTACAGAATACACATTCTTTGCATCAACACAAGGAATACTCTCCAGGGTAGATCATTTACGAAGATAAAATACAAGCCAAAACTTATTTTTTAAAATAAAATCATACCAAGTATGTTCTCAGACCACAATGAAATAAAATTAGAAATCTATAACAAAAATATATTTGGAAATTGTACAAACACATATAATAACATGCTCTTGAATGACCATGGGTCCAAACAAAATTAAGATAATAGTTTAAAAACCTTTGAAACAAATGAAAATAGAAATATAACATACCAAAACCTGTGGGATACAGCAAAAGCAGTGCTAAAAGAGAATTTTATAGCAACAGACACCTACATCAAGAAAGCAGGAAAATTCCAAATAAGGAATTTAATAATATACCTCAAGGAATGAGAAAAGCAAGAACATTTAAACGCCCAAATTAGTAAAAGAAAAGGAATAATAAAGACAAGAGGATAACTAAACACTATAAATATTAAAAAAGACAACAAACATGAAAACAAAAAATCAACAAAATAAAAGTCAGTTTTCTGAAAAAATAAACAAAATTGATAAATCACTGGTAAGGCAGACGATCAAATAAAAACAGAAATGAAAAATAAAATATTACAATTGATAGTACAAAAATTTTTTAAAAATCATCAGAGATTATTATCAGCAACTATACACCAAAAAACTGGAAAACCTAGACAAAATAGATAAATTCCTGAACACATACAACTCACTGAGATTGAATCAGGACGAAACAAATATCTGAAAAGACCAATTATATGAGATTGAACAGTGATAAAAAGCTTTCCAGTAAAGTAAAGGCCAGGACTGGATAGTTTTACAGCTAAATTTTACCTAACTTTCAAAGAAGAATACTAATTCTCCTCAAACTACTTCAAAAATTTCAAGAGGAGGGAATTCTCCCTAATTCATTCTATGAGGCCAGTATTACTCTGATAACCAAAACACACAAGGACACCACAATGGCAAAAAAGAAAATTTTGATATGTTATATTTTCAATATCTCTGATGAACTTAAATGCAAAAATTCTCAAAAACTACTAGCAAACTGAGTCCAATAGCACATCAATAAGCCAATACACCATGATCAAGTGGAATTTATCCCAGGGATGCAAGGATGGTTCACCATATACAAATCAATAAATCTAATACATCACACATCAGTCAAATGAAGAACAAACACTATTTGATCATCCCAATAGACGCAGAAAAAGCATGAGTAAATTCAACACCCCTCATGATAAAAATTCTCAACAAACTAGGTATTAAAGGAACATACCTCAACATAATAATGACCATACATGATAAACCCACAGTTAACATCACACTGAATGGGAAAAAAAAAAAAAAAAAAATTCCTAGCTCTTTTCTCTAAGAACTAGAAAAAGAGAAGAATGCCCACTTTCACCATCCATATTCAGCACTGTACTGGAAACCAGAGTGGTAAGTCCAGACAAAAAATAAAAGGCATCCAAATTGAAAACAGACAAAGTCAAATCAATTCCTCTTTGCCTGCGACATGAATTTATCTTTAGAAAAAAAACTAAAAAATCCACAAAATACTTTTAGATCTGATAAACAAATTCAGGAAAACTTCAAGATACAAAATCAAAACATAAAAATCAATAGTTTTTCTATTCAAAATAACAAAATAGCTGAAAAAAAGAGATCAAGAAGGCAAGACCATTTAAAATACCTAAAAAATATAATACCTAGAAATAAAGTGAACTAAGGAAGTAAAAGACATCTAGAAAGAAAACTACAAAACACTGATTAAAGAAACTGAAGAGGACACAAACAAATGGAAAGATATCTCATACACATGGAACAGAGGAGTTAATATTGTCGGAATGACCATACACCCCAAGCAATTTAAAGATTCAATGCAATCTCTATCACAGAAATAGAAAAAAAATTCTCAAATTTATGTGAAACTAAAAGAGACCAAATAGCCAAAGCAATCCTGCACAAAAAGAATAAAGTTGGAGGCATCACGTTACTTAACTTTAAAATATATTATAAGGCTATAATAACCAAAACAGTATGACATACATATAAAAACACACATAGGCAAAGAGTATGGAAAAGAGAACTCAAATAAGTCCATGTACTTACAGCCAGCTCTTTTCTGAAAAGAGCATCAAGAACATTCATTAGGAAAAGGACACACAATTCAATAAACGATGCTGTGTCCAGGCACAGAACATAGAAATGATAAATGCTTTAGGTGATGGACACCCCAAATTACATCTGCATGTATCCACTTTCTCTTTTTGCTGTCCATCATCAATTAGAGTTTAGAAATGTCTGAAGAACTACTTTCAAAGAACTATTCTTTTGAATAACTATTTTGTAAAATCACCTATCTTACAGTTATAATGAATTAGTTTTTGTAAATGAGTTATTTAAATTTTGCTTAAATTTTTATCAATATTAGTTGGAAATATTTAATACACAACAAATTAAACACCAAAAAAAGTGTCTTTTCAAAGTTTTAATGAATCACAATGATTAAAAGCAAATTAATTATATAGTTTGGATGCTTGTCCCTTCCAAATTTCATGTTGAGATGTAACCTCCAAAGTTGGAGGTGAGGTCTAATGGGAGGTGTTTGTGTCATGCAGGTGGATCCCTAATGACTGGCTTGGTGCTGTCCTCAGGGTAATGAGTGAGTTTTCACTCTGTTAGTTCACATGGGAGCTGGCTGCTTAAAAGAGCCTGGAGTCTCCTTCTCCCTCTCTTGCTCCCTCTCTTTCATGTTACATGCCTGCTCTCCCTTTGCCTTCTGCCATGAGTAAAAGTTTCCTGAGTCCTTAGGAGAAGCCAAGCAGATGTTGGGCCATGCTTGTACATTCTGCAGAACTGTGAGCCAAATAAACCTGTTTTCTTTATAGGTTACCCAGTCCCCAGTATTCTTTCATGGCAATGTAAAATGTACTAATACACTTGTAAACAGAAATGTTGAAATTCGTTATTACAGAAGGGGGCTTGAATTAGTTCATTTGAGTTTAAATTTTGTTAAAAAATTAATTTTGAAGTTCCGAAATTCTTTAATGGCACTTTGTAATATATTAATTTGTAATTTTTTAAAGGAGTAATTATTTTAATTGGTTAAATTCATATTTATTACCAGAATAGAGTAAAATAAAGAAGTCTAGAGTTTTGCAACATCAAAATTTGGTAAAACATTAAAAAGTTTAATAAAGAAAATAAGTTTTTGATGAATTCTGTCTTGTAAAACCATTTGTCAAAAATAATACTCTGAATAGAGGCAAAACAGTATATTTAAACTAAAGCAAATGTACATTTTATTCAAACAATAAAATTAGTAATATATTACATTTAGTAGAATTTTCTCTGGGTTTCTCAGGTACTCAGGAGTTACTGACAGTGTTATCTCAATATAACTATCATAGAGTGAAGGGAAGAATCAATTGATGATATAAAACATTTCCAATTTATTAACCATGAAATGCAACTTTCAAGAAGGTTTTGGGAATAAATGAAAAAAATAAGACCACATTTAAAATGTATTTCAATTTGAAAAATACAATTGCATGGTATTACAGACAGGTATAGCTAAGAAACTGATTAAAGTACATGAAAATGTACCAAGAATGTGTTTCAACTTATTTTTAATGTTTATAGACATATAGTTTAATTTTAACATAGTTTAATATACAAATATGCTCTTACTTTTGAAATAATTTTACTATTTTGTGGCATGCATATAATTTATTCTCAATTCCAATTGCATGATTTATTCTTTTTCTACTTTTCACAGTGATTATTTTCATGGTAGAAATAGGAGTAACTTTATCGTTTGCTTTATAATCAAAATATGTATGCCTTTCTAAGTTCTAAATGAAACATTTCACAGCAAAACATGTCTTTAATGCTATTTTAACTTGTATTTTTTAACTGAAACATTATAACTGCACATATTATAGGGTAAAATTTGGTGTCTGGATATATTCATACAGTGTGTAATAATCAAATCTGGGTAAATAGTATGTCTGTCACCTCAAACATTTATCATTTCTTTATGATGAGAATGTTTAAAATCATCTTTTCTAGCTATTTTGAAATATACAATATATTATCATTAACTATAGTCACTTCACTGTGCAACAGAATGCCAAAACATATCCTTCATGTCTAACTCTCTCTCTCTCCATCTTTCTCTTTTTTCCTACCCCCTCCAGCCTCTGGTAACCACTATTTGACTCTATTTCTATGAAATCAACATTTATAGATTCCTCATTTTAGTGAGATTATGGCTAACCCCAGAGGACATTATGCTAAGTGAAATAAACCAGGCACAGGACAAATACTGAATATTTTTACTTTAAAAAATAGTTTTTCAATAAAACTAGTTTATAGACACAACAGTATAGTGAAGCTAATTTGTCAGTTAACGCATACACATTTTTAAATTATATAATTTTAATATTTTCAGACTCTTTTTCACTCTCCAAAGTAGTTTAGTTGGGATTATATATTGCAGATCCGATGGTCACTCTGTCCTTTGACCAAGGGCATCAGAAACACTGGAAGTGCCTGTCTAAAAAAATGCAGATTTTGAAAACAGAATGAGATTTTTCTGGGGTAGCCAGGAATCTGAATTTTTAATAGCCGTTGTGATTACTAAACATAAAAAGTGCATTGGAAATGAGATTCAACTTCTATAATCAAAGAACCCATAAACCAGAAACAGAAGCCCTGTGGGCATAGCAACAAGGAAATGGCATAGCCTTTTAAGAACTGGCATATAAAAGAAAGCAATCTTACTCATTGCAGCATAGGCAGAATACTTTAAATTAAGCAATAGCTTCAACATTTTTCCTTCTTATAAAAGTAATTCATTTTCACTGTAGAAAAATTAGAAAATACAGAAAGGCAAGAAGAAAATAAAAACCCATACAAGGTTCATATGAAGAAAACTACTGTTGAAACTTTGATTGATTTTATTTTCAAGTCTTTTACTTTGAGAATGCTGTTAAATCACATCACATATTGAATTCTAATTTCAAAGATCGCATTTTCTTTTTTTTTTTTTTGAGTACAAGTACAGTAGAGCTACACAAAGAAGAAAGTGTTGCATGAAATATGAGGGCTATTATGCTGGTTGTATATTACAATGGTTAAGAACTAGATTTATGTGGTTAAAACTGCATGAATTCAAATTCTAGCTCTATTACTTCTTTGTTTTGTGACCTTAGAAAGTTACTTAACCCGTTGTATCTCATTTTGCTTATCTGTGAGAAGACGTTAATAATAGTACCTATCTCATATTATTGTTGCAAGCATTAACTAATAAGTAAATAGCATCTCAGCAATTTTCAGAACTCACTATATGTTAGCTATTATTATTTTGAGCTCTGTGGTTGCAGAAATATCATATGGCTTAGCTCAGTGAGGAACAAGATACAATCTTCTTTGAAGATTAACTTCTGTATATCTTTATTAGAAGACTTATTATTTTGCTTTTGTTTATTTATAATTTTAATTTTTGGGGTGCATAGTAGGTGCAATGAGGCAAATACTGAAAATTTGAAAGGTAATTGTCTATCCGTGTCATAAATAAGTGGGGTATCTAGAGTCTTATCTAAATTACAGGAGTAAGTATGATTCTTTGCAGTAAGCCATTTCTGGAAATACAAAAGGGGGAAAGGTTTTTAAACTGTCGTTGTTTTCCAGAAACACAGTGCTCAAATTAATTTTAATATTGTCAGTTTGTATACTGAGGACATTTACCTTGGCACCTGCCTAATGCCCAGAGAGCACAGTCACTTCTACCACCTGTATCTCTTCTTTTAAGAGGCACTCAGATTTATGAATACCTCTGTCTCTCTCTCTATATATATATATGGTTAGTGGGACTGGGGGAAAATGGAAGAGAATTGCCCTGACCATTTCGGTTTCCACAGAGTAATGCTTTTCAATGACCTGTTGCTTTTCACTCCTGTAAAAGTTTCTGTTTTATTCTTTTGCTAATTTTTTGTTTTGTTTGGTTTGTTTTGGTTTTCTTTCTTTTTTTTTTTATGTGAGGTAGAATGTGTCTAGATAAATTATAAACATAACTTTTAATGAAATATAGTAGTTTCTTGCTCTCCAAAGGCAAATACTTCTAATTTTTGTAGTTGTTTCATCTAATAATGATGTCCATATTTCTAAGCAATACACATATAAAAAAGCCTTTTCTTGGTTCATCAATTTTAAACATTTTCAGATAGTCTTCTTAAAATTGTTTATTTTAATTTTTGTGGGTACATAATAGGTGTATATATTTATGAAGTATGTGAAATGTTTTGATAAAGGCATGCAATGAATAACAATCATATCATGCAAAATAGGGTATCCATTCCCTAAAGCATTTATTCTCTGTGTTACAAACAATTCAATTATGCTCTTTTAGTTATTTCCAGGTAGCATTATTGACTTTCTATTATAATAAATGAAGATTTAGCTGTCTTGTATCTCCTCTCTTTCTTAGTGTCCTTCATCTCCTTGTTTGTATATATGTGTTTATACACACATATGTGTCTATCTATATAACATATAGACAGAGCACAATATTACTTAAATTATTAAACAGCATGCATATAATTATTATGCCAACATTACTTGCTGGATATAGATTATTATAAGATATATTTACATTTTTTATTTCTTTAGGTTATTTTTGGCTGTTTCTTGCGTTTCATAGTTTTCCAGATATCCTTATTTTAGTCCAGATGTTCCATCAAATTATTTACCATAGCATCTTCTCTACTGAGTTTAATTTTCCTGAACATCTTTTTCCAGAGGCTTCCACCAGTCTTCCTTTATATGGACAGATTTTTTCTAAGCTGGCCATAGAGCTGCTACCATGGGACTATTCTTCACACTCCTTGAGTGAGACTCAATAGTTCCTAAACCCAGAACTGATATTTAGCTGATACAAACCTGTACAATAGAGTAGCCAGCTCCCCCTTCATTGGTTGAGAATCCATTCTCATTAGCCTTGCAATTCCTTGTTGATAAATACTTTGAACATCATATCTTAATGAACTCAATGTCTTGTCCTTTCTTACCATACTCCATTGTATTGCTGGAAGATGTGTTCTCATAATAGAGTTTCTAAGAATCTTTCTATTTTCTACTCTTCGCTTTTACTATAAATGCTTCCTCCATGTTCTGAACATTTCTGGGGTCTCGTAAGGATATATGGGTTCTTTTTTCCATTTTAATACAATGTTTTGTTGTAACTTATTTTATGTTGATGTTCCTGTATCATTATCTAGGTCCTTACTTGATTTTTGTGTTTTTCATTTCTTTAATTTTAATTATTAAAACCTGGTCATAATGCAAAAGAACTGTTAAAAATAATGATATTGACCTGACTTTAGAAAAAAGTTATAAAATGTTTCTATAGTTTTTTGCTTCCACTTTCCCTCTGTCTTTACAGCTTATTTTTCACATACGGATTTAAGTCAAAACATTACTATAAATAATCTTTCTGCACCAAAGATTGAGTCAAATTAAGCCTTCTGCAGAGAAATTTCTTGTTTCAACATGACATATTTAACATAATTGGAAATAACTTGGATCAAATCTTAGGTGAAAACTGAATATAAATTGTCTGGAAGACATTATATAAACAGGGAAAGTATATTTCAGAAACATTAGTTTTCAATGTTTGGTATGTAATCCAGAAAAGCATAGCTTTAGAAAGGCTTCTATGAATTTGAGAAGAGTATATAAGTGTAGTAAAAGAAAATTTAAAAATATTCTGTACAACAAAAATATATAGTTGTACTTATTGAATTAGACAAGATATTTTGAAAGTTTTTAAATGGAGACTGATTATCTCATTTAATAGAAGGGTATCACATTCACAGCTATTTGTATTGATTTTTTTATTTTGTTTACTCATCCTCATGGACTACATATGTGGACGTCTTTTATTTTTACATTGCTTTCCTCCCTAACTTGGCTAATCAACTTTTAATAAAGACTGTCATCCATTTAGACCCAAGGAAAACTTCCTTTCCCAACTATTCTTCCTGGCTACCAAAAAATACCAGAACAACTCTACAAAATCTCAAATTTTAGGAATATTTTAAAATATGGTTTTCAAACAATGTGTGATAGTTAACTTGTGATTCCTTATATAACTTTTTGTATGATATATACTGTATATGACACCTCTTTCCAAATAATCTGTAAGTTGTTTCAGGGCAGTTATCAGTCACTCATTCATCAAGTATTTATTGAAAACCTACTATTCATCATAGGCACTGGGAGATGCAATTGTGAATAAAACAGCCATTTTTCTCATGTCTGCCTAAGAATACATGTGCTGGAGTCACATAAGCCTGGGATTGAATCTATTTCCTACTATCTGTGTGACGTTATGGGGGTAATAATGACATCTATCTCATAATTTTTTTAAAAACATGAGGTTTCAGACACAGGTGAGCTCTCAATGTTAGATACTATCATAATAATACATAGTAGTAGGAGTAGTAGTTTTATTTGCACTGTGTATCTTTGAGTGTCTAAATATGTGTTAAGTGTACTACGTAAATATGTGAAAATTAGTTATGCAACTTAGCACTAAGGAACAGGTTAGGAAAAGCTATTTAAGCTGGAAGTGACTCTATTTCTCACTTCTAGGTTGTATTTTAACTGAAAAGGATTTTCTGGAAAAAGAAAAGTGACAAAATTGAAAGTTGATGAAAGCAAAATTATTATAAAGAATGTTCTTAGAAGAATATTTTAAAAAACAACCATGTCCTTCCATTTATATCAAAGTAAAATTGAGATTCCAATGTTCCTTTAATAGCCAGCCCTTCTGTATATTTTTGATAATGGCTTTGGGATTACTCTTGAGACCATTAGACTTGAAAATAAAAGAGCTTCTTATGAGCCAGCAAAGCTTCGTTTGAGATGCAGGTGACAGTTTAAATGGAAGTAAAAGGAATTTAGAGATGAGATTAAGAGAAATGTGATATAAATTAAAAAATGGTGATCTTACAATTTTTTTTAACTTCTGGAACAAAAAGGGTGAGAAAGAGCAAAATATTCTAAGGAAAGTAATTTGCAAATATTTGCATTGTCTCAAACAGCAAATGATCTAACCCTGAAATTGATTTCAATTGTGTTTGTCATTCTACTTAGAACTTTTTACCTGAGTATTTTGATGTATAAAGTATTTTTGCAAATTTCACATCATACAGTGTTTTCTAGCATAAGAATCTTTCAGTTCTTTATAACTTCATAAAAACAGGATGGAAAATCATAACAATATATATACAAAGTGTTACTATTTCTATAGATTATGTAAGTGCTATACAGGTAGACCTAGTTACAACAGAATAGAATGGCTCCAAAACAGCTTTTGTATTTGATTTAACAAGGAAACTGACAATAAAGACATTTTCCATATGGAAAAATTCTAGTCTGCCTGAATAACACACTGCATCAGGTCACATGGGGCTTGTTATACTAAGAAGCTGTTCAAAAAATTTATCACCAGCCAGAGGTGTTCTTTGCTGTGATTGAATAAAATAGATTTTCCTAAGAATATGTGAAAGGAATAATGAAGTAGAAAATGTTTCCTACTTCTTCAAAACTGGGTGACTATAGCCACAATGAACTTGTTTGTTTGTTGTCTGGCTGCAATTTCCTAAGAAGATTTTGTCTACTGTTGATACCTATTCAGTGCTATCATTAACTATAGTACTTCAAAGAAGGCACAGTTTCTACAGAGCCGTATCATTTTGCCTCATGAAAGAATAAAATCTGAAAATGTCAATGACATTATTCTCACTCTAATATCATCATCTAATCTTTTCTTATAAATTGAGGGATTTTATCAAGAGGAAATGGTGTACACATAGAGTTATATGGGTTATCAAGATAGTTTGGATGTCTAAAGGATGCTTCATTCGAAATGCCTTAGTCAATTACCTCTGGGTGTGAGCCAAGAGTAAGATAAACTTCCATAAGGCTCTGGACAAATGTTCTAAGTCTGGATGAAAGGCAAAGTAAGTTGAAAGCTTTCATTTGCATTATTGAGGGATTAAAAATTTCATTTATTCATCAAAGAGAACCCTTTATACATAAGGCCTGCAAGTCATTCTATGGGAATATTCTAAGTCAGTTTAACCTTTTTTATGTACCTTACAGTGTTCCTCAGTTTTAATAATCTCATGGATGTTGAAAACTTTGTAATTATCGAAGATCATTAAACTAGTATGATAGGATGAAAATACATATTATCTGACACTAGTCCAATGCCATTCTTATAGAATTATAGAAAAAATTTGCAAAATAAAGGATACAAATTTAAGACAACAACAAAGAGGTCTTATCAAGATGGGGACTAAATATGTTTCTAATATCTGATAACTGTTTTTTTTTTATCTTAGTTAAAATTTAAACAAAGTGAAATGCAAACATATGTGTATAAGTTAAATGTTTTTTAAAAAATTTATATACCCATGTAGACATAATCTTAATCAAGATATAGAACATTTCCATCACTCCAGGAAGCTTCTCCAAGCCCACTTCTAGTCAATTACAGTACCCATAGGCAAACATTATTATTTCTAATAACAAGAATAAATTTTGCCTACTCCTAAACTTGATAAAAAGCATATTTATACAAAGTATACAATTTTGATCTGGCTTCTTTCACTTAGCATTTCTTTACATTCATCAATTTTTAAAGTAAATATTAATAGTTTCTTTTTTGCATAGTAGTACTCCTTTCTATGATTTATTGATCAAAGTAAATAACTATGAGTAAATTGTTGGGTCATAGGGTAGGTATATGTTTAACTCTACAAGGACCTGTGAAACCTTTGCAGAAGTGACTCCAAAATTTTTCACATCCACCAGCAAGGCATGCTGTAGATTCATTATCGATGTTTTCATAAATATTTGGTACTCGTTGGTGTTTTTAATTTGATATGTTTTCGTATGTGAAACCAGAAAATCTGAGACAGGTCCGAAAAGAAAGTTATACCATGAAAGACAGAATATGTGTCTCAAAAAATAAAATTTGAAAAACAATTTTCAGATGCAGTGAGGTGACATTTTGTGGGAATGTGTGCCAGCAAAGCAGTGGAGGGACATTGGGGACAGGTGTGCAATGGTGGGGCTGAAGCTCTCCAGTGGTAATGTGGGGTCTACCTGCAAAGGAACTAACTATAGCAGTGACCCTTGGAAAGCACCTCAGTTGGGCAGCAGAGATTGTGTCGCAAGCGGTGTGGCTAGGCAAGGACTCTGGGAGAGAACAGCAGACGGTGGTGCGTTCAGACTGGTCCCATCCCACAGCAAGATAACCCTGTTTTGTCCAGGTCCAACAGTCAACAAAGGCCAAGAGCATGGTAAATTTGGGGACATGGGTAACAACAGCTATGCTCCACGACAGCTGTTTCCACGCCAAATGCTCTGGGCTCTGCACAGGCTGAAATCTCATCCCTGCCAACTCTCCAAGCAGCTCTCTGCCAGCTCAATTGTCTGTGGGGGTCATGGGGTCTTCTGTAGCTAGGACTATGGTGGTCCTTGGTGATGATGGGTCACTTCATGCCTATTCATCTCACCCCGTCCCCCGGAACAACCTGGGGGCAGGAACTAGTCTTGGTACCTGGAAATCCCACGCAAGGTTTCTGGCTTCCTCCGCCTTCATCCCTGCATTTGTGTCTTCCCTCCTGTCCACTCTCAATGCCTTTCTTCCAACGATTTGCTCTAGCGTGCTGGTCTTCTTGGAGGCTTGGTCGCTGAGTGGAAAGAAGATATTCTTGGCTACATCTAGTCAGTCATCTTGGCTGTTCTTGAGACCAGATTTCTGTAGTTTTGTAACATCACATCCCTATAAAATTTCACTAAACAGGGTCCAGAAATGTCTATTCCTCCAGAGAGAATTTTATGACCACATCCCTGATGACAGTCTTATTTCCCAGCTTCTGGCATGTCCCTGCATTTTTCCTACAGATCTCCCAGTACTTGCAGGTCACAGGGCCACAGAGCCTGTTGTAGAGTAATCTAGGGACTTCTGAAGAGTAGGAGATGTAGCAGTAAACATGGGAGCAAAGCTCCTTTTGCAGCACAGGGAGACAAAGGTCAAACCCCATTTTAATGATAGCATTTTCTAACCAAAGGGAAACTCATTATCTTGGAAGTTTCCATATCTACATTTGCATTAATTTAAAAAAAATACTTCACTCATGCAGACAACATAAAATAAATAATAAACATGTACAGCATGTACATTTTGATGACTGACAAATCAAATTGTGAAAGAAGGCTAAAAACTTGGAAGGCAGCCTGTGTAGATTAAAAACTTCATGAACTTTCTTTTCATTTAATAAATATTATCTCAATAACCTATTTTTGACTATACATGTTGACTCAGAGGCTTTGATAAGTTTCTAAGAATAAAAAGGAGATATTAAAGAAAGTGTATAAAAGTGTGTGTGAGTGTGGGTGTGTATACATTCTCCTTGTATTATCTGTGGCACAAACGGTTGTCTGCTCGAAAAGTATTCCCTCATTTTTCTTCCTGAAAGGTATTGTTGCAGGATATTTTTTAGTTCAGCTAAAGATGGGGTTCTTTGTCCCATAGCCACACAACAATTCAGGTTCGCAGACATTTTGAATGATGAGTAAGACAGGGTTTTATTGTGTGAAAATGAAGAAAATGGGAAACAGGGACTCTTACAAGGCCAGAGTCCCTGCTAGAGCACTTCCCGCCCAGCAGATTGAATTCCAGTTTCCATGCAGGAAAAAGGGCCAGGGCTCCTCCCCACCGCAAACGGCCTGAAGCTCTGTGGCACCACCTCAGTGTGCATTCCCAGTGCACAGGCTGGCAGGAGTCACTCCAGGGATCCCCTCCCACCTGGCTGTCTCATTCCCACCTCTAAAGAGGTACATCTAACTGCCATTAGATTAAGGATAAGGATGAGGACTGATTTCAACTGATTCCTGCTGATAGGTGGCGCTGTTTTGGGGAATTGGCAGTCAGTTCATCAGAGGCCTATTTAACGGTTCCCGGCAGAAGGGGCCATCATCAGAGGCTCCAGCTGCAGGACCATTTGGAGTTTGATGGCCTGAAGGCAAGAACAGACAAATCGAGTTACTAGAAAACATGTTTCTAAACGAAACAAGGGGAGGGGTAAGGACAGCTTAAAAATTCCAAGGCCTTTTACCAGTTTGCACAGGGAGAGGGAGGCCAAAAGCCTGACTGGTATAAAAAAACTTGACCCTATTGCCGGCATGTTGAGCATCCGGGTTCGCTTCCCCTGAGCCCAATCCTAAGCCAACCAGTTTAAGGTTTAACAAATGAACTCTTTCCAGTTCTGAGGATGCATGCGAGGGGAGTGTCCCATAGCATGGAGACACAATTACCTATCTGTGAAGAGAGAAACAAGGAAGAGAAAGAAAAAAAGAAGGTGCCTTTGAAAAGAGTCCCAGTGGTTCAGGATGCATTGGAAAGGGGTACAGACTGAAGATGAATGGTTACCCATCTAGAAGAGGCGAGCAGGCATCCCTGGATCCCTTCTCTTCCTTGTAGATACCCAGGGGTAAGTGAGGGAGAGAGGGAAAAGTGTCCTCTTTCTCTTTTCCATCCTTGCACCCCTGAGTTCCAGTGACCTTGGCAGGTGCCACTATGGATGTCAAAGCAACTTGCACCCATGAAGCAGGGGGGTCTTAGGGGTGGGAATCATCCACTCTTACCCATGTACCCCCCATCTCCCCTGATGTCAGTAGCCTTGGAGTTCCCTAGATCTCATTTATGCCATGGATACTAACGTGGCCGTCATTCATGAAACGAGAAGCCTGGGCTTGGCATAATCGGCAGGAATCAGCCACGCTCACCTGTCCTCTGCCTTTTAACTTCTGTTATCATTTGCCTCTAGATCATTCAGATCCAGTTTTCCTTCCTAGGGCTTTGATCTGAAGTTTGGGATTAAGTTTGGGACAAAAATGTGTCTAGAGGGGTTGCATGGGCTGAATGCTAAATGCTAAGCCGGAAGTGTGGAATTTAGTCCTCTTCCAACAAGGGAGAGGAAAGGATGTCATGTGACAAACTCAGATAACTTGTGGCTATAGCTATGCTCGCTAGGATTTAGGTGCCTGGTGCTTGGCTTTGGTTAGTTCCCTTGGTCTCACTTTCCCAAAAAGGAAACCTCCAAGTGATGGGTATCCTATTTATTACCATCACCTGGCAGGATTTGCAGGATAATTGCTCAGAACTAGAATATTGATCCAGATTTCTACATTACCCATCCCTTTTGTTCTTTCTGAGCTGCAGCTGGAAATTGTTTGTTGATTCACAGGAACAAGCAGGGTTAGTCTAAAAATATAGACAAAACCTTAAAACAGCTAATGAGTTTAGAATTTAATGACAAATGTATGAGTAGTTTTGGAACATATTTTCTCTCTTTCCAGTCCTCATTTTTGCTAAAAAAAAAAAAAAAAAAAAAAAATCATCATCGCACTGAATGGTTTGCAAAATAGACTTTAGTATTATACTTGGCCTGATTATTTGCATTAAGGGCAGCAAGAATAATTATTTCTACATAGGCCTTTTGGATTGGCTTTGATGAAGTTTGTTCCACAAAGAATCTCAGAAAAGTCCTTTTAAATCTGAGCCCAGCCATGGGTTTGTATCCTCAAATACCTGTGAGTTGGTTTATCCTTTCCTCTTAAGGTCCCATCATAAACTCGGAACTCCCGGACCTGTTAGAAATTGACATTCTTTACTGACAACAGGTCAGGAACACTGTACAGGGGCTGTGTAGACAAGGGTTTCAGGCTAGTTTCCCCACTGGGCTTTTATTGACTCTGCAAGTTGAGACTGACTCCTTAAAGGGAAGCATACCCTTCCAGTCAAAGCATTGGTAAAATAATCACTTTCTCCAACTGAGTTCCATTTCAAAAGAAAAATGGATCATTATTGCAGTGATGTGAACAACTGTATTGCCATAAGAATACTCACATAGTTTCCAAATTATAGAGGAACCAGGCAGAGAGAAACAAAGTCACAATAGTGAACACCTTTCTTAATTATTAAAGGTTTTAATATTTCAAAATAAGCTTACTTGAATCTGAAAAAAAACAAGGATCAGCAATATTGCAAGCAAAAGTCAAAAAGATTTGCTTCAGCTTCTTGAGTTCAGCCCATTTAGTTAACTCTTGTTTTGCTTGATATTCATATTTTAGTTCTTTTAGAATCCTGTACATTTTCCTTATTCCAATGTTACAATCTCTAAAGTTATCAGAAGCCTGCATTGGAGAACACTTGTTAAAGTTCTACAGCTAATTATAAGCCATCTTTGAAAAGGATTCAAACAAGACAACAATTCTCCGTGAATATGAAAATGTCCAGAGCAGTTATAGTCAGAAACATGATTCAAAGAAGTTTGGTTATCTCCACGGTTTACAGTAACTTAACACAACAACCTTAATTATGATTGATAGCATACACTCAGACATTGGAATTTTATAAATCCCATATAATTTTGGAACATATATTAGCATTACTCACCACAATATAACCTAAAGAAGACTGAGTATCATTTTGGCAATCCCATGTACCTAAACACATCAAATAATCCTGTTTACCTCTTTTTTCTGGACACTTCAGGGGCCCTCTGAAGTATTCGAAAAGCCAAGTGCCAGGGAAGATAATTTTGAAACTGACGTTTGATTTTGGGAAGGCTGTTAAATGTTCAAGGTTTAAAACACTTAATGTTATGAAATGGAATCCAGATTACAATAAGTTATTTATTTTGCCAAAATGATGACCCAGAGGTTTTAAAGAAGAAAAAAGCTTTTATAACCCTTTACAAATTTTGCCAAAGAGCACATTAGCGCCTTAAGAAAACCTTGTGATGCTTTTATTTCAATGCTCAATGTACGGAAAAACCATATAATACCCTGATTTGAATTTAGTCAATATGTTCACACAGAGAACCTTTTCTGCAAGATTAATTCCCACAATTCTTCCACCACTTCTTTGAACCGTCAGCTTTTTCCTAATTTAACTCAAAACAGTCCTTTAACCCAAGGCAAAAGTTTATATTTCCATGCCTTCTTATAACCTTTTACTAGAAAACACCTTTTACTGTTCTTATACACCTTGCATGTAAATCTATTTCTAGTAGTTTCAATTAAGTCCTAGCAAGTTTTAACTTTAAGGTAAAACTTGGTAAGTTGCTTTAATTGTGTGCTAACTGCAGCCAAGGTTTGCCTTCTTAGTTAAGGGAGTTAAGGGTGTGGTTAGTTCCATATGTCCCCAGGCCTTAACAATTGTGAAGCATGCAAGTCAAATAGTTCTCAAAACTCAAAAAGCATTTTGTAACCTCAAAACACTTCGCAAATCTTGCATCTGACCTGCATTTTACCAATAGTATTAAGAGTTGGTTTCATTTCTTAGAGAATAAAGTCACATGAACTGAAATGTAACACCGATTTTATATTCCATTTAAAAAATATTATATGCATGTTCTTGTGTTTCTTTAGGCCAAATTAATTAGAGCTCTTTTTACAGACAATACAGACACTGAGAGGCAGAAGAATACTCAGTCACTGGGTAGGGCCCTTTAAGAGACCGGGCTGGGAAAATATGCAGATATTGAACCAGAGAGGGCTCATCCCCTAAGATAGGATTGCTAAACAAAGCCTTGCCAAGTGGTTACCGGCCATGCCTCCAGGATATAAAACAAGATGGAGACTTGCAGCACAAACCATACAGACATGCAAAGTACACCGGATTGGCCGCAGCCCAAGACTAGCCCCACAAATACTTTTTCACAATTAAAGCTTTACAGAGACTATATACAGTGATAGCTAGGGGGCCTGGCCTAGTAAAGCATTTTCTAGAAAGAAAAAAAAAAAAAAAAAAAACTTTAAAGATTAACTGCTGACAGGGTGGAAAAGAGGAAAGAAAAAGAAACAGTTTAAAAATGCCTGGGGAAGAATCTCGTATTCTAATGCAAGTGGTTCCTCCCTGGGTAGACAAGTTTATTTGATGTGGGTTGGAGCTAACCTCCCTGATGCTGGGAGGAGGAGACTCCATTGGTGCATGGCAGAAAACGCCAGCCAGCCGCCCACAGCACCTTGGGCCATGCGTCCCAGCTCCGGCAAGGAGGGGAGGGTGGAGGGGAATCACTGCTTGCCAGTCCCTTCCGAAAAGGAACAGAAAAGGTCATGGAAAGGATGGGTTGGTTCCAGATCCCCAGGAGCAACAGAGCGTGGGGGTGCAGTTTACCATAAGCTCAGAAGTCCAAGGATGAAAAAGCTGAAAAGTGACACCGAGAGGTTTTGAGTACCCATTTCACTAACCGTTTCTCGACCTCCACGTTGGGCGCTAAAAAGGTTGCAGGACTTTTCCTTAGTTCAGCTAAAGATGGGGTTCTTTGTCCCACAGCCACGAAAAGTCAGGCTCGCAGACAATTTGAACGGCGAGTAAAACAGGGTTTTATTGGGTGAAAAGGAAGAAAAGGGGGAAACAGAGACTCTTGCAAGGCCAGAGTCCCTGCTAGAGTGCTTCCCACCGAACAGATTGAATTCCAGTTTCGACACAGGAAGAGGAAGGGCCAGGCTCCTCCCTGCTGCAAATGGCCTGAAGCCCTGTGGCTCCAGACCCCAGTGCACATTCCCACTGCGCAGGCTAGTTGAAGTTTCTCCAGGGATTGTCCAGGGAATCCCCCTCCCCTTCCCCCCTGGCTCTCTCAGTATCAGGTAAAAATTCCTTGATCTCTAGGAAAATGGGCACGTGCTTACAGACAGACGTGTGATCCAGTTCTGCCCTATAAAATATAAGGATAGTTTTTCTGGCGTGGAGTGCTTCCCTTTCAGATACAAGATGGGCGTGGGAGAAAAATTCTACTCCATGACGCTGCCTCTTTTGTGCCTTTGGGTATATTTTTATGAAATGTAGTTGATACAGTCATTGACAATATATTATGGTTTAATGAGAAAAAGTCAAGAAAATGTCAGAGCTAACTGTTCAAAACCCTGACCTCGTTAAGATACTAAACCAGTGCCTGCATTTTATTCTCTGAAAACTAGTTATTTGGGGGAAAAAAAAAAAACCCTCTTATTTAAGCCTCAGTAAATGCACATTATGCTTCTTATAGCCAACACATTTTTAAATTACATCTTTTTAAAACTTTCATCTTATTTTTTACTCTGTGTAAATCTTTTTTCTTAGTTTTTTTTTTTATTATTACTAGGAAGAAATACATAAGTCTGGGCAATTTATAAAGAAAAGAGGTTTATTTGGCTCATGATTCTGCAGACTTAAGAAGAAGCAAGACAAGATCAGCTTTGATGGGGGCCTCAAGCTGCATCAATACATAGTGGAAGGTGAACGGGAACCAGCATGTGCAGAAGTAGCAAAGAGGTGGCAGGGAGATGCCAGACTTTTTTTTTTTTTTTTTTTTTTTTGCAGCCAGCTCTTGCCGGAATTAGGAGCTACAGCTCACTCATTACCATGAAGACAGAACCAAGACATTCATGAAGGATCTGTCTCCATGACCTAAACGCCTCCCATTAGGCCCCGCCTCCAACACTGGGTATCGAATTTCAACATGAAGTTTGGTGGATGGCAAATATCTAAACTGTAGCATGTGCATACACACACACACACACACACACACACACACACATACACATATAATATTATATATATTGTATTTAATGTTACCAAGATAAGGAGACAAAAAATGCCCAAATATGGCTCTACTGTAGTTGAAATGAGGCAAAACATTTGTGATAAAAGTTAGAAGAGGACTCAAATGTTGTAGGAACAAAATCGTAAACAGTTAAGAATGGGAGTGAACAGTGTGTCAATGGTAGAGAGTAGAATGTGGAAGGTTTAGTGTTTTGCTATAGAGCTGTCACTACAATACAATTTAGTAAAACTGGCAGGTATAATATTCTGTTAGAACACCCTGATACCAGCACAGATTGTTTATAGTATCTGCTTCAATTAGTTGGTGCTTAGACTGTACTGCTTGTTCATTATTTTGAGTATCCACAATGAATAGTGGCAAATAATTACTAAATTGAATGAAGTTCAAACCAAAGATTTTACTACAATTCAGTCTTGAAAGAAAACCCTCAGATCCAAAGAGCAATGACACTCGTGATTACTTGTTTTATTACCAGTTCATCATGATTTGGGAAAAGCAACATTCCAGATTTTTGAAGAAAAAGTAATCTATAATAAATTACTATAAAATGTGAATTTAAATGGACAAAGTGAATGGGAACATCTCAAACCAAGATTGTAGCATGCCATCCTTTTCACCCTCTTTCAAGTTTGCATTAGCAAACCTAGCAATGGAAACCTGATTTCACATATTATTTTTAATCTATCCTCAAAACTGCTGCCTTCAACAAACCATTATGTAAATGGAATATTCTTCAGGACTAGATTGGCATGTATGCCTTTGATTGGTATTCAATTAGCATAAATTGTATATACCTTTTTCCAGTTATTTCTGCCTTACCTTGACCTGCATTATTACATACTAGTTTAAAATTAATGTTAATGGAGTTAGCTAATACAGCAACTGAAACTGATGTTATTCAATATAGAAGGGGAATAATAACCTCAATATCTTATTCTAATTACTCTTTCATACTTTTCACACATCATATTGTATAGTACCATGACTACATGGAATTCTAAAAAACTCAATACAATTTGACATTTTAAATGGGAAATTATGAGTAAATATAAATGATATATGAATTCTTAATGTATTCATATTTATTTTCAGAAATTTCATTCTAACTAAATTAAATGTACTTTAGCAGGAAATTTTGTTCTCTTCTGTCAAAACAAAAAAATACCACAGAGAAGCAGAGTCAATATATGGCAATGCTCATGTTCCAAGAGCTAATTTGATCATCTTCATATTGCTATTTGAATACCCTTTTACCTTGTAGAATACAAGCACAGGCAGCTATAAACTAACAACTACAGAGTAAAGAAAATGCAGAAATCATTGTTAGGTGAACACATGGGTTATTTTCTTAAAAATACTCCAAAATTTTAAAATATAATACAAAGTCCAAACGTTTTTATTAACTTGAGAAAAGCTGTTACAACCCACATTAACTGTTAAGTATAAAATGAGCAATAATTCAAGTACCTAAACAATTTACAATAACAGCATAGTAGACTAAAAACACATATTTAAATTACTTCATAAAGTAATTCAAACCCTAGGTAACACCCTTTGTACCATACATATTTAATCATATGTTCCAGGTATTCTTTTTTGTTTGTTAACATTTTCCTGGATGTAGTGAAAGTAATGAGTTCACTGAAAGAATTAAATTCCATTATCTCTAAAAGAAGATATCTTGGCTTATAACTAATCTATTTTCATTTCCCTTTTCAAAGGAAAGATTAGTTGAAACAGATGTGCATACTGAGTCTTGATGAGAAATCAAAAAATAGTAGGAAGTCAGGCAACCCACTGTATATCAGCACTCGACTCCAACCAAGCACACCCCCAAAACACTTACATTTTTACCATATGATTTTGTGACTTCACAAACAAGCTAGCCATATCCTAAACTGTGTTTCAGTCATAGTTGAGACTTATTTATTTCCTCTGGCTCTCCCAGGTTAGTAGGAATACTTTCTATTCTATTCTCAACATCTGGCTTGCTCCAGAGGTTCCTGAAAAATTAGTTGAATAATGCGCAATTGTCCCTATTTTTTACATCAGTCAATTAACCGCATTCATCGCCAAAAACTTCTGGGTCAGAAAGACTTGTTCAGTTTGTTTTG
The DNA here is from genome assembly GCF_000951045.1 of Mandrillus leucophaeus. NCBI lineage: Eukaryota > Metazoa > Chordata > Mammalia > Primates > Cercopithecidae > Mandrillus > Mandrillus leucophaeus. Next base: position 132,286 of record NW_012101598.1, read on the forward strand.
GAGTGTATTTTACTCCTCATTAAATAGAACATTAAAATTTAGTAGTCTCATTACCAAGATATAATTGGATTTATTCAAATTAAGTTCTGCAGACTGTAACACTAATGAACCTTTCATGTAGTTCAGATTCTTATATTCAGGGTTATACTGTCACAAGGGGAGTGGCATATCTCAGTACTAGATAGAAAAAGGACAGTGCTGGGGGAAGAACAGGCTGCTTCTATAAATGCATGTAAGTTAAAAATTGTCAAAATGTATTTACCACTTGGTAAGCACTAAAGTGCCTGGTTCTCTGATGACGGAATGAGTAAGTGGTTGTTATTCTCCCCCTACTGGGGAGACGATAGTGCTCTGCTAGTTACCATCTTCTAAGTCCCTAAAGCACATCTACTTAACTAGAATAGAGTTGCAATGAAGTTAAAACTTTTTCAGACCTATTTTGGATAGCTGGTAATGTTTCGATGTACAAGATGAAAAAGAATTGGAATTAGAGTAGTAGGGCATGCAAAAATCTAGAGCAGCAGAATAATTACTTAGAATCCAAGTAATTAAAATCTTCGACGATTCAGATAATTTTGTCTCCTTTCAAATTTTTTAATTTAAGTTTTTAATTTTTCTGGGTACATAGTAGTTCTCTATCTGCGGGGTACACATGATGTCTTGATACAGGCATGCAATGTGAAATAAGCACATCATGGAGAATGGGGTATCCATCCATTCAAGTGTTTATCTTTTGAGTTACCCACAATCCAATTACAATTTTATCTCATATTCTACTTTGAGAAGGACATATATAACATATGTTTTTTAAAAAAAAGAAGAAAGTAAATAAAAATATTGCATCAGGAGTTCTTGAATCAAAGGCATGACAAAATGAAAATAATGCTTTGGGAAGAGCAGTATGTCAGAAGAGAGTGCAAGGCCAGAAGACAATAAAGAGAACATTACAGTCATCCAAGTATGACTTTACAAAAGCCTGGACTAGAGTGAATAGCAGAACAAGAGAGAAAAAGGAAAATCTGAGAGATATTTAAACAAAAAAATAAAAATCTGAGGTAGACATTGGACTTAGAAGAAAAAGAAATAAATGAGTTAAAATAGCTTCATAATTTTTACCAAGAAAACTGAAAGTTACACAAATAATTTGGATAGAGAGGGGATCTACTTTAACTAGACCATTAATTTCAGTTTCAGACACTTTGAGTTTGAGATACCAGTGTAATATTCATTTGGATATGTCCTGAGAAGTACTGCAATGCATGTTCATAGATATGTTAATTGGGGAATCATTTGCATGGAGCAGTAGTTGAAGAAATAAGAAAGAAGCCATTGTGGAAAGCAGTGTAGTGATTTCTTAAATAATTTAAAACAGAAGTACCATTCAACCCAGCAATCTCATTATTGGGTATATACCTAAGGATTATAAATCATTCTACCATAAAGACACATGCATGCATATGTTCATCACAGCACTATTCACAATAGCAAAGACATGGAATCAATCTAAATGTCCAGCAATGGTAGACTGGATAAAGAAAATGTGGTACATGTACACCATGGAATACTATGCAGTCATAAAACAGAATGAGATCATGTTCTTTGCAGCAAGATCGATGGAGCTGGAGGCCATTATCCTAAGCAAACTAATGCAGGAACAGAAAACCAAATACCACATGTTCTCATCATCAGTGGGAGCTAAATAATAAGAACACGTGGACCCATAGAGGGAAATGACACACACTGGGGCCTATCAAAAACAGGAGGGTGGGAGGAGGGAGAGGATCAGGAAAAATAACTAATGGTTAGTAGGCTTAGCACCTGGGTGATGAAATAATCTGTACAACAAATTCCCATGACACAAGTTTACCTGTGTAACAAACCTGCTCATGTAGCCTTGAACCTAAGATATAAGTTAAAAAAAAAAAAAAAAGAATAGTGTACTACGTATGAAATTTAGGGCATACTCATAATTAAGTGGTAGAAAGAGAAGATGTAAACAAAGGATGGAGTGGCAAAAGAGATGAGAATCAGGTAATTAAAATTTCATCAAAGCCAAGCATTGTGATTATTTCTAGGAAAATGAGATTGGTTAATCGCATTCAGAAATACAGAAACATTCCCTGGATTTGGTAAGAAAGCTGATAATTTTTTAATGAATTGGGGGTGGAAGTTAGACAGCTATAACTTAATAGAGAGTGTATAGGAAATAGAGAATACAGGAAGTATTTGGCAACAAAATGAATGAAAGTTTGGATAAACTGTAGAAAAGGTAAAATTGTTTAGGTCACTATGGTGATCACCAATTAAAGTTCTTAAAAAATAACTTAGTACATTTTCTTGTTAGACTACCAATTTCCAGTAGAAGACAAAATGTTAGTGACTTGCTTTCTTTAAGGTTCTCTTGGAGAAGTTAAAAATATTTGTATCTTATGTGCACTGCTATGTATAATAAGTAAAACCAAGCCAAACCGCCCCCCTCATTTAATTTGAATATCTCTAATGAAGATGGTTTTTTTTTTTTTTTTTTGAGACGGAGTCTCGCTCTGTCACCCAGGCTGGAGTGCAGTGGCCGGATCTCAGCTAACTGCAAGCTCCGCCTCCCAGGTTTACGCCATTCTCCTGCCTCAGCCTCCCGAGTAGCTGGGACTACAGGAGCCCGCCACCTCGCCCGGCTAGTTTTTTGTATTTTTTTTTTTTTTAGTAGAGACGGGGTTTCACCGTGCTAGCCAGGATGGTCTCGATCTCCTGACCTCGTGATCCGCCCGTCTCGGCCTCCCAAAGTGCTGGGATTTCAGGCTTGAGCCACCGTGCCCGGCCTGAAGATGGTTTTATACATTAAGAGGGCAAGGTAGAAACAACGTAATGCATAAGCCAAGAGGAGAAACTGCATAGAAGAGATACATAAACATTTTAAGAGGAGATGTTAACACACACACACGGGCGCATGCGAATCAAACCTGATAAACTGATTCCTGATAGAGCAGTACATTGAATATCAATATGTGGTTCTTCCTTTCTTTGTTTAATTTTATATTAGGTAAAAACTTTTTCCAGCATATCAAATTGTATCAAAATGCTGTCACTCAATTTTAGAATTAGATATTCATCTATCATTTTGAAGCAGCTAGAATTCTGGTCCTTGTCTTCTCATATACTAGTGAGATAATTGAGAAACTGAGAAGTTTCATAGCTTCTTCAGAGTGCCACAGAGTCAGGGAGTAAATCACGGCTTAAACTCAAGTTATGTGCTTTCTAATGCCACAAACTAATGCAGTTTCTTTGACAATTCTCAGTATTACCATATTTCAATCTGACTCATAGCACCAATTAGAAAACATTGTGAAGAATTTAATATCGGGATTCCTAAATGTGGATTGTTGCTCATATTTAGAAATGTGATTAATATGTCTGATTTTAGGTAATGTTTTCTTCAAATAAATTTAATTAAACCATTGTAAAATACAGGACTTTCCTCTTTCTCCATCTAATATGACATCTAATAGATAGGAAACTTCGTATACTATTTTTTACTGCAAAGGAAAAACCCTAATGTGCTGATCTAAATAAGATTTGAAAGAATCACTTGGTTATATGAAAATATCTATTATTTTAAATAAAATTACCAAGCATATTTGTATAAGATAAAGATTAAGTTAATAAACAATAAATTTTCATTTCACTGTAAATCTTGCCCTGTCAAGTATATTGTAGAGAGTGGGTATAAAGCAAAGTAGACAAGCATGGAAACAAATGACTTGCTGGCTCACTCATATTCACATGAGTAGTGGTTCACAATTAGTTCTACTTCTGCTAAAGCAAAAACGCAATTTCATCATAGGGCCATCACTGCTTTCCCAAGCATCACCCACAAAATGACTTTTATCCTGACTTTTTGTACCTTCGCTCTCATTCCAACAGCTAATATCATGCCTCCCATGTTCTGTTTATGCAAGCACACCCATCAGCCTGCTTTCTATATCCATTATATGGCTCCATGAATCCTATCTAAATGCCTACCTTAATGCTGTCGTTCAATCTTTGCCCTCATCTGGAATGTAATGCTACCTTTCCAATCATAATTTTTCTCCAAGGATTGTGTTATAAGTATCATCTCTCTGATTAAACACTTTAACCACTCTTGAAATCAATGATGATTCCCTCCTTTAAATTTCTATTATTTCCTTTTACTCTTCATTTGACATTATATTTTAAAAATCATAACACAACAAACTCTGTTTTTTCCTTTAAAATATTTTACATTTTAAAGAGTTTTTTAACAAAAAAGATAAAACCATGACTCTCAGATAGGCATGGAATAAACACATATTAAGGATCTAATTTAACCTATTAATGAAAAACTGGTAAGACGTTACAACTAATTCAAAGAAGAATAAAACATACAGACACATTTATAGATCAACAATTTTAAAATGAATAGGCAAATGGGGGCAAAACTAACTTCTTCTACAATGGAAAAAGGCATTCAAATGGAATCTTTATGAGTCATAATTTTCATATTTGTAGATAATAGTTATTTTTATTTTATCAGTTATTTATAATTGCCACAGTTGTAATATATCTGTTGTTAAATCTGAATCAGATAAGTCAGAAAGATGTACTCTTTACAATATATCATCTTCCACTGAAGCACATTTTTTTTCACATATCCTGTAGAATTTGGACTCTACTTCCAAGATGTGACTATTTAAAAACAGTTTTACATTCTTTCGTTTAGATTGCTTAAGAATTCAAAGAAAACTTTTTAGAGTACCATTGATAATGACATACTTATGTCATTTGAGGGTTTACATGGTAATTGAAAAAAGTAAAGAACTACAATGCCATGGTTTTTGAAAAATGTGCATATTCAAGCTCAAAATGCCACTGTGTCTCCATTATAAGGTAATGATTTAGGGTGTTTTGGGTCACTTATGCATTTGTTTAATAGGAAGTTTCAAATGAAGACTATAAAAATATTTCAATATGTTTATTGCTCTGGAGTGATTTAGAAATTTAGCTCCTGGGAAACATTTTCTTACATGCCAGGGTGATAAATCTGGAGATCTTAACCTCACCTCACTGGAGAGGAATTTTTGGCCTTCTAGAGTAAAGATGAGGTATCTCACGCCCTCTAGAGATGAGAAAAAGCATGTGTTCCAGTTGTCCCTTATAAGCTCTGAGTCTCATCATGTTAAAGATCCTCTTCTGTGATACAAACTCACTGCATGTACACGTAACATCTGGCTCTCACTATGTAGTCTGTGAAAATTGGACTCAGGAAACCAGCAATAAGATAATTATTTTACTACTACTGTTCTGGCCATAATAATCTGTTTTCCTGACACAGGGGTCTTTGTGATTTTACATACTTATGTGTGGGGTATGTATGTGTGTGCGTGTCTGTGTGTGGGTGTGATGGAGGCAATGGAACTCAGACTGTGAACTTCTAGAATCATTGCCTCTGTTCTAAACACCCAACCAGTGACAAGATCCAAAATCATCATCTTGATAGATACTTTAGACACAGTAAACATCTACCACTGAGTGGCACCACATCATGGGTACAACCACGGCAGATTTGGAGAGTGTGGTCAAGACCCTGGGCTACCTTACAGATTTCTACTCAGGCTACCAACATTGGTCGTCATTTATTAAGCTCACAATAACAGAACCTCATTGTAAGTGACTAAATTTTGTAGGCATCTTATTACGGTATTTTATAGTTTCACTGTCTTTGCAAAATAATAACATAAAGAAACAGAATGTGCGTCAAGGTAAGGGCACACAGGAAAGTTATTTTAGAGTGGCAATACATATTGGAGTTATTTTGTATGTCCCAGAACTTAACTTTCTACTGTGAAGCTTTCTTTCCAATGTCTCAATCAGTGAATTTTCTGACACACAAAAAAAAAAAAAAAAAAAAAAATTGTGATTTGAAAGGAATGAAGGAGAGCTTCTTGCTTACCCAGTTGGGTCTAGGAACCAGATTGGAAAAAGAAAGTAAACAAAGCAGATCAAAAATACTACTGTGTCTTCTGCTTCTACTTTAGGATGTAAAGAAAAAGTAAAACTGTTAGTGAATCCTGGTCATGGCATATGATCATAATAGTAAATATTCATAAAGTCTTAATATTAACCAGGCACTGTCCTAAACATTTTTTACCTGTTAACTAATTTAATCATATCAATAGCCCAATGATATAAATATTATTATTATTCCATATGTTTCAGATGAAGAAACTGAGGTACAGAGACAGAAAGTGTCTTGCCCAAGTTTCCACAGCTAGTAAGTAGTAAAATAAAAATTTAATCCCCGACAATCTATCTTTAATATACATGCTATTGGCTGGGTGTGGTGGCTCACACCTGTAATCCCAGCACTTTGGGAGGCCATGGTTAGTGGATTACTTGAGGTCAGGAGTTCGAGACTAGCCTGGCCAACATGGTTAAACCCTGTCTCTACTAAAAATATAAAAATTAGCCAGGTCCGTAATCCCAGCTACTCAAGAAGCTGAGGAAGGTGAATCACTTGAAATTAGGAGGCGGAGGTTGCAGTGAGCCCAAATCACACCACTGCACTCCAGCCTGGGAAACAGAGTGAGTGAGACTCCATCTCAAAAAAAAAAAAAAAAGTATATATATATATATATGCTCTTAATCATGTCATCTATGATATATAGCATTGAATTGTGGTTTTATACTTCAATTTTGAAGTGGGCAGGCTTTCTGTTCCAAGGAATTGTTCAAACAATGCAATAATGGCTCCATCTTGAGAACACATCTCAGGAGTAATTCAGTAAGAATGCTTATCCAACATAGGGCTCCTGCTATGCTTTGAATCTTTGTACCCCATGACGCTCATGTTGAAACTTAATCATCAAGGGAACAGTGTTAAAAAGTGGGGGCTTTAAAAGGTGTTTGAGTCATGAAGTCTCCACCTTCATGAATAGATTAATGTATTCATGGATTGATCAATGGTTCTTATGGGAATGGGTCAGTTATCATGAGAGTGGATCTGTTATTAAAGCCAGTTTAGTGTCTTTCTTGTCCTGTGATGCCTTTCACTGTGTTATGACACAGCACAAGACCCTCACTAGAAGGCAATGAGATGTGATCCCTCAACCTTGGACTTCCTAGCCTTCAGAATTGTAAGAAATAAATGTATTTTCTTTGTACATTACCCAGTCTGTATTCTGTTATAGCAACACAAATAAGACTGAGACAGCTACATAGCCCTCTTTTCAGAAGCAACATTTATCAACACTCCCTACATTTCTGGAATAACATTTTTTAAATGAGCATATGCAGTGGTATTTTACACACATTTCTCCTTTTCTTTCTTTGAGCAGAATTCTTCAGCCCACCTGGGATTTACCTTAACTATTTTTAAGTTGCCATTTTGTGTTCTACAAAACTTACAAAAATATAAATATAAATATGGACCCTGTTGCTCAGTGGGTTTTTTTTTTTTTTTTTTTTGAGATGGAGTCTCATTCTGCTGCCCAGGCTGGAGTACAGTGGTGAGATCTTGGCTCACTACAACCTCCGCTTCCTGGGTTCAAGTGATTCTCCTGTCTTAGCCTCCTGAGTAGCTGGGATTACAGGTGCCCACCACCACACCCAGCTAATTTTTGTGTATTTAGTAGACGCGGTGTTTCACCATGTTGGGCAGACTGGTCTCGACCTCCTGACCTCAGGTGATCCACCCGCCTTGGCCTCCCAAAGTGCTTGGAGTACAGGCATGAGCCACGGTGCCTGGCCCTCAGTGTCTTTTAATCATTACAGGAGATATAAACATAAATGCATCACACATACTAAACTACATGTAACTAAATGCTGTGACTGGGCTCTAACATATCAAGTATGAGTAAAGAAAAATAGATTTTGTAAAAGTGTGAACTGCACAATAAAGAAATTGGGATAATTCAGGTTGGTGTCATGAGATCATAGTCTTTGATAGTAAAAATTAAAAAAAAAAAACCCACAGAGTTGGAAATTTTCCCATACGTTCCTAGAAGACTTGCTGCTGAATTTAGCTACTTTTCAAAATAAATTCACCCAAGAGAGAATACTCTTTCATGATTCCACAAGTTTATTGTGTTTCTTTCTGAAAGCTAGAACAAGTACATCAGTCTGCTGAGATGCAAGATAAACAAAGGGCACTTCACATAATTCCTCAAGTCTAGCATTAATGTAACCCTACTAATTTGTTTAGTTTGACCCATAAAAAGGATGAATTGTAGGTCTTTCATCAAAAAAATATGGAAGTCTCACATTTTGCTAATGAGGATGTAAATTAGCACATCCTTTCTGGAAAGAAACCTAGTAAAATACCAAGTGCCTTAAAAAAAAGAATTCTCCCACCAATCTTCTTTCTAGGAACCTATTTTTAAGTAAATAATCATATAAATAAAAATATTTATGCTCTTTACTGTTCACACTATGTTATTTTTAATAGCACAATAAACGAAATGATATAGTCGACTGGTCATATAAATTAGAATGCATTTGTACAACAAACTAATAAGCAGCAATTAAAATGAACTTTTGAAAAACTGTGAGATAGAAAACGTTTCTGATATAACGTTCAGTAAAATCACCAAGATTGAAAGTATATATACAATATGATCTTAACTTTGTAAATATATGTATACTAAAACGACCAGAAGGAAACATAACACAATATTAATAGGGGCTATCTCTCTTTGGAGTGCAATGGCAGGCAATATTTTTCTTCTTTTTATCTTTTTTAATAAAATGAACATATCTCAGCCTTAAAATAAGAAACCAAGCTTTTTTTTTCTTAACTTTATGAAAAGTGACGGTAATAGTGGACTGATTAAGGACGCAGCTGACTGAAGGGAGAGAGAAAGGATCAAGCAAAAAGAAGGGAGCATGCCTGTGGCTTTAAGATTAGGGGGAATAAAAAAGGAGAAAGGGTAAGTACCATGAAAGTGAAATGAAATGAACTGAGACAGACTCACTGAGTGTTAAATTACAAGTAAAGTAGCATCTCATTTCATGCATGCCAAATTTTACTCTTTATAGTGAGTGCTGGTAAGGATTCAATTTTCCAGCTATTGTTCCAGCATTTTTTATACCAACTATCACATTCTCTTTTGTAACTTTATTCATTTGTTTCCTCCATTGAACTATAATAATGCCTTCTTCAACAAACATATTATCCCTGAGTGTGCAATTTTGAGCCTTTACTCTGGTAATTTAAAATATAATTAGGTTCCATAATACAGATTTTTGGCAAGAAAATATTTATCTTCTTATTCTTCTAGTTGGGCTAAATACATTTTGGCTCAATTGAAATCCTGAAGCGTCTCCATGACTCTCTTTGAAGCTATGAAAATGTGTGTAAATTCATCATATGTTAGAATTAATTCCCAAATTCATAAACCTGTTGTGTAATTGACCTACGGTAACCCGCAAAACACCCTGTGGATGAATGATAACATAGGAGATGGGACAAAATGCCAGGATAGCATTCTTATTTTTTATTTTATTATTTTTATTTTGTTTATGTATATTTTCATTTTTGAGACAGTCTGGCACTGTCACCCAGGCCGATCTCGCCTCACTGTAACCTCTGCCTCCCGGGTTCAAGTTATTTTCCTGTCTTGGCCTCCGAGGTGAATTTCTGACTCATGAAATATTTGTTCAACTCAAAACCTTGATGGACTTAAAAATACCAATTCTACAGATAAAAGGGGTATTTTCTTTATTTCTATAATTGCCCTGACATGTTTTTCAGAGTATGATATCTTATGGAGGATTTTTAGTTATATATCCTAGACAGGAAATATTAGGTGTGCGATCAAAGCAGAATTCAGAAATCTATTATGCATGATAATCTATGCGATGGTTTTATCCAGGTTCTAGAACAGGAATTTATATCTGAATATGTGTACTCCCCAATGGAACCATGCTTAATAATCCTGCAGTGATGCAAAAGCTATTTTAAAGAGACCCTGGATGTACACTATGTGTTTGATCATTATGCTAAAATTCTCTCATTCCCATTGTTGCCATTTTCAGTAATATATGTTGAGCCAGGTTGCACAGAAATATGTATGTACATTACTAACATACACTGCTAATATTAACATAGTCATATACCATGCAACCTTTAACTTACACAGAAAAATCACAAAATAACAATTTTTTATTCTGAATCATGAATTTGAATATGTTTGAGTAATTCTTAACTCTGTGTATACAAAAGATTTGTGGAGTGTCAAACAAAAAACAGATATAGAGACACTCACCTTGAAAATTCTTATTCGGAAGGCCTGAATTGGAGCCTGAAAAACTTTACGTATAAAAAAAGCTCTAGCGTAGATGGAATTGTGAACCATGGTATTGAGCAGTAGGTTACATCCATAAGACAAAAAGTACATCATTTGTTTTCTAGAGTCTTGCTACTCAAAGTGAGATCTTGAAACTGGCAGTATCAGCATCACCTGGAAGATTGTTAAGAATGCAGACTCCGGCCGGGCGCGGTGGCTCACGCCTGTAATCCCAGCACTTTGGGAGGCCGAGGTGGGTGGATCACAAGGTCAGGAGATCGAGACCACGGTGAAACCCCGTCTCTACTAAAAATACAAAAATTAGCCGGGCGCGGTGGCGGGCGCCTGTAGTCCCAGCTACTCAGGAGGCCGAGGCAGGAGAATGGCGTGAACCCGGGAGGCGGAGCTTGCAGTGCAGCCGAGATGGCGCCACTGCGCTCCAGCCTGGGCGACAGAGTGAGACTCTGTCCCCAGCACTCCCCCCAAAAAAAGAATGCAGACTCCATGCCACACCCCAGACCTGCTGAATGAAAATGCATTTTTACAAGACTCCAGGTGATTCATATGCACATTAAAATTTGAGAGACATTGGCAGGTGAAAAGATTTAGGTATTTGAAGATAAGAAATGATGTGAATCTGTCATTTGTGGGTAACTGTAATAAAGCAAATACCACACTGTATAAGCATAATTTATCTTCCCTGAATATAAACTATAGATCTCTAAGTGGTTGCAGAATAGCCTCTTTATTCGTGTCTCTCTCTCTCTCTCTTTTTTTTTTGAAGGAGTTTCGCTTTTTGTTGTCCAGGCTAGAGTGCAGTAGCATGATCTCAGTTCGCAAAAACCTCTGCCTCCCGCATTCAAACAATTCTCCTGTCTCAGCCTCCCAAGTAGCTGGGATTACAGGTGCCTGCCACCACACCTGGCTAATTTTTGTGTTTTTAGTAGAGACAGGGTTTCACTATGTTGTCCAGGCTGGTCTCGAACTCCCTCCCTCATGTAATCCAGCCGCCTCGGCCTCCCAAAGTACTGGGGTTACAGGCGTGAGCCACCGCACCGGCCTTTATTCCTCTCTTGAATGAACTTGAATTGTTTCCTCAGTTTTCCGTCAAAGCTCTTTAACATGCATTGTGATATCATTTTACCGCATTAGCTTTGAGTTCACAGCTGAAAAACTTTGTGCTATGTGCAGGCAGAAGTGCATTCAAGAGTTAGTTTCACTTTTAAGTTAATACAGAGAAAGTTCTCTATCCTGTAAGACTCCATAGGCCACATCAATGGGCTTTGGAGAACTGGAGCAGAATCAGCCAATCATGCCTTTCTCGGAAAATGTGATATGACAAAATTCACTCTTTGCTATCATTTCCTTTGTTTGCAAAGCAGACATAAGTCATTTCGTGTGGAAAATTATATATGTTAAAATTGAAATAATTGGTCTGATACTGCCAAATTCTATACATGATCTGTTAACAGTAAAAAGATTTGTTGGCAATATTAAGTAACATTTCTTGTAATATATATTTCTTGGGCTTTATCTCATTGTATCTATGTTTAAAATCCGCTTTTCATATGTTCTGCATTTCTTTATTGTAGGGGTAATATATCAAAACACATGATTAGATGTAAGCAAAGGAGGAAGATAAATTCATCAAATAAGCTATTGCTATAAATATTAACTTTTTCCTATGTATTATACAAATAAAATTGTAGCCTTCAAATATTTTGTATGAATACAGATGTACGGTTTTAAAAGCTGAATTGACGTTAACTTGGAAAAAATAGATTAAGCTTTAAGTTTAAATGGTGTAAGCAAATAAAATTGTAATTTCAATTTAAAGAACAGTTGTGCTACTCATAGGGAAATGAAGAATACTAATTTGCATTTTAGGAATCAGTAATAGGGGTTATGGGGTGTCAGTTATATTCCACATATGACCTTTTTCAGTTTCTACGCAACGTACCTCAATTAATTTTCTGTGACATCATAAAAAACCCTTTTTAGTGCAGCATGGCTGTGAAAAGCAATAAAATTCTTTCTATGCAGCTGAACTATAAAATGCACAACTGACCTCAGCACTTAGCAGCAGATCAGTGTGTCAATGCATATTTTCTATTGGCATAAATTACAGTGTGGTCAAAAATCAGACTAGCTCAACTAATGCTTTCTTTCTTACAAGACATGCTGAGTCTTTTGAAGTCATAGAAATGGTCATGCTTTTCAACTGGTATTTCATTACCAGCTGTCTAAATATATACTGAAAACTAATTAGGAAATTTAGTATTATCATAACGAGCCAAATTGGAAGTTACTATTAATGAAACAACTGCAGCTCTGATTGAAGGCTTTTCTACTTCTGCCTGGGCTTGCCAGAAACCAGGAAGAAAACCTAGAAATTACTAAGTTATTAAATTACTAGAAATTACTAGGTTACTAAACCAAGAAATTACTACATCATTCATTTATTGATTATCTGTTATGTGAAAATCAATGTGTATATGCTTGTAGATAATAGATAACAAGAAGAGTTAAATAAGACATTGTTTTTATCCTCAAGAGTTTACAGAACAAAAGAAGGAATTTACAATTACTATACAATTCTAACCAACCCTGCTCCAGAAATAAATAGCAATTCTGAAAACAAGCAGATTAAGAGTGGAGGGCAGGCTTATGCATATACTGGAATTGGGTATGGGAAGAACTGATGAGAAAGTAGAATGTCTTAAGATTTACTTCTTGCGAGAGAAAGGGACAAAGATAATAATACAGGACTTAAATGAAAACGCTGACAATCCAGGAGGATCCTAGTCTGTCATGTATTGCTTCAGGAACTCGACTGTATTTCAAGTTCAAATGTATCAACGCCATTTCAGTGGCAGCAATGTACATGACTCATTCTTCCATCTATCATCCGCCTTAAGACTTATACAACTTTATAATGTAGTAAAAGACAGAACTTGATTTCCATTCTTTGTAATTTTATTTGTGTGTCATGCAGTAAAATTGGACCAGTGATTGTGTTTGGCCTGGCCTATTTATTGTGTTAAAACTGAATTATTACCACCTTGAATAAACCACTTATTACCACTCTGAATAAATAATTCTCCCATTATGAGAGATTCTGAGACCTGGAAGTATTCTTTTCAGCTTATTCATAACTCAGAATTCTATTTTGATATTACCAAGAAAATACCTGTGCATGTGTACACACACACACACACACAAAGGGAAGAAAAGTTTTTATTCAGTTCACATTAATACATTTTTATTTAAGATTACTTTGAAAATACTCTAGTTTCTTGAGTTATCAAAAACATAATAATAATTGGGTTATTAGGAAATATCTTCACAATATTTTATTATATAATACAAAGTACCAAAAGGCACAAGAAAACAAAAATCACCTTAGTTATACCGGAGACAACCACTATTATATTTATGTATGATTTTTTTCCCTTGTGTATATGTATTAGGGTAATACTGTATACATGGTTTTATATTCTGCCTTTTGTGTTTCATCTTACATTCTTAAAATCAGTTTAAAATAAAATTTACTAAGCTTTTGGAGGCCCTTAAAACTGGATATCATCTCGTCTTTTATATTATTGAGACTTAAAAATATGCCTTTAAAATATGATCCTAAGTCTGTTGTAATTTTAAGTTATGGCATTACCAAATATATTATGCAAGAAAATAGTGCATTCATTCATTATTATATATTAGCCTATGGAAAAAAAAATTTTCAGACTTTCTACATAAGCTTTGAAACTACAAAATGGAAATATAGTTTTGTAACCTTGTATTCATGCATTAAAATGTACCAGAATTCACTGGCAAGACAACAGAATAAGAAGTCACAGCATGAATTCCTGTATAAAAACATTGACTTGGCAAATATACATGTATCAACATGCCTTCTTGAGAATTCTAGAATTCAGTGAAGAAGTTGCAGTGCCCGAGAAAAGTACAAAACTGAGAGCACTGTATTAAAATGGGTAAGAAAAGCAGTTTTATTTTACTCACATTACTCCTTCTGCAGTCCATCACAGATGCATGCCTAGAGAGGTTCCCTCAGCCCATGGTTTCTCCCCCAGGGAAAAGAGAGAGCTAAGTATGATCACAGCTTCCTCAGCTTTTCTGGGCACTTCCCAGAGACCAAATCTTGGGAAGTGCCCAGAAAAGGCACTTGGGAAGTGCCCACAAAATTCAGAGTGTTGGGAAAACCTGCATTGTTGGAATGCCTGAAAGTAGCTAAGAGGCAAAGAAAAAGGGAGGTGTGTGGGGGATCTTAGCAGCTGACACATGGTCCTCAGCAACTGGCACGCATATCTTGGCACACAAAACTCACATATGTGCAGATCTCAAGAGCTGGTGCAGGTCTCAACACCTGGCCTGGTGCTCAGCAGCCTATATGGCTCTTAGCAGCTGGTTTGGCTTTGCAGGACTGAAAGAAGGTAGACAATCCTGAGATTTCTCCTACAGGAGAGAGGGAGAGAAGTGGGGCTTACACTCAATGTTCCAGCATCTCAGTGCACTCCCTTGGGAAAAAGGCGCAGGCAGATCTCAGCACCTAGTATGGCTATGCGGGATTGGTAGAAGGCATACAATCCTCAGACTAATTTTCCAGAAAGTAGGGAGAAGAGTGGAGTGGACACATCAAAATAAAAGGATAGTTAGAATACCAGAATCTCTAGCAGGGTTAGTTGGTGAAGATCTTATGCTGGCAAAATCAGTCCATAACACTGAAAGAGGTGGTTGTTTCATGAAATGTTCAGACATCAACACACAGCTACAAGAAATATAAAGAATAAGAAATATATATTACCAAAGGAACAAAATAAATCTTTAGTAACCAAGCCTAAACAAAAGGAGATCTATAAATACCCTGACAAATAATTCAAAATAATCATATTTGAAAAGATCAGTGTGATATAAGAGAACGCAAATAGAATGCTAAAACAGAAAAATGATTCATGAACAAAATAAAAATATCACCAAAGATATGAAAACCATATAAAAGAGACAGAAAAAATCTGCAGCTGAAAAATACAATAACTGAATTGAAAAATCCCAAAGAGAATTTCAAAAGCAGACTTGATCAAACAGAAAAATCAGCAAACTCTAAAACAGGTCATTTGAAATCATCCAGAGAAGCAACAAGAAAAATGAATGAAAAATGTGAATAAATTTTGGAGGATTTATTGGGCACCATCAACCAAATCAATGGATCCATTATGGAAGTCTCAGAAAGAGAAGAGAGAGAAAAAGGCAAGAAGCTTACTTAAAAAATAATGGCTGAAAAATTACTAAATGTGAGGAGGCAAATGGACATTGAGATTAATAGAGCCAAAAGATTTCTAAACAATATATCCACAGAAGTCTATACCTAGACAAAATTGACACAAGTCAAAGATAAGAAGAGGATTTTGAAACCAACCAGAGGAAAGCACTTTGTCACAGACAAAGGAACTCTCATAAAACAAACAGCAAATTTTTCAGCAGAAATATGTCAGGTCAGAAGGAGTGGAATGGTATATTCAGAATGTAGAAAGAAAAATAGTGCCAACAAAGAGAACCATACCTGACAAAACTGTTCTTTAAGAACGAAGGAGAGTTGAAGACTTATCCACACAAACAAAAGCTAAGGAAGTTTATGATCACTAGACGTGCCTTACAAGAAATGGCAAAGGGAGTTCTTCAAGTTGAAACAAAATGATGCTGAAAAGCAACACAAAAGCAGACGATAGTATAACACTCACCATATAAATTTAAATATATAGATAAATATAGTGTAATTATGTAATGATCGTGTGCAAGTCACACTTAATTTAGTATAAAAGTAAGAAGTGTTAAGAATTGCTATAAAAACAAAAATTTGTTAATACACACTATAAAAAGATGTAATCTGTGATATCAAGGAGGAGGAAAGGTGTAGATATGATTGAAGTTAAGTTGTTACCAGCTTACAGAAGATATACAAAAGAAAATAAGAAAGAAAACAAATAATAGAACTACAAAGAAAAAAACAAAACAAAACTCAATGAAACACAAATGGAGAGGCAAGAGAGAAAAAGAGGAATGAAAGTATTATAAGATTGTTGGAGAACATTTAACAAAATGGCAATATTAACACTTCCCTATCAATATTTGTTTTTAAACTAAATTGATTATTTCTCTTTGTTAGTAATATCTATTCTACATCATATTGTGGTTTCGATTTATATTTCCTTGATGATTAACAATAAAGAGCATGTTTTATATACCAGGTAGCCATTTGTATGCCTTAAAAGGAAGAACAAATTAAGGCCAAAGTAGGAGAAAGAAGGAAATATAAAAATTAGAACAGAAATAGATGTACAGACTAGTGAAATAACAGGAAAGCAGTAAAACTAGAGTTTGTTTTCTGAAATGATCAACATATTTGACAAATGCTAAGTTATCTATTTGCCTGACATAAAAACAGCATTGTTCTAGGAAAAAGACATAAGCCATCTTTTTCAGAAGGAGATCCAGTCCCTTTCTATTTTGTAAAGTGACCACTACCAAGGACTCCATTTGATTTTGTATGGTGATGGTACTGTGGGTAATGTCTTCCAAGCAGTCTGAAAGATTCTTGGACAAGCGTTGGTAATAGGATAGGGAAGTTGCAAGGATGCGAACTCCTGTTCCTACTCTGTTATTCCTAGCCCTACCAAAAAGGACATGAGTTGGATGGCTCATTTGTGTTGGGTGTTTGTAGTTAAAGGAATAATGAGGGATTGATTTTGGGGAACTATATTAATCTCAGGGGCTAAATAAACAAGTGTACAGGTTCCAGTTCAGTTGGCTGGTAAGCGTAATTAGGAACTCGTTGCACACAAGGAAAGGCTGCTTGTTTTTCAAGACAGAAATTGTTCTGTGTGGTGAACATATGGGTCAGCTCTTTGTTTTCACCTTCCCAAGTGGTTCAGATCCCTGCTAAAGTGGCCAAGAGAAAATGTGAACACAGCTAATGGGCTTGCCTTGACAGTACTTAGACTATATATATCCTTTAAAGTTTCGATATCTAAGGATGGTTTCCAAGAAAACTGTACAGGTTTTCTAAATGATGCAGTTTGGGTAAATGCATAGCTTATGTGATTGTGTGAGGGGTTAATTTCCAGGGGCTAGTTGCATTGATGACTTTTCAAGGTTACCAGGGCCTGACCAAAATGTTGGCTTCTCTTAATACAAAGTGGTGCCTGGAATTTTAGCTCTGTGTTTGTTGGTACTGGGCCCCAAATGAGTTTGCTCTGAGAGGAATGGAGAAGGTTTACTGCTCATCCTGCCATTGTAGGTTATTTTTTTCAAGGGCCTAAGATCAGGCTGGGATTGGGATGGTAATGTGTTTGGATAATAATGGAGACAAACAGTGCCAAAAGTCCTTTACCAGAGCTGGGCTGGTGGTATTTAACAATCTTTGCTTTAAATTTAAAGTTCTTAATAAATACCCAGAATCCATTAATTGCCAGAGGTGCAAAGTGAGGTCTCACTGTAAAATTAAGCTAATTCCCAATACGCGTCGTCCCAGTATACACAAGCCGTGGGTGACCCTTAAGAAACAAAAACAAAAAACTTGTTTGGTTTTTTTTTGTTGTTGTTCTATAAAGTGGGAACTTCAAGGGGTGGATACCTATGCTGTAAATAATGCTTGCTATAAAAATGAATTAAAACACTGTGCTTAATTGTTACAAAAGAAGGGATTCCACCTATTTAGAAGAATGCAACTAAATTGTAAAAATATAAAAATTGCTACTATTATCCAGCTTACAGTAACTATGCAACAAAGGCAGCAAGGAAAGTTAGTAGGCATTTACTTATCTTTTGGCTGTCTTTTAAACAGGTACTTCAGGTCTTCTTCAGGTTCACAGATGTAGTGACTGATGGGAGCTTCAGGTTCCAATGGTCTGCAAGAGAGAGAAAATTCTAAGGAGGCCTTAGTACTAGACCTTAAAACCTCTACCTGGGGCATCCACTTTGGATAGGTTGAGGAGTTTCAAAAAGGAAAAGGACTCAGGTCCCTCACCAGAACCGGGCAGTGGTGGTCAGGTGCTTCCACTGCCTACTTTGTCTTTTTTTGCATGAGAGAGACATAAACTATCTCATTTAAGCTGCCATTGCTTCTGAATAAGAAGGTTGATGGCCAAGGACCCATGTTGCCTATTCTACCATTTTCACTAGCCAAATGGATGTCTTAAAACTTGCATAATTTTTTCTCCACTAAACTCACTTTCAAATTAAAATTTATATGTGTGCATCTGATTGGATAAACAAATTCATATCTCTGCAGTAAGCAGAGTATGAAAATGATAATTTTTAGCTTTTCAGACTCAGCAATACAGCAAGGCACATTAGAAGCTTAGGGTGGCTCATGAGCAAGTCAATTCAGATTATTCAACACTCATGTGTTATTTCACTTGTATTAATTATGCAAGCACAAGTATGATTTATTGAAAAACAAAATTATGCTTGCTTTTGGGACTTAATGTATAGTAACAAAGAGAGAGTTGACTCTGGGTTTTGCACCAAAAATAAATAATATTGTTTTATATTTTATTTAATTTTTTTGGAAATATATTTTATTTAATTTTTATTTTTATTTTAGGTTCAGGGGTACAAATGCAGGCTTATTACGTGGGTAAATTGTGTGTCACTGGGTTTTGCTGTACAAATAATTGCATTACCAAAGTAGTGAACACAGTGTCTGATAGATTGTACTTAAACACTCACATCCTGCTTTGTTCCCTGCTCAAGGAGGCCCTGGTGTCTACTGTTCCCATTTTTGTGTCTACATGCACTCAGTGTTTAGCTCCCACTTACTTTTTGGCATAAATATACATTATATATTTAATATAAATATATTCATGGGTCTTTTTAATTTTTAGTTTAGGTTCAGGGGTACAAAGGCAGGTTTGTTACACAGGTAAACTTGTGTAATGTGGCTTTGTTGTATAGATTATTTATTCACCAACATAATAAGCCTAGTACTTATTAGTTATTTTTCCTGATCCTCTCCCTCTTCCCACTCTCCACCCTCTGAATGGCCCCATTATGTATTGTTCCACTCATGTGTTCACGTGTTCTCATCTTTTAGCTCCCCAAAGCAAAAACTGGCAAATTGGATTTAATTAAACCAAAGAGCTTTTTTACAGCAAAAGAAACTACCAACAGAGTAAACAGACAACCTGTAGAATGGAAGAAAATTTTCGCAAACTATGCATCTGACAGAGGTCTAATATCCAGCATTTATAAGGAACTTAAACCAATTTACAAGGGAAAAACACACAAACCAATTAAAAAGTGGGCAAAGGACATGACACTTTTCAAAAGAAGACATACATGTGGCCAACAATCATATAAAATTAGCTCTCACTTATAAGTGAGAACATGTGGCATTTGGTTTTCCGTTTCTGCCTTAATTCACTTAGGATAATGACCTCCAGCTGAATCCATGTTGCTGCAAAGAAAATGTTTTTATTTTTTTTAAGGTTGCAAAGTATTCTATAATGTGTATGTACCATATTTTCTTTATCCACTCTACCATTGACGATCATCTAGGTTGATTTAATAACTTTGCTATTGTGAATAGTGCTGCAGTGAACAAGTGCACATGTCTTTTTGGTAGAACGATTTATATTGCTTTAGGTATATACACAGTAATGAGATCACTGGGTCCAATAGTAACTTCATCTTAAATTCTTTGAGAAACCTCCGAACTGCTTTTCATGGTGGCTGAACTCATTTGCATTTTGAGTAAAAGTGTATAAACATTCTCTTTTCTCTGCAACCTCTCCACCACCTGTTATTTTTTAACTTTTTAATAATAACCATCCTGACTGATGTGAAATGGTATCTCATGTTGGTTTTGATTTGCATTTCTTTAATAATTAGTGACGTTGAACATTTTCTCATATACTTGTTGGCCACATGTATGTCTTTTGAGAAGAATGTTCATGTTTTTTGGCCATTTTTCAATGGGTTTTTTTTGTGCTTGTCAATTTAAGTTCCTTATAGATTCTGGATATTACACCTTTGTCAGTTTGGAAATATTTTCCCCATTTTGTAGGTTGTTTTTTAACCCTGTTCTTAGTTTCTTTTTCTGTACACAAGCTCTTTATGTGATTAATTCCCATGTGTCTATTTTTGCATTATTGCAATTGCTTTTGGATACTTTGTCATGAAATCTTTGCCAAATCCTATTCCAGAATGATATTTCCTAGGTTTTCTTCTAGGGTTTTTATAGTTTTAGGTTTTACAGTTAACTGTTTAATCCACATTGATTTAATTTTTGTATATGGTAAAAGGAAGGGATAAGTGGCTCATTTAACTTATATGCACTCATCACAACACAAGAATTCCTCTGACTACTCCTACCATCATGATCCCTAGGTTCTTTTCTAGTCTGTGTGACATTTCAATCTTCTGCATATGGCTAGTCAGTTACCTCAACACCTTGTATTGAATAGGGAATTCATTGCTTATTGCTAGTCATTGTTGAAGCTGTTGAAGATCAGATGGTTGTAGGTGAGCGACTTTATTTATGGGTCTCTAGCCTGTTCCTTTGGTCTATGTGTCTGTTTTCGTACCAATATCATGCTGTTTTGGATACTGTAACCTTATAGTACAGATTGAAGTTGAGTAAAGTGATGTTTCCAGCTCTGTTCTTTTAGCTTAGGATTGCTTTGACTATTTAGACTATGTTTGGTTCCATGTGAATTTTAGATTAGTTTGTTCTAATTCTGTGGAAAATGGCATTGGTAGTTTATTAAGAACAGTACTGAACCCATAAATTGCTTTGGATAGTATAGCTACAATATTTTTAATTTTTTTAATTTTTAATTTTTGTGGGTATGCAAATTAGTATGATCACTATGTAAAACAGTTTGGAGGTTCTCAAAAAATTAAAAAGAGAGCTACCATATCATCCAGCAACCCCACTGCTGGGCATTTACCTAAAACAAAGGAAATCAGTATGTCAAAGAGATCTCTGCACTGCCCCATATATTTCAGTAATGTTCACAATAGCTAAAATTTGAAAGCAACCAGTGTCCATCAACAGACAAAAGGATAAAGCAAATGTGGTACATATACACAATGGAGTACTATTCAGCCATAAAAGTATAGTCATTTAAAAAATATTGATTCTTCAAATACATGAGAATGGATTTGCATTTGGGTTGTCTCTTACTTCTTTCAGCAGTCTTATGTAATTCTCATTGTAGAGAGCTTTCACTTACCTAATTAGTTATATTTATAGGTACTTTATTCTTTTTTGTGGCTATTGTGAATATTATTAGTTTCTTGATTTGGCTCTCAGCGTGGTCATTATTGTTGTATAGAAATGCTACTAGTTTTTGTACATTAACCTTTTATCCTAAAACTTTACTGAAGTTATCAGTTCTAAGAGCATTTGGGAAGAGACCAAGAGGTTTTATAGGTATAGAATCATATTGTCTGTGAAGAGAGACAGATCGCCTTCCTTTCTTCCTATTTGGATGTCTTTTTTTATTTTTCTGATTTCTTCGACTAGAATTGCCAGAACTATTGGTAATAGGAGTGCTGGGAGTGAGCATTCTTGGCTTGTTCTGGTTCTCCAGGAGAATGGTTCCAGTTTTCAGTCATTCAGTAAGATATGGGCTGTGGGTTTGTCGTGGGTGGCTTATATTATTTGAGGTGTGTTTCTTCAATAACTAGTTTGTTGAGTGTTATTAATATGGAGGGATATTGAATTGTATTGAAACCCTTTTCTGCATCTATTGAGGTTATCATGTGGTTTTTGTTTTCAGTTCTGTTTATGTGATGCATCACATTTATTGATTTGTGCATATTGATCCAACCTTGGATCCTAGAAATAAAGCTTACTTGATTGTGGTGGATTAGCTCTTTGTTGTGCTGCTATATTCAGGATGCTATATTTTATTGAAGATTTTTGCATCTATCTTCATCAGGGATATTGCTCTGAAGATTTTTATTTTCTTTTCATTGTGTAAGACAGATTTTAATGTCAGAATGATGCTGGCTTCATAGAATAAGGTAGTAAAGAGTATTTCCTCCTTGAATTTTTGTAATAATTTTAGTAGGATTGCTACCAGCTCTATTTTGTATAACTGGTAGAATTCAGCTGCAAATGCATCTAGTCCAGGGATTTTTCTGGTTCATAGGTTTTTTTATTATTGTTATTACTGATTCAATTTTAGAACTCACTATTGGTTCATACAAGATTTCAGTTTCTTCCATCATTCTCAGCAAACTATTGCAAGAACAGAAAACCAAACACCGCATGTTCTCACTCATAGGTGGGAATTGAACAATGAGATCACTTGGACACAGTAAGGGGAACATCACACAACGGGGC